>NW_015150510.1:143686-146518 GCF_000732505.1 Cyprinodon variegatus
GAGTGTTGTTCAGCATGGGGGTGAGTAGAAAATGAAGGCTAATCATGTTTTGGGTGTACTATTCCTTTAAGAGCAGGCTTTGCAGCTGTAATCCAGATCTAAGCACAGACACTGGATGTTGAGCCGTTGCTGTTTTACACTGCAAAAATACAATCTCATAGCCAAAAAGTATTTTTCCATGGTACTTTTTTAGATTCATATACTAAGGAAAAGCAGACTCTATTGGATTTAATCAAAAATGACTGCAATAAAATACGGATAAGACCATTGCATTTGATAAGATTTCTTGAAATCATTTTACATTCTACAAACAGCAAGTCTCAAAACTGGCAGATTATTGCAGTTATTTCTCAGAAGAATTTTCTCAAAATGTTAATAATTTAACAGAATCTGCTGTTGCTTAGTGAATTCATCTCAAAGCAAGATCAAGAACACCTTTGGGGTTAATCTAAGGTTAGAAGATTTGGTTAGATGGACACTTGCAAAGAAATTTTTTGGATTCACACATTTTCCTCGCTCAAGGACTGGATTTTGCAAGCAAATAACATGTTTTTCAAACGGAAATAAAAAAAGATGTAATCCAGAAATACAACTTTGTAAACTTCCCAGGTTATGAGAGTTACTTTTTTTTAGTTTTTTCCATTTATTTATTATTTATTACATTTTTTTAAATTCAATTTTCTCTTTTTCAGATTGAATTTTGTACAAATTGCATCCTTTTCTGATTGGATTTCATGAATTACATTCTCTACACTTCAAGCTGTTGTTGCTACACTGCAAAAAATCTAAATCTAGATAAGTAATTTTTTCTTAAAATCAGTGCATTTGTTGTTGAATTGAGGAGGTAAAAGAGACTTTTTGCCAATGGAAGAAGACGATTTACACTTAAAATAAGAAAACACAGTTGCATTGTCTTATTTCAAGTGCATAATATCTAATTATCTTATTTCAAGAGTAAAAATACTCATTCCATTAGCAAACTATCTCATTTACCTACTCAAATTAAGGGTTAATACACTTAATTTAAGAAATTATTACCGTTTTTGCAGTGTAGCATCCATACAGACCAATATAAATACATCTTACTCGAGAGGAATACTGCAAAAATTATCTCAAAATGAGTAAAAATGTCTTAAATTAAGGCTATTTACCCTTAATTTGAGCAGATAAATAAGATGATTTGCCAATGGAATTTGTATTTTTACTCTTAAAATAAGGTATTTAGATATTATGCACTTGAAATAAGACAATGCAATTGTTTTTGTTCTTATTTTAAGTGTAAATTGTCTTGTTCCATTGGCAAAGTGTCTCACTTAAATCCTTAATTCAAGAAAAAAAATCACTTATTATAAGAAGAAATGACTTATTTAGATTTCATTTTTTTGCAGAGGAAAGGATGCCCCCAGAAGTGAAGAATAAGTGGTCCAGAAATAGGAAATTTCAAAAAAGCAAATTTAAGAATAATAAAATATAAATTGTTTTGCAAAAAAATAAACTTGATAAAAACAGCTACTTTTCTCTCAAAACTTCCAAAAGTTTGGAATCCTAGATTGCATTTTTTTTTTCTTATTTACTTCATGTGTTCTTTGCTAAGAACAAAATTTACTAGATAATTTTTCCTGCTGAGGGAAATGAAAAAATGGGAAGAAATACAGTTTTATGCTGATCCAAAAATGTTAACTGACAACAGTTTAAAGAGAAACCCTTTCTGCTGATACAATAGAGGGTTTCCCAAAGCTAAAAGTCGGCAAAGCAGGAAACAAACATCCAAAGAAAAACAAATGGCTCAAAATAGACGTTGAAGCTGCTGAGCAAACGGAAAAGAAATGTGCCCCTCGACTATTATCAACAGCTAGATAGAGGAAAACATGGCTGCAGTGGGTTGAGTCTGAGCACGGTTTGCCTTTGAAACGGCGGGAAAAATCCATCCACCCATCAATTCATCCATTGTCTTCTGCAAAAGGGTAAATGGTCCAGGATGGAAACCCAGACATCCCCTTCAGGAAGCATACAGAAGTTCCTCCTGCAAAATCTGGGTCTTCCCTGATTTTTCTCTTTTTTTTTTTTTAAACCTTTATTTAACCAGGACGTCCCATTGAGATTCAGAATCTCTTTTTCAAGAGACACCTGGCCAAGGTAGCAGCCAAACCACAGGAAGTTCATACATATTTACAACATATTACATTTTGCAAAATAAAAAATAAAGAATAAAAAAATAAAAATAAAAAAAACATAAAAAAATAAAATCAGAGCAGTATGTTAAAACACATTGAGCATTTCAAGAAAAACATCTCCATCACTACATTCTTCATGGTTGCTATTTATTTTTTTCCATTCAACATTTACTCTATAAGCTCTGAAAATAAAGGCCTTTTTTAAAAATTGGGTGAACCTGCTGTGATCTGTAGCAGACTTCCCTGACCGGCAGAGACTTTCAAAACTTCCACTGAACAGTCAGGATGTGTTTGTTTATAAAAGTGGACTGGATGTTCCTGGCCGGACATGGAACCGGCTGAAAACGGGGAGTTTTTTCCCCCTCCTTGGTTTGAGACATCATTAAGCTTCTGAGAGTAATGAGAATAAACGTGTCTTAAACAAACATAGTTTCCTGCAGCTGTATAAAATATTCAAGTTAAAATTCAATGTTCATTCAGACACATGCGGTCGTTCAACCAAGGACAGCCGGACTGTGCTCCAGTATGACTTTATCCCTGTACAGAGACTTTTTACCCCCGGGATTAATATGCAGAGCTTAACCTCTAACACCCTAAGGGGGTATAAATAAATTTCTGCCTGACAAAAACACACAAAAGTTAATCACTTAGCCTCACA
>NW_015150510.1:147254-148568 GCF_000732505.1 Cyprinodon variegatus
TTTTTTTTTTTTTTTTAGAAAAGGCGAATATTTGGGAAAATATTAGAAAATTTAAAATCTATACAGAAGAAAATATTTTAGAAGAAACTTTAATTTTTTTTATCTGAATGATTATTTCTAAAAAAAAATAAAAAAAAATGGAAAAGCTAAATTGAAAGAAAAAGATTTAAAAAAAAGAACAAAAAACAAAGTTACTAACTAAACCCTTTATTTATAATCAAAAGGTTTTTCAAAGTTTTTATTTATGGATTAAATTTTGTTGCATTTTCACTTACAAAACATGTTCTTGGCTTCAAACAATAATGGAATAAATTTGCTCCATATAAGTATAACTTATCTAAGGTGCTTCTACAAAGTTATAAAAAGCAAACAAAAACACATGACTGGTAGAAATTCAGAAATCGCCTCCATAACATTTGCTCTTTGATGCCATTTAGTGCGTGGTTAAAAACCTGTTACTCGAAGAGGGACGACCCGTTTATACATAATGGGACAATTGTCTCACTTTTCTCTGAAGGATCAATTCACTCGTATGATTCAGGGATGACTCGATTTGCTTTGGGCCTTGCGATGACGTATGTTGACAGTTTCTTCTCTCTAATGCTGCCATTTAAAAAAAAATAAAAATACAGGCTATGTTTTCTTCTGTCAAAAACACACAATATAATTTTGGTCTAATTTCGCCTGTTTCTTCATGTCATGAGGAGCAGCTGCTCTAGCTGCAAAATTATGATTTTCCACTCATGATCTATAATAGATAGGGATAGATCAAGGCATATTTACTGGTGCAGACAGATACAGCTGTTTCATCAACATTATTATTATTTTTGAAATTATACATATATGACGGATGTCTAGAGTGGTGCAGAACAATTCATTTTACTATAGAAAGTATATAAATAATATATTGACGGGACCTAATATATAAATATTTACTTCTGGTTGCACTGTTAATGTTGACACAATTGACACTGACTGTAACTATAGGATTAGTAGGTTAAAGTCAAGTGAGACGGATAGATCAGGGGTTGAAGCTCCGTGACAGAGCTGAGAAATGGCTTCTTATCTGTGTCACATTTCTCAGATCCAAGAAATAAAAAAACAAGACGAAGCAAAACGAGGCTGAACATCATTCAAGCTTTCAAACAGTCTGGTTCATTGTATCCAACTCATCGCATTAGGGGTTTATAGATTGATTTTATAAAACCAGATCACTTTGAAAAATTATAAAAGGATGAAATGCTTGAAAATAAATCTATTGTTATTATTTGTTTTTCCTAAGTTTGGCTCTTTCATATATATATATATATATAT
>NW_015150510.1:154436-155549 GCF_000732505.1 Cyprinodon variegatus
GATTGGTTTATTTGGCCCGTCTATCACCAACATAGGCCAATCAGCTAACCAGTATTTTCGCCCCTTCCCAAAATTACTTCTACGGAAGGTTTCCAGATGGATATGCGGAGCTACACAGTAGTTGGCATGTGTTATAGCACTGTGAGATAATGTTTTGTACAAGATGTCCAAGGAGGGCGGTGCTGACCCTTGTCCCTTTAATTACCCATATTTAATCAAAAACTATAACAAAAAACATTTTCTATAAAAAAAAAACCCTGTTTACTCCTAATCTGTTGAATAAATAAACATGTTCAAAGAAACACACGTATATATCTATTTTATTAATCCATAATTTAGGTTATTCAACCACCATATTGGCTGAAAATTAGAATCATTTAGCTTTTTTTTTATTTTTTTTGAAACCCCTGATAATTTATCTAACTGCTTTCAAAAATTTGTCCTTTAAAATTTTGAACAGTAAAGGAACTTTATAGCACAATTCCTTCGATTGAATATGAACAATATAGATCACTAAGTCATACAATAGTTCACTTAACAGTTAAGTTAAAGCTCTATTTCTAATACTGTCAACAGAACTATGATAATAGAGCTGTGCTCTATGCACCGATACGCTCAGACCAGATATCGGGTTGGATCAGGGGAAAAACTGGATCGGTTCATTTCTACTTGATGATACTGCTTGTGCGTCAGATTTCCAGGTGTACATAAATCGGCAAATACAAAAGTTTCCCATTTGGGACTTAAATATGCATAAAATAAAAAGTTAGTCGTTTCATTATTTTTAACACATTAAAATGTATTACATTAATTAATAAAACAAATGAATGTGTTAAATTTCCCGCCCTGCTTTGTAGCAAAATTAACTCAATATCGAGGGATTATTTTAACTATGTTACCAATATTTAATCCAGATTAAATATTGCTCTGATACCGATCAAAATAATAATAATAATTCAGTAAGTTTCCAGGTTCCTGGTGTGTATCTGCATGCGTCAGATAATGAACTGTCGCCTACATTACCGTGTTAACATGCTTTTCAATCCTTCCTGCACATTCTTTTCAAACTAAACTTTGCTTTAAACTGTTGTGTGCTTGGAAAAATATAAATTG
>NW_015150510.1:155619-161423 GCF_000732505.1 Cyprinodon variegatus
AACAGCAAATAACAGAAGTAGAAAAGTTGCATCAAAAAATACTGCAAAAATACTGCACAATATCAGTGTAATGAGTTCAATGCAATACCTCGGCTCCAGACGCCCCGCCCCCTCCACAGACGCTCCGCTGCTCCTCTCCCAAATTGTAGCTGACGGCAGACAGTGCCGCAGACAAGGAGGCCGGCTTGTTTTGTTTTTATGACCAAAATTGTGGAAAAATACTCATGAAGTTTGACCCGCTAGAAGAGCGAGGTGCGCAAGAACGCTGTTACCCTTTTTCCACCTAGCTATCCGCTCTTTTTGGCCCTCATGTCCCTCCGTCGTCGGACTAAACTCGCACCTGCTTCCTCGCCGCCTTGGCCGTATCTAGACCCACAGCGTGTAGCGCAGACCACGCTTCAATATTGAGCATAATTTAAAAATGTCTGCATCAAGCTCACTGCAACACACTGCTGTAAGAATATAACCAGGAAGCGCGGTAGGAGGGCAAAATAGGTTTAGCGCCACCGCAGCACGGGAGGGATTTACACCCAGGAGCAAAATGGATAAAAATAGACCAGAGGGAAATAAAAAACATGAATCAATTCTCTTGCGGACGTATCGATGCATCGGATCGTCGGCTGTTGGATTGATGCATCGACACAAAACGATTATTATTTACACCCCTAACTACTACTCACCAATTTAACATGTTTAGCTCTTTCAAATTACGCGAGAATGTGTACAAAACAACAAAAATGGCGCCGGCAACGCTTGTGGGTCGTTTTCAGCGAATGTCAGTGATTTTAAAGTAATTTTGAGTGATAAATAATTTTTTTTTGCGATCATTGTACTTGCCCGGTGGGCAAATGCAGTGAAATTAGTTCTCTCCCAACAATAAAAACTACTTGCCCCGGGCGATCGGGCGATGGTTACCATCGAGCCCTGGATATGTTATCGGACCAAATCATATCTATTTTTACTACTTAGTTGGTTGTGTGTAAGCTAAACAGAAACAGAATGTTTCAGTTAGCATGCTCTTATTGGATTGATTGATCCAGGCCAACATTATACGATATTTGCTATTTTTCTGATATCAAACAGATTTCCAAAATCAGTGTTGAATAGGACGTCCTTAGCTTCCATTAGATTTTGTTTGAAGTTTCTGTAACCCATTGAGTATAAATAAATGGGTCCGTTTTTTTCATGCATGCTGTTTTTGTCGATTATTTCTGTTTAAGAAATATCACTTGACCAAACCTCCAAAAATGCCACACTACAAAAAAACACAAAAAAGGTTTGTGTGATCAGTGCTGAAATGGTATCTGGTTGGTATCCAGTATGTTGTTATCAGGACACCCCTAGTTTTAACTTATTTAAAATCTTTTATTAATGATCAGCAGGATTAGCGGGGTTAGCGCTGTTAGCCGCCTCGCCGTCCTGAAATTGATGCCTTCTTGTGTGCGTTCCCTGCAGACTAAAATGATCTTTGAGAGGATAAAGCTGAATATTTTCCTGTAATATTTCCAGCTTCCTGTTGAAGTCAATCAGTAACTCTGTCATTCTTGTCAGTGTGACCTTTGATGCTGAAGGAGGAAATTGAATCTCTTGAATTCGGAGCAAAGATTCCTGGATCATTTTATGCAGACACCTTTCCCGGCAGACGCTCGTTTATGCTTCGAATGAAGCAAGAGGGCAAAACAACAGCCAGGAACTCTTCTTTGACCGAATTATGCTTTTCTCCAAGCAATTAGTCCTTTTTTTTGTTTTTATTTGGCCATTTTGAGAAGAAGGATTTTGATTTCTGTTTAACAGGAAGCCAATGAAGGGAAGCTAAAATATGAGAAATGAGATCTCTATTTAAAATTTTCATCAGAACTCTCGCTGCAACGTTTTGGATCAACTGAAGGCTTCCTGATATTAAAGAATCAGAAACATCTAACTCAGATATTCACTTGAAGTGTTTTCTATCATTTATTTCCACTACAGCAACAGCTTGTTGCATAATTCTGTTTCCTTCTTCCTCACAGTCGGCTGATATCACGCATCTGGAAAGCACCAGGTAGGATTCGCTGCGACAGCCATGCCTCCCAGGCCCTCTTCAGGAGAACTATGGGGGATGCACTTGATGCCCCCCAGCATCTTAGTGGACTGCTTGCTGCCAAATGGCATGATTCTCACATTGGAGTGCCTCCGGGAAGCGACGCTCGTCACGGTCAAGCATGAGCTCTTCAAAGAAGCCAGGAAGTACCCTCTCTACCATCTGCTGCAGGAGGAGAGCTCGTACATCTTCGTCAGCGTCACGCAGGAGGCCGAGCGGGAGGAGTTTTATGACGAGACCAGGAGGCTCTGCGATCTCAGACTGTTTCAAGCTTTCCTCAAAGTTATCGAACCAGTGGGCAACAGAGAGGAGAAAATCCTGAACAGAGAAATCGGTATTCCTCTGAGCTCATGGTTAAAGCTGGCCATATCCTGTGTGACATCCCTTTATACCTTTTCTTCTCTCTTCGTTTTCAGGTTTTGCTATTGGGATGCCCATATGCGAGTTTGATTTGGTGAAGGACTCAGAAGTACAGGACTTTAGGAGAAACATTTTAAATGTTTGCAAAGAAGCAGTGGACCTCAGAGACAGCAACGGATCCCACAGCAGAGCGTTGTACGTCTACCCTCCTAACGTAGAATCCTCTGCAGAACTTCCCAGGCACATCTATAATAAACTCGATAAAGGTAAGAGCCTCTACCCGAGTTACGACACTGATTGCTCATCGTAACCTCGAGAATCTGGTTACAAATTTGTCCCCTCTTTCTGGCTTTGTCATGTTGTGCAATCATGTTGACACATCTGAAAACAGTTTAACTCGTTACAGAAGCTACAAAACTGACCTTCCTTTGAGCAGATTGAGTTTCTGGAGCATCACATTTGTGGGGTCAATTAAACGCTCAAAATGGCCTGAAAAAGAGAACTTTCATCTGAAACTCAACAGTCTATTCTTGTTCTTTGAAATGAAGGCTATTCCATGCGAGAAATTGCTAAGAAATTGAAGATTTCCTACAACGATGTGTACTACTCCCTTCAGAGGACAGCAGAAACAGGCTACTGCAGGTACTATTTAATGAAGATGCCAGTTGGGGACCTGTGAGGCGTCTGTTTCTCAAACTAGAGACTCTAATGTACTTATCTTCTTGCTCAGTTGTGCAACGCGGCCTCCCACTTCTTTTTCTACTCTGGTTAGAGCCTGTTTGTGCTGTCCTCTGAAGGGAGTAGTACACACCGTTGTAGGAAGTCTTCAATTTCTTAGCAATTTCTCGCATGGAATAGCCTTCATTTCTAAGAACAAGAATAGACTGTTCAGTTTCAGATGAAAGTTCTCTTTTTCTGGCCATTTTGAGCGTTTAATTGACCCCACAAATGTTATGCTCCAGAAACTTAATCTGCTCAAAGGAAGGTCAGCTTTGTAGCTTCTGTAACGAGCTAAACTGTTTCCAGATGTGTCAACATGATTGGCCAAGGGTTTTCTAATCATCAATTAGCCTTCTGAGCCAATGAGCAAACACATTGTACCATTAGAACACTGGAGTGATAGTTGCTGGAAATGGGCCTCTATACACCTATGTAGATATTGCACCAAAAACCAGAGCAGCTAGAATAGTCATTTACCACATTAGCAATGTATAGAGTGTATTTCTTTAAAGTTAAGACTAGTTTAAAAGTTATCTTCATTGAAAAGTACAGTGCTTTTTCCTTCAAAAATAAGGACATTTCAATGTGACCCCAAACTTTTGAATGATAGTGTAACTATTTAATGGTTCATTTTTAAAAAGTTATTGGTGTATTTAGTGTTAACATGATTTATTAGATGAATCTATATATTGCTGTTACATCTACTTATTTCATGGTCCATGTTTAAGTATATCTCATGGTATGGTGTGGCCGTCCATTTACCTCCGGGATCACATCACAATGATTATGATTATCATTTCATCAAAGATTAGAACAAACGTCTGTATAGAGTTGATGTTTTCGACCAGTTTTATCATCCTGAATCGGTTATTGGTGTGTTTAGCATGAGCTCAGCATGGCTAACAGGACTGAAGAAACATTTCCAACTTCGGTGTGTCACATGACTGGCCAAAGGTTGAAGTTCAGAAGGAAATAGTTTGGTGTCTTTGCTGTTATCTGTTCAGCCTTCCTGTTATCTGCTGAAAGTCCAGCTCTCTCTCGCACTCTGACAGACTGAACAAATCCAGCTGACAATAAAAATCTTTTTAAATCTTTATTTTAAACTCCTCACTGACTCTGCAGGAGGGGAACCAGGGGTTTTTCTTCACTCAGCAAGAATTTCCACACATGAGCCGCAAATGGAGGCTGAAAATATCTGTCATGAGCTGATTAATTGAGCTTCTTGGAATCTTAAACTGTTCAATCTTTTAAAAAAAACTTTTTTTCATTTCCTCTGAAAATACTTAAAGTTCCTCTTGGTTTTGTGGTCTTTATGTTTTTAAAAACCATTTTCAGCCTTAGAAGGAAGCACTGAGGTAATTTCTTTTCTCACTTCCTCTGTGTTTATAAAACAGCTTTTGTTTTTGTTTTTCAGGTCAGATCATTGTGGTGATTTGGGTCATCGTTTCACCCAGCAATGACAAACAGAAGTACACCCTGAAGATCAACCACGACTGTGTGCCGGAGCAGGTGATAGCCGAAGCCATCCGTAAGAAGACGCGGAGCATGCTGCTAACCCAGGAGCAGCTAAAGATGTGCGTCCAGGAGTACCAGGGGAAGTACATCCTCAAAGTCTGTGGCTGTGATGAGTATCTGCTGGAGAAATACCCCCTGAGTCAGTACAAGGTATTGCCCTCTTTGCTTTGCTAACCCTGTCATCAAAATGCTCCTGTAGGACAATTTTGGGGAAGATTTATCAGTTAAAGGAAAAGTCCGGTCAATAAGGAATGATCAAAGGATCGTTATCTATACCTAAAACTAATATGTTTCTGATGATTTAATGAATTGAGCGTTAATCTGTAAAAAAATTAAAATAGCCTTTGTTGCGATCACGGAGTCCGGGGCTGGCCATTTTTGCTCAAATATAGTAAAGGGCCGATTATACTTCTGCAGCCGCACACATCAAATGTCGCTTGTTTCTGGTCGCGAACCAGTTTTGGTGGTATGCCTCTGCATCGTCGGTCTAGAATTTCTAGGGACACACAGCTGTTTCCCGCCAAAGCGCAGGGGGGGTACTATTGGAGAACTCGCAAGAACTTAAGCGGATGGTCGCGTTTATCTTCCAAAACAACAGTGGCGCCTCTGCAAGATATCACGGTCACAGAGATGGATTTAGAGTTGCTAGACATCGAAGAGGAACAGGTTCTGTTAATGGAGTTTGCAAAAACACGGATTAACCTTTCATTATAGTTGTCCATTGTAGTTGTTCCCCGGTTTTTAAAAATGGCGCGCCCCGGCACCGAATCAAGAAGGACGACCACAAACAGCCGGGAAAGGCATACCAAGGACCAATCACAGCTGCTTTTTGTCTGCGCACTTCCGCTTGAGGTCTGAGTGGGTTTGCGACCGTCCGACGCGTAGTCAGGATTTTTTTGATGTACGTGACGACGGTTGCAGAACCTCTGGGCAGGTGGCGTGGTCGCGCACAGAGACAGATTTGACGGTTGCAGAGGCTATGCGTCAGAAGCATAAATTGGCCTTAACACCTCACTCCTGAAATCTTCAGGCAGTGACGTCACGGTGTGGTTTAACCTAATGCCATTCAAGCATAATCAATGGGAACTACTAGACACATCTGCAATCAACAACAATTATTGAAGATTTC
>NW_015150510.1:164566-165762 GCF_000732505.1 Cyprinodon variegatus
CGAACTTCTGGCCAGAGAAAAAACACGTAATATGTAGCCAACATTTGGAAGAAGAATGTTTTCAAGATGACTTGGATAATAGCGCGTTGCGACAAACACCAGATACAGCACTGGGACTTGATCAACAGCCAATATAGAAGTATGTATTCTGAATGTGGCTGGACTCTTTCTTTAACGCCTGTATGGTTATTTTCAATTTAATTAAATTCAGTTTATTTCTATAGCGCCAAATTCACAACACATGTCATCTTAACGCACTTTACAGTTCACCAGATCATACAGTCAAGCTGATTCTTGATAGTTTTCTATCTAAGGAAAACCATCGACTCATTGACTAAAGTACAATCCCTCACACTAATCATGCTTGTAGTGACAGTGGAGAGGAAAAACTCCCTTTTAACAGGAAGAAAGCTCCAGTAGAACCAGGCTCAGTGTGAGCGGCCATCTGCTGAGGCCGACGGGGTTCAAGGAGACAATTTTAACATCATTGTAACACATATCCTGTAACACAATGTAAATATATCCTTTCCATATTTTTCGTCCGATTCTTTTTTTTTTGTCTACTTTTTCATACTTAAAATATTGCAGTTAATTTTTTTCCCATTATTCTTGCAAACAATGGACACATTTTGCTAAAGGAAATCTGGAAAAAAGGCAATTCAGAGATTAAACTGAAAATCGTCTTTATCATAAAAATAAAGCTTTATTTTATCGTTTCAAATTTATGTTTTTACATATTTAGTTTTAGGAATTTCACTCTTTTCAAATTGTATTTAACAAAACTGATTGTCTTCACTTCAGGGGGCGGGTTTTCCTCTGGAGCTTTTCTGTTGGTCTGCATGAAAGTCACACTGTAAAAACAATCTAGAAATGAGTAAAAATGTCTTAAATTAAATTTGTTTAACCTTATTTTGAGTAAGTAAATGAGACAGTTTGCCAATGGAATGAGTATCTTTACTCTTAAAATAAGATAATTGGATAATATGCACTTGAAATAAGGCAGTGCAATTGTGTTTTCTTATTTCAAATGTAAATTATCTTCTCCTATTGGCAAAATGTCTCTTTTACTTCCTTAATCCAAGAACAAATGCACTTATTTTAAGAAAAAATTACTTCTCTAGATTTAGATTTTTTTCCAGTGCAGCAACAACGTTTTCTTGGTGAAGAGCGAGAATTTTGACTTGAAGTGAATTTGG
>NW_015150510.1:166824-169037 GCF_000732505.1 Cyprinodon variegatus
GCTGGTTCCGCCATGATAACTGCACAAATATTGCCACTGCGCTAGCAACGAGCATGCCTTTCAATGGGGGCGTGTAGCAGTTCTCGCCGTAAAGCAGGACCGACTCTCGCGAGACTTCTGAGCCTGCGGGTGCGGGCCGAGGGCTCCTGCAATTGCAGGTACGGTATTTCCCCTACAGACCACCAGGGCGGCCGAGAAAACCTTTGTTCCACCTGAAATGACTCATTTAATCATCCAAAACGTTATGGAACACATTAATTAACTGAAAAATGTTGCATAGTATGCCTTTAAATAAAATGAAAACTAAAAAGGAGAAAAAACTCCTGAAATAAACATATTTGCTCTCCATTCAAACAGATAAGTTAAACGATCGACTAATGGAATGTTTAGCATCTATAATAAGACAATTAAGGGAGATTTTCCTTTTTATTATATTCCTAAATCCTGATCCATTCACGGATCACTTACACTAATTTCAAGAACTTACTGTTCATTAACCTTTGACAGTAAAAGTGAATAAATCGCTCAGTCAGATGGAAAGAGGCTAAAGATCCGCTGCCTGTTATCTGTAGCTCCTCTGTCAGGATGTAGAGATGCATTAAAAACAACCTTCCTCTGTTTTGTAATCCTGCTTTTATTATTGAAAAAAATGTTTTGACAAAAAAGAAAAAACGATATGCTTTCCATCAGTTGGTCCTTAGATGTGGTGTTTCTGCTAGAATCAAAGGGAACACTGCAAAAATGATCTCAAAATAAGTAAAAATGTCTTAAATTAAGGCTATTTACCCTTAATTTGAGCAGATAAATAAGATGGAATTAGTATTTTTACTTTTAAAATAAGGTATCTAGATATTATGCTCTTAAAATAAGACAATGCAATTGTTTTTTTCTTATTTTAAGTGTAAATTGTGTCTCACTTAAATCCCTAATTCAAGAAAAAATGCACTTATTATAAGAAGAAATGACTTATTTAGATTTCATTTTTTTGCAGTGAAAAGAGAACGGTTTGTTTGAAAGTTCAAACAAGGATGTGGCGCAGTGGTCTGCTCCAAAGCTGCTAGCTTTTCCAAGCATTTTCCTCTTCAGCCTCTCATCTGTTGTTGTTCGTCTCCCCCTTTAGGAGCATTGTCCTCTGGCCTGGGGCAACATCAACCTTTTTGATTACACTCACACGCTAGTAGCAGGAAAGATGGCTCTCAACCTGTGGCCGGTCCCACACGGCCTGGAGGACCTGCTCAATCCCATCGGGGTCACAGGCTCCAACCCCAACAAGGTGAGCGCTCCGGGGGTCGGCCCGTCAGCCCCGTGGGATTCCGCCTGGATAGAAAAGCTGTTCAGAACCTAAATAACCAGCATCACCTCTCTCTCTCTCACCCACACAGGAAACGCCTTGCTTGGAGCTGGAGTTCGACCATTTCAGCTGCCCTGTGAAGTTCCCCAATATGAGCCAGATCGAGGAACACGCCAACTGGAATATATCTACAGAGCTGGGCTTTAACTACAGTCACAACGGATCGGTAAGAGCAGGGGGGGGAAAAGAAACGCAGCTCCGTTTCTCTGAAGGGTTTGACGTGGTTTTTTTTTTTTTCAGAGTAACAGATTTGCGCGGGACAACCCTCTGACTGAGAGCGATAATGAGCAGCTGAGACAGGTGTGCAACCGAGACCCGCTGTCTGAGATCACTGAGCAGGAGAAGGACTTCCTGTGGAGGCACAGGTACATTTCTCTGTGTCTGCTTTAAATGGCCAGAGGGGAAACTTGGTGATTTCATATCAGGTCTGATTAGTCAGCTGATAAAACTAGTCTAAAAACAAGTTAAGAATTCTTAAAATAATAATATGCCTAAATTAAAATGAATTGATATCATGCACTCGGAATAAGATAATAGAGCCAACTTTTCTTATTTTAATTAAAAATCATATTATTGCGTTGATAAAGTCCTACCTGCTTAACCTGTTCGCCAAGGGATTTTTTTACGTTTTTAAATGACGTTTAAATGCCTAAAGGCTTCCTTGGAGCTCACACTGTACGTCTAAAAACCACATTGGACTGAGCTCCGCAGTGAGATGGCGCTACTCGGACTCGTCTCTCCGGAAGCCAAACGTGTAGAAGAGGAATATGAGGCTCATTACAGTGAAACAAGCTGCCTTGGAAATTTGTGCAATTTTGTGCTGTAAGCAGGGTTTCGCTAACCTGACTCCCCGCCAGATGGA
>NW_015150510.1:170307-177867 GCF_000732505.1 Cyprinodon variegatus
TTTTATTTCAAGTGGCATTAAAAAGTCTTAAAAAGTCTTGAATTTAACTTGCCTTCTGCTGTAGGAACCCTGCTAACTAATACACCGATACAGAATAAAGATCAGCTTTTTTTCTGATCAGAGGAGCAGTGATGCCCACTATCACACACACAGGGATTTTACACACCTCACACATGAAGCGAGCGCATTTCCCCAAACACCCTGCATTTCCCGCATGTGGCTTTCTTGGAGACTGATGTTGCTGCAGCAATGGCTGCAGGGATGTGCTGACAGGCCTGTGGAACCTGTTGTGGACTGCTCCTCAGAGCCTGATGGGTCAGCAGCTGCTGATCTAGTCTGCCGCACAGCTTCCTGTTCAACAGGTAGCTGTTTATCACAGCAACAAGTCACAAAGTGATGCAAACCTGTCAGAAACAACTTCCTGCTCTTTCTACATGAGGAAAAAGATCCAATCAGCTGGTTAAAAAAAATCAAACTTCCCCCATGAAGCAGTTGTAGTCCTTCACAGATAACTCCTTCCTCTCCGCCTCAGGGAGTAGGAGGTCAAATCTTCTTGTTCCTCAACATCATCAACACTGCACGTGGAAAAATGTTACACAATTTTTTAGATGCTTTTTATATCAAGAATATCATATAGTGATTCAGAATATAATAACAGTGGATAATGATGAAGTGTAACAGGTTTAGCATCGTTTTTATGGATTCTATTTTATTTTGAAAAGCTATGGAAGAAAAACTGTCTCATTGGAATCTGCCTTTTTTTTAACACCGGATTTTAAACACAGAATTTTTTTAGACATTGAATTCCTTACACTCAATTTTTATCTGGTAAAAATTCACCTGAAAAAAATTCAGCTGCAAAAATTCAGCCGCAAAAGTGTCGACCTTTTGGTGAACTCAAGTTAAAGCAATCTACGCTCGATAGAGTCGAGCCGCTTCTAGCCAATGAAATTAGCTCATTTGGTCACGTGACACAACGGCTGGGCTCAGCGCTGTTCCAGGCTGAAAGAGGAATTTTACTAACAGACAGCTATTATAGTTATTCCTCTTATCAGACTGGGTGAAACAACTGAGCCGATCACAGCTAGTACGGCACCCTTGTCTGCCAAAGCTCTTGGTTTGATCCGAAAGAAGCGGCCGGCGGCAAACCGCTGTGATCGGCTCAGCTGTTTCACCCAGTCTGATAAGAGGAAAAACTCTAATAGCTGTCTGTTAGTAGCTAACTGACGTTTTGTAATTCTGTTTAACAAAAAAAATTCCTCATTCAGCCGGGAACAGCGCTGAGCCCAGCCATTGTGTCACATGACCAAATGAGCTAATTTCATTGGCTAGAAGCTGCTTGACTCTATCGAGTGTAGATTGCTTTGGCTTGAGTTCACCAAAAGGTCAACACATTTGCGGCTGAATTTTTTGCAGCAGAATTTTTTTCTGGTGGATTTTTACCAGATAAAAATTGAGTGTAAGGGATTCAATGTCTAAAAAAATTGAGTGTTTAAAATTCGGTGTTAAAAAAAAGGCAGATTCCAACGAGACTATTTTTCTTCCATAAAAAACGTTCCCTGGATGAGGATTTTCATCACTATTGCTATATGTTTCAGTGTATATATCCACCATGTTGGCTAGCTTATCTCCCGGGATGACATCACACTTACGGCTTTGGTATGGACAAGAAAAAGTAACAGAACCAGAAGAGGGTTTTTCCTAAAAAAAAAAAAAACAACAAAAAAAAAACTTTATTTTTAATCATTAGTATTTGAATATCGCAAGACTTTAGAATTTACGGTAATATATTACAGTAAAGTACTTTTAATTCAACACTTTATCCCAGCTTTAAATCAAGGGAAATGACACTTATTTCTAGAAACATTGACCTTTCCTTAGATTTCAGGTTTTGCTGCGGGATCAGAGGTTACACTGAAAAAATTCTTGGATTGAGGAGGTTAAAGACACATTTTACCAAAGGAACAAGAAAATCTACATTTAAAATAAGAAAACACAATTGCATCGTCTTATTTCAAGTGTGTTTTGTTTAATTATCTTATTTAAAAGTAAAAATACTCATTCCATTGTTTAACTATCACATTTACCTACTCAAATTAAGGGTAAAGACACTTAATTTAAGACATTTTTACTTATTTGTAGATCTTTTTTCCAGTGTAGAAATCACCAAATCTGAACAGTCTTCGGTGTTGAAGCCGATACTGAGAGAAGATTCAGTTATTTTCAGTCTAAGTTAGATGTTTAAAGGTTTGGATCTCACCGGTTCTGTTTTATTCTGCTGAAAAGCCAAGTTCTTTTTATTATGGAAAAGACTCTAAAATCAAAATCAGGTCAATTTGTTCTTAACAGATTGATCTTTTTCCTTAATTTGAGCGTGTAAGAAAGACAATTCGCCACTGGAATAAGATGATTGTTTAAAATAAAATAAAAAAAACTCCCATTAATTTATTCGAAGTACATAAAATGATCTAATTTTAGGAGTAAACATACAAATTCTTATATGCTTATTTTAAGAAATTTGTTCTTATTTTTACATCAGGTTTTGCAGTGCTTCTGCAAAAACTGGTCTAAAAATACAGCTGCAAAAAGTCTCTTATATCAGCCTGGGTTGGATGTTTGCCGAACTCATAATACAACTTCTTTTCTCCCTGATTTTCAGACATCACTGCATCAACATCCCGGATATTCTTCCCAAGATCCTCCTGGCTGTGAAGTGGAACTCCAGGGATGAGGTTGCACAAGTGAGTTGAGATTCTCCGAAGCGTAAAACAACTTTCTCCTAAGGGAGCGCATCACTTAAACCGTTCCCGCTTTGTTCTTCCAGATGTATTGCCTTCTAAAAGACTGGCCTGCAATTAGGCCAGAGCAAGCCATGGAGTTGCTGGATTGCAACTTCCCCGACCCCATGATCAGAGAGTTTGCCGTGAAGTGCCTTGAGAAATACCTGACGGATGACAAACTCTCGCAGTACCTCATCCAGCTGGTCCAGGTGAGCGCCGCCGATGGAGGAGGGGACGCCTCCTCCGTGTAACCTTCTCAGCGTGGCATGGAGAGCTGAAGTTGTTTTTCACACCGTCTGTGCCCAGGTTCTAAAGTATGAGCAGTATCTCGATAACCCGCTTGCACGCTTCCTGCTGAAAAAGGCATTAACCAATCAGAGGATAGGACATTTCTTCTTCTGGCATTTGAAGTGAGTTAATTAAAAAAGAACAAAAAGGTGTTTTTGTTTTTTTTTTCCTGACGAATCGAGCCGTTGGTTTGTTGAAAGGTTAAGCTATTGTTTGAATGTCACCTTAGCAGTCTGGTGTTTTCTTTATTTTTTATTTTTTTAATGATGTCTTGACAGATTAGCCATTAGCGTACAGCCTGCTAACGCTTACTTCTTTTCTCATGTGTGCGTGAAGATCAGAGATGCACAACAAGACGGTGAGCCAGCGGTTCGGCCTCCTGCTGGAGTCGTACTGCCGGGCGTGCGGCGTGTATCTGAAGCACCTGAGCAGACAGGTGGAAGCCATGGAGAAACTCATCAACCTCACCGACCTGCTCAAACAGGAGAAAAAAGATGAGGCGCAGAAGGTAATCCGACAGCTGCCAGCTGTTTGCTCTGATCCGGGGAGGGCTGCGGGTTTAATCTAGCCCACATCTGGACCGGTCTGCAGACGGATCCGCGCGCTCTGGACGTTTAGCTTTCTGCTTACAGGAGAGCAGACAGTCAGTTAACGGGAGCGACTCTGACTGTAACGTTTGTCAGCATCTTTGGGCGTAAAGAAAAGTCTCTCGTTTGAGGTGCTGAATCAGCCATCATAACAAGATGACTCGTAGTATTTAGACTCTCTGATGTGGTCTGGTAGCTTTTATTTAACAGGGAAAACAATCCTTTATGTTATGGTTACATTTGTTCCAGTTTGGATTTGATCTGTGGATTTAAGCCAAACTATTATGAAGTGAACTTTATTTCATCGTTGTTAAAAAAAAAAAAAGAATTTGTAAATAGAATTGTGACAAAAATGAAGCTTTAAAAACTTTATAATCAGAAGAACTTGGCTGATTTCTCAGATTTTTATTTCAGATTGAAATGTATCTCTCCTATGCTGAAACCAGTCGCTACGCTCATTTTTTTTAATGAATCAAGGTTCTGCCCAGCACATGAAGCCGAAATGCTGAGTTTTAATGAGCCGAGAAAACTGTTTTTAAACACATTTAGCTCTTTATTTGCACCTATAAGTAAGAAAGCTGCTGTAGCAGGTGAACCCCACAGCCTTCAGGCTGTCAGCGACTCACTCTGAGCGCTCAGAGGCAGGAGAGCACGTATGCTGCTGACCCTTCAGCAGAGAGGAAGCTTCGAAGGCAGGGGTGAAGTTAGCGGGTCAAGGAGGATTCCTGAGTGGCCGCTCTGTTAACGCTCTCATAAAAGAATGACTCATACTATTTAGAGACTCTCTGACGTGGTCTGGTAGCTTTTATTTAAAAGGAAAAACAATCCTTTATGTTATGGTTACATTTGTTCCAGTTTGGATTTTATCTGTGAATTTAAGCCAAACTATTATGAAGTGAACTTAATTTCATCGTTGTTAAAACAAAACAAAAAAACTACATATTTTTTAAATAGAATTGTGACAAAAATGAAGGTTTAAAAACTTTATAATCAGACAAAGTTGCCTAATTTCTCAGATTTTTATTTCAGATTTAATTTCATTTTCTAAATGTTTTCATCATTAATTTTTAGATCTTATTTGTTCAAATATTAATATTTTTTCAAATGTCTGTTTTTTTCCCAATATATTTAAATTTAGCAATTATTTTATTTCGTTTTTAAAAAAAAATTAATTATTCAATTTAATTTTGTTTATTTCTATAGCGCCAATTCCCATCACATCATCTCAAGGCACTTTACAATTTAACCAGATCATCCAGTCAAATTGATTCAAAGTTTTCTATCTAAGCAAAACCAGTTGATTGCATCGACTTATTAACTAGAATGCAATCCCTCACACTAAGCTTGTAGCGACAGTGGAGAGGAAAAACTCCCTTTTACCAGGAAGAAACCTCCAGCAGAACCAGGCTCAGTGTGAGCGGCCATCTGCTGAGGCCCACTGGGGTTCAAGGAGACAGAAAAAGACATAGATTCCGATTTTACTTTTACAAATTTCATTGTTTTGAAAATACTTTTTTCAGATTACATTCTCTTCACTTCCGGGGGCGCGCTTTCCTCTGGAGAGGGGAGCAAAGAAGCATTTGTATTGGTCTTCTGACCGTTAGCAACATCAACTTTGTCAAGAGTGAGCTTTTGTATTGGGCTTGAAGTGAAGAGAATGCAATAAAATAAACAATAATAATGCAAAAACAAAAATAGAGTAAACAGATAAGTTAACTGTGCTTAAAACAATAGTGGAACAAATTTCACTCCATACTGTTCTGCTTACGGTTGGTTTTTACTCCCATCCAAACTCAGTACTTGTATCAAAAGCCAAATGTTTCCCAACCAATTAAGCTCTATAAAATGAAGATCTTTTTTATTTCTAGATGTTTTCACTATAGGTGATGTTTTTTTTCTTTTTTGCATGTTTGTAGATTAAAATCTTTCACATCGGTGCAAAAACTGTAATGCTCACTTATAGCCACCAGGGGGCGCATGTTAATAAAAAAAATAACCGTGCAAAGCTGCATGTTGTTTAGAATGGTAGATGTTGCAGATGACTTGGAGCTGTAGTGTTTGCATCTGTGCTGCAGCAGCTCAGCAGCAGGTTATCAGAGGAAATGTCAGTTTACTGTTTTTATCTCTTAAAAGGTTCAAATGAAGTTTCTGGTCGAGCAGATGAAGAGGCCTGACTACATGGATGCACTACAAAGCTTTACCTCTCCGCTGAATCCTGCACATCAGCTGGGAAACCTCCGGTATACCCCCCACCCACCCACAATCATGTTTGAAATGGGAGCTGTTAAGTATTCCTGCATAGTCCTGCCTGCCATGCCTAGAAAGAACTTAGAAAGCTCTGCTGCATGACTCAGCGGAGTAACAGCGACAGTTTGATCCGTCCCAACGAGCACAGATGCAGTGAAGAAGAGCCGACTGTCTGCTAAATTATTATAATTTTTTTTTGCTTCTGTTTCAGCCTGGAGGAATGCAGGATGATGTCATCTGCAAAGCGACCTCTTTGGTTAAACTGGGAAAACCCAGATATGATGTCAGAGCTGCTTTTTCAGAACAATGAAATCATCTTCAAAAACGGAGACGGTGAGTTGTGCCTTCCAAACGCCGCTCCTCTCTGACTCCTCTCAAACGCAGCATCCGGCTGAAGGCTGCAGGGCGTGTCACGGCGCAGACACTCATCTATCCTCCTGCTCTTTACACAGAATTCACAAACGTGTTGTTTTAGATTCGCGCTCTGGTCGCAGCTCATTTCGGCTCGACTTTGACGCCGCTGCTCCACAAAAAGCGCGGCGGAGCTGATCAAAGCAGCTAATATTCACAGTTATTCACCTTGATGCTTCCGCAGATCTGAGGCAGGACATGCTGACGCTGCAGATCATTAGGATAATGGAGAACATCTGGCAGAACCAGGGCCTTGATCTCAGGTAGGCTGCTCACTTCCTCATGACAGCAGGAATGCAGGTGGGCTTTTAGAGTGGAAGCCCCCTCCCCTCTCTGCTCATCTTTTTATAAACTAATCCATCATTTCTGTTCCTTTATATATTTTTTTTTATCTCGCCTTTCCCTCCCAGGATGCTGCCGTACGGCTGCCTGTCTATCGGCGACTGTGTGGGTTTGATCGAAGTGGTGAGGAATTCTCACACTATCATGCAGATCCAGTGCAAAGGAGGCCTGAAGGGGGCGCTGCAGTTCAACAGCCACGCACTGCATCAGTGGCTCAAAGATAAGAACAAGGGAGAAATGTGAGCATTTTCATACAGCTTTTTCAAAAGTATTAACATCCCTCAACATTTTATTTATTCATTGGTGAAATCTGAAGCTATTTTATTGCTTTTTTTAATACGATAGAACAGAAAGTTCCAAAAATCTGAACTGACAACCCCCTAAAAATACATAGAAATTTGAAAAATAAATTTGAATCTTTAATGATTTATTGTATTTTATTATTTAAAGGTATATTTAATATTAGATTTAATACATGTTACATCTACCTACTTCAGGACAAAAATATTTCAGTTAGTTGGTGTTTTTTTTCTTCCTTTATCACAAGAAAACTTTATCTAAACCCTTGTAGCTCCGTTTCTATGGTGGTTCTCATGCAGCCGTCTTCTCAGCTCCCACATCCCCGCGTTTAATCGTCTGATTGGTGCTTTCACCATGACAGACAGTCATATCTACTAATAACATTTTCTATGCAGTTTTTTTTTTTTTTTTTTTTCTGGAGCATGTAAGGTCATTTATGTGATATTTCACTTCACTGTGAGTTGTTTTTACTACAAAAAGCTGCTATGCTTAAACTTCAGGGTTTCCGCGGGTCATTAAAGGAATAGTACACCCAAAACATGATTAGCCTTCATTTTCTACTCACCCCCATGCTGAACAACACTCTGGAGTACTTTTTTGATATC
>NW_015150510.1:179037-180249 GCF_000732505.1 Cyprinodon variegatus
TTAATGAATGACACATTTATTTATTTATTTAATTCCACATTTAATTAATTATTGACACATTTAATTATTTATTTAATTTTGGCACTTTTTATCCTCCATATCTATCAGCATGCCAATGTTTTAGGTTTTAGACGCAGGCCGATATTCTGCGATAGTCGCCTTTATTGGCTGCCATAAGACCTGTTCCTGATGTCATTGCTTGTCCTGGAACCATGGCTGCATCCTTTTTCTTCGCAAAGTTCCACCTTCTTTTGTTTGTTTGACAACTGAAACCTTAAACATTAAAGAGGTGAACGGGTGTGAATACTTCTGGAACCACTTTGGGTCACAGAGACACCAGCTGATCCTTTTGTCTTTCCTCCAGGTACGACCAGGCCATAGATCTGTTCACCCGCTCCTGTGCCGGCTACTGCGTGGCCACCTTCATCCTCGGCATCGGTGACCGACACAACAGCAACATCATGGTGAAAGATGACGGACAGGTAGGAGGCGACTGCGTCTGACTCACCCGCTTCCTGTTTAAAAACGCTCTAATGTTTTCTTGTTGTTTTTCTTTGCTGTGTTTTCTTAGCTGTTCCACATAGATTTTGGGCATTTCCTCGACCACAAGAAGAAGAAGTTTGGGTACAAGAGAGAGCGGGTCCCGTTTGTGCTCACGCAGGACTTTCTGATCGTCATCAGCAAAGGAACCCAGGAGTGCACAAAAACCAGAGAATTTGAAAGGTGAGGTCGCCGCAGTTAAACCAACTTTAGTCCAAACTGAGCTTTTTGAATTGGAGAACATTTTAAGCTTTATTTTCGACCAACGCCTCAGTTGACATAATTATTATCTTTGAGAACACAGCGAGACGGATCAGCTCTGCTAATCTGTAGGGTTAATCTGTGCTAGAGGGATCTGAAAAGGTGCCAAATTAAGTGAAGAAAGGGCAATACTTCTTACCATGATGATATTCAAACAGTAAAGCTAATGTTAGCTTAGCTCCTCCTAAGTTCCACATTTAAAGGAAAAGCCGGTCAGCAGGAATAATCAATGGATCATTATTTATACCTAAAACTAATCTGTTCCCAGTAATTTAATGAATTTAGTTAATCAGTAAAAAAAAAAAAGTCTGGGAGCGGCCATTTTTGCCCAAATATAGTAGCCCCTCCCTCCTGCCATCTTCCAGCAGTGACGTCACGGTGCGGTAAGCCTAGCGCCATTCTCCCCGCTTT
>NW_015150510.1:182931-184956 GCF_000732505.1 Cyprinodon variegatus
TACTCCAGAGTGTTGTTCAGCATGGGGGTGAGTAGAAAATGAAGGCTAATCATGTTTTGGGTGTACTATTCCTTTAAGGGGTTTATTTTCCCCATAGTATAAAGATTTTACGCTACTGTAATAAAGCATATCTTTTACCTTTACTCGGCGGCAAAACGGATGTTTTTCTGTCATTTGATGGCAAATATAAACATTTTTGGTTAGAAATGAGCCCAGATCAAGATTCTCTTGATCTCTTTCGCCCCTCAGGTTCCAGGAGATGTGTTACAAGGCCTACCTGGCAATCCGGCAGCACGCCAACCTCTTCATCAACCTCTTCTCCATGATGCTGGGCTCGGGGATGCCTGAGCTGCAGTCGTTCGACGACATCGCGTACATCAGGAAGACCCTGGCGCTAGACAAGTCTGAGCAGGAGGCCCTGGACTACTTCATGAAGCAGATGAACGACGCCCATCACGGCGGCTGGACCACCAAGATGGACTGGATCTTCCACACAATCCGCCAGCACGCCATGAACTGAGAGGAGGGGGGGGAGCCGTTCCGAACAGCTTAACCTCCCCCGTTAGAGACATTGAAAAGGACTCGGAGAACCATTGAAGTTTTACTTCACATGAACCTAATTAGTATAAAAGAAAAAAACCTCAATGAACACTAATCTTTATAAAAACTCTAAAAAAATATATATTATTTTCTTACTTTTTAATCCCTTCCATACGTCCCCAACCATCAGGAGCGAAACACGACAAACGCTGCAGCACAAGACGGAAGATGAGCCCAACCAGCCCAAAGTTTACACGGTGGTTTGATAAACACTGAGTGCCCCAGTAAGGCGGCGCCCCCCCGCATCCATTAACAGACTTTTCTACAGCAGTATCTCTATTTGCCTATACGCATTTGGTGCACATGTTCCTTTTTAACAGAGTTTTCTACTGAGCCAAAGTTCCCTGTATATTTGTGTGTATGCGTGTGTGTTTAAAACCCCACTACATGGCAGTCTTATTTTAAACCAACCCAAAAAAAGAAAAGAATTCCCCTCTATTCCACGGCTTGTGTTCACATTAGCACTGATCTCTGCAGTATTTGTTTAGTCTGTCAGTATTACTGTCACCTGTAAAGAAACCATCATCCGGACCCGACCTCACAGGACGACAAAGCTCCTCTTTTTGGTTCTTTTTTTTTCTCCAGGATTCGAAAAATGAGGAGGAAAAAAAAAAAGCGGATTTGAATGTTCCTAAAGCATCACGTTCTGTTCTACTATGCAAGTTGCAGCTCTAAAAATGTACTATATGCTAGAAAAAGACTGAAACCTCCCTGAGGATACTCGGAAATGTGTCGGTGAAGGACAGACGGCTGCCTTGAGGGGGGAAAAACAAAATAAGATGCCAGACTACTTCCATTGGAGGAGTACGGTCTGCTTCCTCCCTGCAGAATGAGATCTGTTTGGGAAAACACTTCAAATCCTGCCTGGTTTTTTTTTGTTTGTTTTTTTGTTTTGGGTGGGAACGGGTCCTGAAGCATCAACCCAAGCTGTGCTCCTCATCCTAATCCTTCATTTTGACATGTGGGAAAAGAAAACGGGATATTCCTCCGCCTTCAAAGTAGACCCGGGTTACGCCCCCTCTGTTCTCTAAGAAGTTTGTTTCAGAACCTCTTAAATTATTCTATCATCCACATTTCCACAGTTAAAGTCCCGCTAATGAGACGATTGACAGGATGGAAAACAAACAGCAGGCTACCTCCGCTACATATAGCCAACTATCGCATGATTTAACTTGGTTAGATCAGACCAAGATGGCAGTTTGGAGGTATATTCATAAGTTAAGGTGTAAAAACGAAGTAAGCCTTGCTTATCATTAGCTAGCTAATAAAACAGGAATCTAAACTACAAGCAGCGTTTCTATAAAGCAGCAGGCTAGCTAGCGCAGCGGGAAACGGCTAACCAGCTAATATAATGTAAGTTAGGGGGTGAATGTTGATCAGATACTGTTTAAAGCAAAAAAACAATTTTGGAAAAAAAAAAAAAAA
>NW_015150510.1:185942-187802 GCF_000732505.1 Cyprinodon variegatus
ATTGTCATCTGGAAAATGCAAATTGAAAAGAATGAAATTAGTAAAAATATCGCGATAGAAATTTGCCGAAAAAAAGGAAAATCTGAAATCTAAAATGTTTGACATGCAAAAAAAAGTAATTTAAATATTTTTCCCCATCCAATTTTCATACATATATATATATTACAGATTTTTTCATTTTCAAATTGCAGATTTTTAGGTAGAATCTCATCAATTTCCTTCTTTTCAAACCTCATGTTCCAGATAATTTTCTCTTCGTCAGCGACTCATTTCTACTGGACGTTAGCAACAACATTTTAGCGTTGAAAAGGGATTGTTTATATTCTGCTGATTTTGATCTGGAAAATGCAAAAATTGAAAAGAATGAAATTAATAAAAATATTGCGATATAAATTTGCACAAAAAAAAAGGAAAATCTAAAATCTGTAAGAAAACGAAAAAGAATCTCACTTCTCTGGGAAAAAGGAACATTTTAGAAAAGAAAACAACTCTGGAAAAAAAAACTCAAAACCTTTTATTGACTCATTCCTGGATTGCTTTATTTTTTTTATTGAAATTAGCAAAATATTTTCTTTGCATTCAGTTGTAATGAAACCAAATTCCTTATATAATAAGTCATGATCATACATCTGCTTCATTTATGCATCTGATTAAAAAATAGATGACCTTTTTTTTCTTTTTAAGTCGACCTGAAACAGAAATAGTCTTTTTAATCAAAAAACATTTAACTCGTGTTTATTTACAGTAGGCTACATTGTTTCCCCTTTGGTGCAAAAACTCATGGATCCACCTTGAGCTGCTGCTCAGCAAACCAAACCCAACGAGGGGCTTAGCAAACCCTTCGCTCTATTCAACCGTCTCCTTTCGTACTGCTTATGTTGTGCATGAGGTCCTCGTATATCAAACCCTATCGTCCGATGTTTACTTGAATATCATGTACAGAACCGATCTCGTTACTCCTCGAGGTACAGTCCGAATGAAGGTAACAGATACTATTACATGTGCAAATGCTTTCCTTGAATAACTACAGAGGTAATATATATTTTTGTATTTTTTAGATGTAAAAACAAACGTGTATGTAACCTGTTAAAAAGAAGAAAAAAGAAAAAAAAAGTGGCAACGCGTTGATACCAAGTCCAGCAGCAATCCTGCGTGTGTCGTAGAGGAGGGGGTGAATGGCGGACGGGTCGTCGTGTCGTTTACCCTTCCTGTCGAACCGAGGCCTCCTGCCCTGAAGTGGAACTCTAAGCACAAAATGTTTTTTGAAGAACCATACCTTGCATGTTTGAAAGCAAACCTGTTTTTAATTTTCTGTCATGTATTCACCTGTCTATAAACCATGCAGCTTCTTCAGATAACTTGTTTTATTCATCCTCATGTGACCATGTCTGTTTAAGCAAACTATACATTCATTAATTGTGCTGTTGAATAAAAACAAAAATGTTTCCCTCATTAGATTTTTCTCTGCAATTCAATCAGAATCCATCAAGAGGTTTTTATTGATGAACATCATGCTGTGGATTTTCAGAAGTTTTTCCTCTGACCTCTTAGATCAACTTTTAAATAAAAAAGTCCAACATTTTGAGTGAACCTCAGAACAAATGTTAAAAGGAACCGGTTAGTTTTTGTCATTAATTAAAAGCTGACTCCAGCTGGGTTAAAAACGTTCGTCGCTCTGATCTGGAAGGCATTTTCTCCATCGTACTGGTTGTTCCTGGATGGTTGGAAGAAGCTGCGTTTGGATCCAGCTCTGTTCTTGGACAGAGTGGAAGGCAAAGCATTGGCTCATCAATGGACTCATCTTTTCTTTCTGCTGATTTTTATTTTTTTGTCTATTTGATGTTTTGTTTTTCTGGGGGT
>NW_015150510.1:188700-190032 GCF_000732505.1 Cyprinodon variegatus
GTTTACTTGAGTGGAAAAGCATCTAAAACATGAAGGACGGAAAAGAAACTCTTATTTTTTTAACATGCATGGGTTATCTGAAGCTCTCAGCTGTCCTAAAGTGTTTCTCACTGCAACTAAACCTCCAAGTTTGCCTCTTTATGGAGTGTGTACTTAAAAGTGCATGTAAGGATTGGAGTGTACAGGTGGCAAGCGTGCCAGATTGTAGACCTGGAACCGGTTGCGCCACCGACTCTATTTTGTTACTGCCAAATCAGAAAAATTTTATATAAACATATATTAGATATCTCAGTTTTCATCTGCTATATCTGGAGTTTCCTGAGCTACAAGTGGCTCTTTTGGTTTAATTAATGCTTAAATGAATGCTCTGTTCCTCTATTCAAAAACCTACAGAAATTGCCCATCCAGAACTAAATGTGTCTTAGATATGGTGTTTCAATGTTCAACTAAATATGATAATTTCCCAAGATGAAGTTCTTTTGCTAGCAGCATAATGATTTTATGTTACTGCTTTTCTTGTAACTCAAAATTTGACATTAAAATATCAATGTCTGATCCATGGTGAGTCAACTATTGACTGAACCGTACCAGTGTTTAACAAGTTCAGTATGTTTCAGTTATTTGGTTTGATAACAGTTTTGTTTTTAAGACTTTTTTTAAAGCTAAATGCAAAAATGTAATGTTATAGTCATTAAAAATCCAATGTTTCTTCTTTTAGCTATCTGAACAAAATATATATATTTTTGTTTTCATGTATAGATTCCAGAAAATGATTAGTGAAACAGCTGCAGGTTAAAATTGATCAAAAAAACATTTAATTGAGGCCTTTTTAGGGTTTTAGCCTTTTAAGTTAAATAAAAGGCAGACATAGGGTTAGGTAAAGAATATTTATGAAAATAAACAAAAACACTGTTTCAGGGTTATAACTCTTAACAAGAGTTAAAAAAAAACCCAACGATAAATCTAAAGTCGTAGGGAAGCGGCTGTTCCAACCGTTGCATTTCTGAATTCTCCCGAGTGGTGCCCGACTTTACACGGATGAATAAAGTGAATGTAATTGGTCGATTATCAATGGGGCGGGATTGTTGTAGCGAAAGGTTTGCAAGCAAGTTTAGTTGTGGCCGGTTTGTTGGCAGCATCTTGCTAACCAGTTAGCAACTTAGCCACTTTTGTTGAAATTTGCATTTTCTTATTCTCTAGCACTTTCTTTGCCTCGTGTTTCTTTTCCGAACATACAGCTTTACGATCAACCGGAAGCAGTTCCATGCAAACATACGGAACCAGTTATATCTGACGAAATTGTTTTTATAATTTTTTTTTTAAATAAAGCAT
>NW_015150510.1:192507-199992 GCF_000732505.1 Cyprinodon variegatus
GTTGTTCAGCATGGGGGTGAGTAGAAAATGAAGGCTAATCATGTTTTGGGTGTACTATTCCTTTAAGTTTTCTTTGAGTTTTCAGTTTCACATTGATCCATGTTTTTCTTTGTTTTCTAGCTTTATTGGCGTTTTCTTGATATATTTGAGTTCTTAGCTTTTTCTTTGCTTGCCCTACGTTGCCCTCTGGTGTTTGTCTCCTTTTCCCTAGCTCCTTGTCGAAGCCTCTGTTCACACCTGCTCCCAATCAGCTCATTAGTCCTGTCTTTGTTCAGTCTCCCATAAATACTCTCCCTTCGCCTCTGTTGCCTGTGAGAACTCAATTAAAACTACAAGAACTCACCTCTGCCTCCTCACCTCTCCATTTGGGTCCTCAAAACCTCAACCAAACCTCGACAATTATGAACAGGACATTGTTTCAACAAGTAAGAATTCTTACCTCATTTGGAAGAAAGACTGAGTCCTCATCCAGCTGGAGAAAGGCAGACTGATTGGAGCCGGCGATGTTGACTGTCACCGTCAGGCAGGGCACAGTGCTCACCCCTCTGCAGTCCACCCACTCCTCCAGAATATTACTCTGAGGCAGGACACAGCTAGACTCCTCCCAACGACTGAAGGACAATCAGAAGGAAGGTTTAACGTTAGGTTGGCCAAAGACTCTAGGGTCCATTTCAGTGATTAGGTTTAACAAACTCAGATTCAATTCCTGGACCCACTACTCAGAATTTGAAAAAGAAAATGGAGAATGGATTTAAAAGACAGAGCAAAAGTGCTACAACTGCAAAGGACACAAAGTGTGCAACCGGTCTAACTAGGTAGTAGCAATATGGCAGCCGATGGCTTCACTTTAACCCCGTACTACCAATGGGCAATCCAGTGAATGAATAGAGATCAGTGGGAGGAACCCCATGAAATGATGAGCAGGTCCTATCTAGTAGATCAATATTTTTAGGCTTAATTTTCACCTGCTGCCAAGTGATTTTAAAACACACAACCCTTCTCCCCACTTCATCCTTTGTCAAGATTATTTTCTCTTTTTTCTATTTTGATTGAAAAAAAGCCTTGTCTCTGCTGTCTCCTTCACTAAAACTGTGGTAAATTCATGATACTTCCTCATCACCTAATTTTTAGACTTAAAAACACAATATATATATGCTACACTTGTAGATCCATTTGACTTTGGATGCTAGGTTTTGCTATTTTCGCCAATCCTTAGTAAACATTTCAACCAAGCCAATAAAAATGGTTTATCTAACTCCCAAATATGAGCAACACAAGACTTTGGCATCAGGATGAATTTTACAGTATACCTATCTATACACAGTTGGAACTAGTCGATACTGCACAGTTGTAGTAATGGCGGTTAGGATGTCAGGTGTGATACCCTGAATGTATGATGTGACTAATTCATCTATAGCATTGTTTGCTATAGATAAATTAGCAAACAATGCTCCATGATTTAATTGGTAAGCCTTTGAAGGCAACCAGAGGAAGTAAAGTCATAGTACAGGTCTAATCCCCTTCAAAGAGCTACCCTAAATATTGGATTAATTCAAACCAGGTTTTAGGTTGGGGTTGCATCTTGTTGAGCACAAACTTGCAGTTTCTTTTCCATGATCAATCAGCTTTGCTTTTAAAGAGTAAGTTATCCTATTATCAACTTTTTCTGCAGTTAAACTGATTCTGTGGGTGGTAATGCTTATCTTAAAACCAGCTCAATGCTCTCCTAAGGATCAAACGGTCAACATGGAGGTTGCTAAATAATTTTCTGAAGCAAGCGCCTTACATTGATGAGTCTTTGACCCACTGGGCTCCATAAAGCCTCTCAACCTCCAGTGATGAAGGGGATACAAAATCCTCCACTTCAAATATCTGATAGTAAAATGGTAAATGGCATGTACTTATATAGCACCTTTATTCAAGTTAGGAGACTTGAACAAAGCACTTTACACTACATTCATTCACGCACACACTGATGGTGGCAAGCTACATTGTAGCCACAGCTGCCCTGGGGCTCACTGACAGAAGTGGGGCTGCCGTACACTGCCACCACTGGGCCCTCTGACCACCATCAGTAGAGGTGAAGTGTCTTGCCCAAGGACACAACGACACTGAAAGTCAGAGTCAGGGCTTGAACCGTCAACCCTTTGATTTCAGGGCAAACTCCTACATCCAACGCCACTGTCGCCCCATGATAGTGGGGTGACAACCAGCATCTCTTTGCTACCTGTCTGTAGTTTACTAAGGCGAAGCTAAGCTGGGCAAGGTAAACCCCTTGTAGGGTCTCTTAGGGTCACTTTGATGCCTTTTTTTCAAATTTTGTTTTGGGGACCATTTCTTTTTATTTTTATATAAGGGTGGGTTACACTTTAAAGACATGGAAGATGGAGTGTAGTAGTTATATCTCCCAGCCATAGTGTCCATGGTTTCCTTTCCTGCCAGGAAGCAGGGGTTTTACTTGTAGTTTGCATGTTTTATCTCTAACTCCATGGGTTCTTTTCCTGTGGTCCAGTAAAGCAGATATAGAAACCCAAATGAGAAAAATTAGCCCAGGTTTTGGATATTTTCTACAGAGTAATTATTGGCATGTTGATGTAAAATCTCAAAGAGTTGCAAGCCCTAATAAGCCTTAGTTTTGATTCTATAAGTAAGGCCCGGACACTTTGCAAGAAAACCTTATATCTACACTGAAAGTATTCCAGCTATTAGTGCTTTGCTATTTAGTTTAAAGTTAGATTCTACAGTTTGACAGCATCGTATTTCATCATAAAGCAAACAAAGCATAAAAGACAATGGATAAAGCAGAGTATTGTTAGGCTTTATTTTTACTCCAGCAGAAGAGCAGAGAAAGGCCCACACCGGCGGCGCATGTTTAAAAAAAAGATGTAATTTTTCAGCCCTACTGACAGCTCGGATGTGTATACCAGGGTACCTGTCAATGTAAGGCTTGACTGTGGTAATGCCGACTACGAAGAACATGAGCACAGAGAAAGCCATCATGGTGAAACCCAACAAGATAGCTCTGTCCTCTCCGACGCTAGAAACAGGCATCTGACTCCGGGCTCCCTCTGCACCTCCTCCATCTCCTCTCGGGCTCCTTTCCTGCTCCTGCATCACAGATGTGTGGTGGATCTCTCTGTTTCTCTCACACATGCTAAAGGACATATAATAAAAAACACAGTTTAATAAGACTAATCCTCAGTTTTTTTGGTATATTGCTTTATGCACTAAAACAATCTGTTTGCTTAATATTTTTTGACACTTTGACATGGGTGGTTCTAGACAGGGGTCTGGTGTCCTGTGCTGATATAGTACTAAATCAGTTTCATATGAGGATTTGCATGGTACAAATACGGCTAAGAATTGCTCTCTTACAGCAATTTCATTTGTTACACCTACAGTTTTGCCTAAGAAACTATTTCAAAGTTCATGTAATGCACATTTAGTTTCAGCCATGTTGATGCAGAGTTGAATATTGTTGCAAGCAAAGAAAACTTCTTTAAAGTGATTTTTGAAAATGTACTTTTGAAAAACATTTGTCATGATCTCAGCCCTGGTAGCTTCTATGATTACTCACTTCATTCACCTGCCGTTTCCTCCCTGTTTTCTAATTATCAGTCACCTTATTCACCTGCTTCCTCTGTTATATATAGCTATCGGCCCAGCTATCAGGGCCAGAACATTATTTGTGTATTCTTAGTTTATTCATGTCAGTTATTTATGTTTGTTTCGCGAGCTTTAGTCAAGTTTCTGTTTCATGAGCTGATTCTGGAAAGCCAGTGGATTGAGAGGGTTTAATTTTTGTCTCCTGTCCGTGTCCTGGCTCTTCTCTGAGCCCTTAGGGTTTTGGCTTGCCTATGGGGGGAGTGCGGGTTCTGGTCCTTCTCCGCTGAGCCCTCAGGGTTTTGACTCGGAACACGGGGGAGGTCAGTTTTGATTCCCATAAGCCTGGGTCCTATGAGGAAACCAGTTTAAAGTTCGGCATTTATCCTGGAACAATTTCTTGTCTTAGTTCCGCTCTACCACTGAGCCAGCTTGTCTTGGCATCTGTACCTGCCTTCACACTCTGAAGATTCCCTGAAGCCTGGATCCCTCTGTTCCTGTTTGGATTGGAACCTCTGATCAGGCTGAGAACTCCTGGATTCCTGAACTGTTCCTGCCTGATCTGTTTTCCCCTGACCTGTATCGGCTTCCTGCATGTTCTCTGGGGCTGCAGCATCTGGGACACTCTGGGCGGCGCATGCTGCATCTCGGCAGCCCATCAGCTGGATTGCACTTCTTTAAAAGGTGATGGATTGAACTGTTAAACCAGGTAAGTGACTCACTCTGATAATCGTCTCCTGTCAGAGGATCGTGGTCACTTACCTGTGTTTCTCTCACATCCAGAGTACCAGTGATGGGTGGTTGAACTCCCGTTCAAAACATTATAAAGGCTCTGCTTCCCACTCGGGAGAAGTTGGACGGATTGCCAGAATTTCTTTGAGGCAGACTGATGGTCCTTCTTAATGGCATCTCCAAACTTGCAAGCAGAGGCACAAATGGCCTAACAATACCTGCTTGCTGCTCATGAGTCCAACAGGCCAAATGAAGACAATAGGACTCCGTCTTCAGCTTACTGCATCCCTTACTAACAGTGTCCACCACCAGGTTTGGCCATATCTCTCACCAAAGGCACCACAGACATTATGGCCACATTTATGGGCAGCCACATGTGTATAGAGGCAGAGACTATGGTTCACTTAGACTCCATGTGTTCGGCCTCCTTTGGAAACTGGGAAAAGCTGTCCTGGTGGTGAGAGTTAAATACATCCCTGACAAAGGACTCCACCACACGTTCACAGCAGACCCTAACTACTTGCTTGGCCCTGTCGAGTCTGTCTGGCTTCCTCTTCTTCCAGTGTATCCAACACACCCCATTGTGGTGTTGATTGGTGGACAGCTCCACCCTTCTCTTTACCTGAGTGTCCATGATATGTGGCCATAAGTCGGAGGATACTACTACTAAGTCGATCATCAATCTCCGGCCTACGGTGTCCTGCTATGGACATCCTGAATACTGTTTATTATGGACAATCCATGACTTGGACAGAAGTCCAGTGATAAAACACCTCTTGGGTTCAGTGTTGGCCTGGTACTCCATACTCCATCCATACAGCCATTTGGTCCGTTGGTCGAAACAACCATGAGAGACCCCCCCCTTCCCGAAGGCAAAAGGACCAACATGGTAAACTGCAACACTTGGTGGCTGAGACAAGCAAACCCAACCTCAGCCCTATGCCTCCTCCCCAGAGTAGAAGAAAATCTGCTGTGTCTCTAGGAGCTGGGTTCCAGAGCTTAGGCAATGTTTGGAAGCGACCCCGACTATTTCCAACCTCTTGGTTGTTAAGGGCTTCATATGGGAGAAGAATGTATAGATTGTATAACTGGTTCATCAAACACTCAATAATGAGACAATAGAGAAGGAGAACCACAATCTCTACTTATCAGAGTTTATTAGTCTCATTAGTGTATAGTTGTTGTTTTTTTGCTAAATAGTGACATTTTTTTTTTTTTTTTACATATCCTGATGTTGAAACAGTCCACATCTCACCTACTGATACATTTAGCTGTGTAAAAGGCTAATACGTATCTGACTAATTAGAGTTTCGGAAAACTGTACATGAGTAGGTTAGTGACATGACAGAAAAGGCCATTTTTCTGCATGTAGATAGCATCTCCTGGTTGTTATGGAGACAGGATTAACTAAGGATCCATCTATTTGCTGCAGATCTCAGGGAAACATTTTATTGAAAACTCATTAGAAGTCTCTGGAAATCAACTTCAAATCAAGGTCAAGAACAATTTCTACAAATGCTTCAGTTGCATGTGTATTAAGAGAGATTTAGAGGTACCGGTAATGGTGCTACTGGTGATTTAGTTGAAATATGGGGATTGCTTCACCAAATAAATGTATACAGATAAAAAAGTTATCATTAGTGTGAGATTCAGCTGCTGGAATAAAGGTGGATTGATTGTAAGACTTTCTGTGCATCATTACCAAGACATATAAGCCTAAATTTGGTATTCTAAACAGTTTCACTTCATGGAAACTTGGGGCGTTCATGTTTCTGTTTTCACATCCACACTAACAGTGTTTGTTTTGTAAAGCTCTGCTTACATTTCAAAGTTTAGCTTAGTTTTTTCCGCCATAATGAACTCCCTGCAGCGTTTTCTGAAGCCTCGCTGACCAGCCCAGTCGATCATTTGCTCTTACCGTGTCTGCCGCCTGCGAGCACCATGCAGGTTGATGTTAATGGGGATGCTAAATGACCTCCGGGGAGAAGCCGTGTTCAAGAACATGCCCAGTCCTATCTCAGCCACCTCCGGGCCCTCCTGTACGTGTCTCCTCCTAACAAGCCTTTTTCTCTATCTGAAAGTCAAATGTCCTGCGCCCAAAAGATCATCTCATGTCTCCAGCAGGCTGGAGCGCAGCGAGGGGATTAATGCACCAGGTTGCAGTTTATTCACCAGGGAACTTCCTGTTGTTTACCAAAGCTCAAAGGTGAGTGCAAAATCTTCCACCCTCATGTGTGTTTCTATAGAAACTGCCACAGGTGAGGCAGGTAGCATGTTAATGGACTCTCACTTGGCTTGTGACACTCAGCTGTGGTTGTTAATGATGAAAACAGGCTGAGCTTTCTTTATGTTAGGCCAATATTGATAATCTTTGACATATCTGACAGTTTTAGAAAGCATAAAAGGTGCGAGAAAAATACCAAATAATTCATAATTACATTTTTATTTTAACAGCAGCGACTCACCTGAGAAGATGAGTCCTCATCTTGATTCCTCGGATTATCTGGATTTGTCCAGGAGGCTGAGCATGTTTATATGTGTTATTCAAACAATCAGGCTACCTTATATTATTTATGAATTGGTGAAAAACAGATGGAGGCATTAACCTGTAGACAGCTGGGTTTAGTAAAACAAGCCCAAGGCTAAAAGCAGCATAGCAGGCTGAAAACAGAGCGAGCTCTCATCAAAACGAGCAGCCATGTCACACCCCCTTCACTCTTTATTGAATACAGTTAAGCTTTTTCCTTTCTAAACTGTATTATGTAGACAGCCTGAGGCACACTTCATTACTTTGTATTTTGTTTCCTATAAATTTTAGAGTAGATCAGATCAATAGTCCACCAGGCTTTCTGAAGGTTACTAAAACTTTTCCCTTTAATATTAGTTTCTGTTTTGACTTGTTTTCCAGCAGGTGTTTATAACCACCCGGGCAGAGAAAACGTTATTTTTTTTCCTAATGTGAAACACAAATATTTCTTCTAATAAAGAAGGCTGCATACAGTTTTCCTGCAAAAGTATTCACACCGTTTTACCTTTTCTTTTACATTTTGTTACTTACATTCCCTAAAAACAAACCAAAAAAACAAACTCCAGTGAATTTTAATATGTAAGGAAGAGGATTAGGGCCAGTGGGAAAAAAAAAAGTTAACT
>NW_015150510.1:201499-203365 GCF_000732505.1 Cyprinodon variegatus
TTTGTATAAACTTGTGTGTACAAAATAACAAAATAAAATCTGGACTGGATGCATAAAAAGCATTTCAAGGTCCCGGAATGACCTGGTCAGTCTGCAGACCTTAACCCCATAGAAAAATAAGTGGAGTGAGTTTAAAGTCTTCTTCCCAGCTACAGAACCATCATATCTAGTGGAGGAATGGACCGGAAACGTCTGACTTGTCATTGACAGCAAAGGTGATGCAACAAAGCCTCAAGCTGAACTTTTTTTAAATTGAGCAAATACCTATTATTTTTTTTAACAAAACTTACAAATAGATCCTTTAGAAATCCTACAATGTGATTCCCTGGATTATTATTTTTTTTAACCAGTTTGTCTCATATGATGGAAATAAAACCTTTTTGGCCCCAGTGTAGCAACAGTGATGGAATGAAAGCAGAACAATGAACCGTTGAAAGTCTTTTCACAAATTCATCCTATGTTCTTTACTGGATTTCGGCCTCCTTTGGTTCCTGAAATCAGATCAACCGATTCACCAAATGAATAAAGATGATCTGTTTGTAACCTAATCTCACTGTACAGCTTTATGAGAACAGATAAATGTGTTCTTTTACTTGTGGCAAGAATGAAACATACTCTGGAGCTTTATTTAGGTGTTTCCCCTAACAAACTCATATGGGGTAAAAACACCACTGCTTTTGGTTAAAAGGGAAGGAAGAACCGACTTTACCTATAGAGGAGACAGGGATTTTTTGGAGCTCAGGAGAAACTTCCAAAGACCTTCTTTGACTTGATGGCAGCCATCTTCTGTGGAGCAGCATTGCTGCTGGGAGAAAGACTTGCTAAAAGACACATCACTACAATATCCCCCATATCATGTGTGGAACTGTTGCAAAGATGGTGAGCTGATTCAGTGACAGACTTCACCTTCCTAGGGGAACAAATTATCATAATCACAGATCTTTCCTCCTAGAAGCTGTTAGCTACTACAGACAAGTTTTGAGTATGTTTTTAAATCCCTGCAGTTTGCAGTTTCTTCATTTTCATGAAAAGACTTTTTATGCAGAGATGTACATACACATTTTGAACAAAAGTGTAATGTTGCATACTAGCTCAATTTACTTGTGAGCATGCAATTTGTAATTCCTAATATCTGTTTAGTGTTTCTATTTTCTAATGTTGCATATTTTCCCTTAATCTGTCAGGGTTTGTTTGGAGGTTTTTGTGAGGACCCAAATGCAGAGGCTGAGAGGCAGGGGTGAGTTCTCTGATGATTTAATGGGATAAGACAGGTAGCAAAAACAGGAATCCAAAAATCCATCATAAAAATTAAACACTAACCAGAATCATGGAGACATCAGGGGAAGACTATCACAAGGAGCCAGGGTGAGACAAAGTAAGACGAGGAACCAGCACTGAGGGACTGCAGAGGGAGTGTATTTATGGCCGACTGAACAAAGGCAGGACTAAGGAGCTGATAAGGAGCAGGTGTGAGTAGAGCTGATGAGGAAGCCAAAGGAAAAAGGAAACACAAGGGGGCAACAGAGGACAAGGAAAGAAAAACCTAAGAAACTTAAATAATTCCAGAACACACCAATAAAGCTAGAAAGCAAAGAAAAACATGAATAAACGTGAAACTGAAAACCAACAGAACCAAGATCGTTACACAATTAGACACTTTGTTTAAATAAACTAGAGTAATTTTGCCTTTAAAATATGATAATCTGACATTATTCCCTTGGAATATATACAGCACTCTGTTTTTTCTTTTTTTTTTTTCTGCATAAATTGCATTAATCTTTTGGCAAATTGTCTTACCTGCTCAAATAAAAGGAATATAAATTTATTTCAAGAGAAACTGACTGCCTCAGATTAAAACCTGGAGTT
>NW_015150510.1:207020-208792 GCF_000732505.1 Cyprinodon variegatus
CTAATATCTGTTTAGTGTTTCTATTTTCTAATGTTGCATATTTTCCCTTAATCTGTCAGGGTTTGTTTGGAGGTTTTTGTGAGGACCCAAATGCAGAGGCTGAGAGGCAGGGGTGAGTTCTCTGATGATTTAATGGGATAAGACAGGTAGCAAAAACAGGAATCCAAAAATCCATCATAAAAATTAAACACTAACCAGAATCATGGAGACATCAGGGGAAGACTATCACAAGGAGCCAGGGTGAGACAAAGTAAGACGAGGAACCAGCACTGAGGGACTGCAGAGGGAGTGTATTTATGGCCGACTGAACAAAGGCAGGACTAAGGAGCTGATAAGGAGCAGGTGTGAGTAGAGCTGATGAGGAAGCCAAAGGAAAAAGGAAACACAAGGGGGCAACAGAGGACAAGGAAAGAAAAACCTAAGAAACTTAAATAATTCCAGAACACACCAATAAAGCTAGAAAGCAAAGAAAAACATGAATAAACGTGAAACTGAAAACCAACAGAACCAAGATCGTTACACAATTAGACACTTTGTTTAAATAAACTAGAGTAATTTTGCCTTTAAAATATGATAATCTGACATTATTCCCTTGGAATATATACAGCACTCTGTTTTTTCTTTTTTTTTTTTCTGCATAAATTGCATTAATCTTTTGGCAAATTGTCTTACCTGCTCAAATAAAAGGAATATAAATTTATTTCAAGAGAAACTGACTGCCTCAGATTAAAACCTGGAGTTGTTGGAGTTAATGGAACAAAAGATGAATAAAGTTCAGGAAATTCAACAGAGACTGCAGGTGTTTTTTTCCTGTATTTCTAAAACTGTTCATGAAACTTAAAAAAAAAAATATATATTTTTTTTTTTCAACGAGTAGAGCAGAAAGCAGCCAATGTTCAAAGAGAGAATTAAAAACACGTAGAAAGCCTGAAGAACTGCTGCTCATGGCTAACTGAGCGTCTGACTGCTTTCAAGCTAATTACAAAGACGACCAATAAAAGCGAGGAGTAAGGAGATCAACTACAAACAAATAGGTCCAGAAGTTAGAAAAATCAACTTATGTTGAAGCTAAAAATGCTTAAACTATGTCCAAAGTGGTGTTGGTTACCAAACTGGAAGAGTTCTGTTTCCAGTAGGATGTAGAAGATACCAACTTCAAGACAAAACCTCCTCACACAGATTACCTACATTTTGTCTAGAATAAAACCTGAGTAGGTTTAACCAAATATTAACATAAACTGCATTAAAAGACAGTAAATGTTTTTTTCTCAGAATAAAAAAATAACTCAGAGAAAACGTCTTAACAGTCTCTATGTAGTCGGTTTCCTTCAAAAAAAATTTCTGAATGGTCTGCTTAAATGTAACTGGATCAGGTTTGTGCAGCACCTTTAAAGCTGTTTAATGATTTTCTATAATATTTTTTCCCAAAGTCGGGGTTTTGACCCCATCTGGTTTCCTTTATCAAACATTCTGGGATCTTAACATGAAAAAAAAAAAAAATACACATCTCTTAAAATATTTCTGAGAAACTACTCAGTGATACAAAAGCATCACTTAAAAGTGGACAAAACTATAAACATATACGTAGACGCCTAATTGGACGCCGGTCGACGTGCCTGGAGGGCGGCCATCTTGGATCAGACCACAGTCGAAACAGCTACTGTCAGAATGAATAGGAGGTGTCTAACATCTCATCTTAATCACATGAAAGACGAGTCTGAAATAATATTACAATAATCTCTTACATGTTACAACCCCTTAAAAGACCAAAA
>NW_015150510.1:211186-213711 GCF_000732505.1 Cyprinodon variegatus
TTACTTTTGTTTTTTCTTTTTACATATTTTGTTAAAAGGCCAAATAAGGAATTTAAACAAAAAAAAAAAGAAATTTTTTGTTTTGTTTTATTCTTGGATCGGGCTTTAAAGGGTTAAAATAGTCCATGATATCACAAAGGTTTGTCTCAGGGGTTTTCCTATAAGCCTTAATGATCTTAGCAAAGGGAATCTTTACATTTTTGCATAAAGTATAAAAAACATTCTCCCAACCATTTCCTTATTGTTTAGTAAATACAAGATAAAAAAAATAGTGAAAAAGTTTGTGGTTTAATGTCCAACAATGAGGAAAAAACTGAACTACTGTATGTATTTGTTGCAGTTAAATTGATTTAAAAATGTTTCTTCTGTTAAACAAAACAAACAAACCCAAACATCTTTATATTAGGAACTTTTGCTGCACACATTTCCTTACAGGACGGCAGTAGAATCCGATGCTTTTGATGTAACTAGAGAAAACAAGATTAAAAATGTATTAAGCGCCGAACACTCTGCCTCACCTGGCAACCTGAGACCTTGCCTTGACCGTGAGGCTCGCAGCTTGGCACCACTCTTCTAGCGTGACTCAAACAGAATCTCATCTTTAACATAAATGCCTAATGCAGTAGGGTTCCAAGTCAGTTCAAACTGCTTCTCTGTTGATGTGATATTTTTTTCTGTCCTGAGATGATGCAGGAAACACATCAGCTTTGTTGAGTTTTTTTGAGGAGTTGCGCTATGAACTTGGACAATGGTGTGACTTATTCCTCCAGTGATCCAGGCCAGAGGCTGTAAGTGGATGCACGATGTCTCTTGTTATCTTTTAGTGCCTCTGAACAACATTTCAAGACAACATGCACTCAGATCTGAGTTTTCAGGGCAGAGAGTAAATCAGTAGAATGGATAACCACCAGAAGAGGAACATAACTTTCCTTACCATCGGATTAATATTTATGCTGAGCGGCATTGAGTACGGTAAGTTCTGCTTTGTCTGAGCCTTCAGTCAACTAATAGGTCAGGCAATAGCTGCAGATCACAGATCATGATGACTACAGCTTGGATGTTTGGTAACCAAGGCTGTTGAAACAGCTCTATACCAACCCTCACATTAAAGTCACAAACTTTAAGGTATCTGGGATTCTAAGAGCTAAACTAATGCCATGAGGAGCTCACAGTGAAAAGGGAAGAAAAATGATATAGGGTTCTCAATGTATTTTGACATCCATTAATCAGAGTAGTGTGGCCAGCATTTGGACCTACATCAGATTTAATAAAGCTAGCTGCCGGCTCCCGGGGCTCCGGCATAGCGGTGCCTGGGGGACTTCCTAGGGGCCGTCTCTCCTCCTCCCTTGGTGGGGGGTCAGGTTTCCTGGGTTGCCCCCTCCTGGGCACCTTTGCTCTTGGGATCCCTTTGGGCGTCTGGGGGTTTTGGCCCCCCCGGTGCTTGCCTCAGTGCTTTGGAAGGGCGCGTCTTTGGCTCTTCACAACCACTATTGAGCATTTTTCCTCTGGTACTTCACCTCCATACAGAAAGCCCATATTCTGATCTTCAGCTACCACATTATACATGTCAGATTAAATAATACTACTTATAGTTCAGCAATAGTATCAAGGTGTTGCTTAATTGTATCTCTTATACTATATCTCTTGGCTGTGCTGTTCTTTTTACATCTCTTTGCAGGTGATGAAGCAGACTGAAGATCTTTTATCTTTATCTCCCTTTAATCTCCCCTTTTATCTCCTCTGTCATTTATATTTTCTCCTTTTTTCTGTTTTTCCTTTCCTTTTCTACCTACATTGCAGTGTCCATAAAATCTGTAATACTCCCTGCATAAATTATAATAAATATATATATGCATAAATCAAGCGTAACATTATGGCGATAGCCATACTGTTCCACTTGTGAAAGTAAAATCTGTTGGGCTCCTTTTGGCATCAAGACAATTATTCTTATTGCCTCAATGCTGGACAGGACACTGTAAAAATAAAAAAAAAAGGAAAAAGAAAAAGAAGATATACTGTAATTAAAGCCACCATGTGTAGGATATATTGCCATCTAGTGGTCGTCTAAATGTATTACAAACAACAGTGTTGGGGTGTGGTGCCTCCCTGTGAATTTTATAATATAACCCCTACAGCAGTGTGTCAAAAATGTGAAAATGTCCACATCCTGCAGGAGTTCACGTGTCTCGGCAGGTGGTGAGGTTCAGAATGACCAATGCTTCAAGTGGATAAAAATAAAGGAAATCAATCATTCAATCACTATTTTTATACAGATATATTGATACTTTAATTGTACAGTAAGAAAAAGAACAAAGCATTTTCTATCATGGTTATGGTTGCTAATCATCACAATTACACATTAAAATAAAAAAAATAAAAATATTCACACAGGAAAAATATTAAATACAGCTTTGCATCCACATCTTTAAAAAAAACCTTCTAATTATGGCTGTCAAAGTTAACAATAAAAGGTACATTAATCTAACTTGTTTTTATTGCCATTAACTTAATAAAAAACGTAATAA
>NW_015150510.1:215270-219266 GCF_000732505.1 Cyprinodon variegatus
TATATATATATATATATGTATATGTTGTTGTATATGAATACTTTCTCACTGAATTTCATTGGGAGTTTCCCTTTTTTTTTCTTAGCTGTCATTCTGCCTACAATATGGAGGTATCTGCAGATCCTCGAGGCGCCGCCATATTTCCTGGGTCTGGGACTGTCTGCCTTCAGCCTGAGCGCGCTGCTCACAGGTCCACTTTTTGGAGTCTGGTCAGATCGAAGCAAAACTACTAAATCCATCATCCTTTTCTCCAATCTTTTTGAAATAGCAGGTGGGAGTCCTTTTCTTAATTCTATTGTTAATCACTGGATCCTACATGATGAGATCAGGGACAGAAAATGTTTAATTAATGCTCAAATATTCACATTAATTGATGACAAGTTGAGTGATATTATTTTGTAAAATCCTTAAAGACGAGTAACGAGTAACCAATTAAGTGAAGCATTTTCTGTAGTTTTGGAGTCTGTATACCAGCATTGTTTTTTAACCCTTATTTAATCATGAAAGTCCTCATTTAAATATCTTGTTTTCTGTCTCATTTGTCCCCAGGTAACTTCATGTACTTTATCGGCTATTCCAAGTGGCTGCTGTTGTCCAGTCGGCTTGTAGCAGGTAACACAATCACTAACACACACAGAAAACTGATGTCAGTCATTTCAACCTAGAGTGACTCACACAAAGAAAAGATGCAGTTAGAAAATATAAAATTTACTTATACATGTATAACACTATCATATTCTTCAAAATATTTCTATTTAAGGAAAACCAGTTGATTGCATTGACTCACTGACTCTCTGCATTTCATCGCACTGAGCATGCATGTAGCGACAGTGGAGAGGAAAACTCCCTTTTAACCAGAAGAAACCCCCAGCAGACCCAGGCTTAGTGTGAGCGGCCGTCTGCTGAGGCTGACTGGGGTTCAAGGAGATGGAAGCAGTTAAAGAATAAAATATGTTCTTTGGTGCTCGGGCCCCAACAGAAGGCTGTGAATCAACATACGTAACCTAGAAAAGAATTAGAGTCCTCTCTCCCATGCATGTAAACTACTCCTCTCTCCCATGCATGTAAACTACTCTCCACTTGTGTTATGAACTTTTTTTTGCACTCAGATTCAATACCATGAGGCGCCATATTTATCAAAAGCATGGGTTCATCCTCCTCCTCTGTGCCTTGATTTTTATGCACCTGTAGATTCTCCTCTACTGGCATGTGGACCTGTTTCTTCCAGGGTCCCGGGAACAGACATGGGGGAAAAAATATGTATAATGTGCATAAAAAATATCGATTTGTTCCACAACAATAATTTGTGTGCAAAGTTGTTCTCACAATCTGCTTATTTATGCAAGGACCCTTAGTTAAGCACCAGTCATGCCTCATTTTCACTCTGGGAGCAGTGGGCTGCCATTTGCGGCGCCCGGGGAGTGTGCGGGTTAAAGTTCTTTTGCTCAGGGACCAACAGTGGCAACTGCTAGGCCTGCTAGCCTGAGGACCCACACTGGCAGCTCACTTGAGCAAGCCAGCCTCTAACTCATAAGAGTTAACTTTTAAGAGTTTGGATGTTTTCAGTCATTTGCCTCCATGTTGGAGAGAAATGAAAAAATCTGCTCTTCTTTTCCAATATAAACCATTCTAAGGTGTGCTGAACAGATTTATGCTGCTTTCCTTTCAGGTGTGGGTGCAGGAGCCGGGTCCTCCATCTTTGGTTTTCTAACCCGGAGCACTCTGCCAGAGGAGCGCGCCGGTATCTTTGCAGCAATCATGGCCTGCCGCCAAGCTGGCCTTCTCGTCGGTCAGTATTTTTTTTTTTCCTCTCACCACAATGACAGAAGTGTTGCTCTCACCTTTCTGCACCCTGCTCTGTATTCTGAGAAATATCAGACACTGGGAAGGATCTTGCAGCTTTGATGTGCAGTTTGATCTGCAAGGAGAAGAGGCCATTGAGTAAAACCGCCAAGGTGTTAAGGCTGGCGTCTTTGCACCTCCTCTGTTTGTCTCATCTTTAAAGCACTTCCTCCTGTCTCTCCAGGGCCGGCGTTCAACTTGTTCCTGCGGCTGTGTGATTTCAAACTGGGGCCCTTTGTTGTGAACAAGTATACGTCTCCTGGGGTAACCACATCCAGAAAAAAAAAATCAGTAATCTGAGGTTCTCTGAAAGGCTCATGAATACACAAAATGAGCTGTAGAAATAGTCGCTCTACATTCTGAACTCTTCTGGGTTTTTTCACGCTTTGTTCTCTGAACAGCTAAAATAAAACGCTGCGCATCACAAAGCTCACAACCTCTATGTGTCTGTTTTCATCACATGATGGCTAAATGAAACACCTGTAGCTCCACACCTTTATTTCTCCATGTTTCCCTTCTGAGATACTTATTTCTAGGATTCTGTGGAAAACATAGTCTTTGAAGATATCTGTTTCTTCTTCCTCCATTTTTTCAGATCTTCATGTGTCTTCTGTGGACGTTGCTTCAGTTTGTCATCGTGGCTGCGTACTGGGATGTACCACCCGTTAGCTCAGAGGGGGGAGTCATAGTGTTGGAGCTGAAACAAGAAGAGAAAGAGGAAGAGGAGGAGGTGCCCCTGATTGGGTCAGACGAGGAGGCCACGCCTACCTATAGAGCCGTGAACTCTGACCAATGTGAGACCTCCACCTTGACCGAGTCGGAAGCAGCTGACGAAGAGTCCAACCCCTTTAAAAACTTCAGTGTCAGCAGAGGTGAGTTGGCTGCTAATCCTGAGCTTTCCTTTAGGCCGTTGGAGACTCTGTGTCACTGTCATCGAGCATGTTTTCAATCTTGTTTATTGATTTTATTTTTTTTTTGGCATTGGTACAAACATGCACACGGATCTGCATCGACTTTTCCCGTTCCAGGTCACTCTGAGGGATTCTGTACAGCATATCAAATCAGATTCTCATGTATTGACAGAACTTGTGTGTGTATGTATTATAAGTGATGTCAGGTGTCTTACTGCATCAGCATCACAGTAAGTTAACGTACAATAAGAGCGGTGATTGGGTGCCATCATCGATTATCTCCTTGTTGTACTTTGCAAGGATGGATGCGTGTTGTAGAGTGTGTGTCAGTGTGTAGATGCATGTATTTGCTTATGATGTCTGTTTAGGATCTTTTCTGGTTCAGTTATCTTCTGAAAACCACTGGGCCTTAAAGGTGCACAATGCACAGTACAGAGCAAAAGTTTGGGCACACCCTCTCATTCAAAGAGTTTTCTTTATTTTCATGACTATGGAAATTGTAGATTCACACTGAAGGCATCAAAACTATGAATTAACACATGTGGAATTATATAGTTAACAAAAAAAGTGTGAAACTACTGAAAATATGTCTCATATTCTAGGTTGTTTTGCTTTGATTACTGCTTCACACACTCTTGGCATTCTCTTGATGAGCTTAAGCATTATGAGCTATAACAAAGGATTAAAATGCAGTTGATTATGTTAAAAGAACTACTCATAGCATTGATACTTATCGTTTTTAGATCCTTTTTGAGCCTAAATAGAATTTAAGCACCGGGTGCGACGTTAAATAGACATGTCGCCATCTGCTGGCAGAACTACAGAACTATCAAAAAGCCAGATGGAGGGAAGGGCTGGAAGGCGTTTTTCATGTACGTAATTCAAACTGCAGGTACCAGGATAATAAAAGAAAACATGTTTTGCTGGCAGATTTTGTTATTTTAAGTTGATTTAGGTGTTAATAAATTGTTTCAAAGGAATGATCATAGCGCTCTGCATCAGCAGTGCTGTGTCTGTCTCCCTGCCAGCTCCCACATCAGCGATGCGCCTCTTCTGCTGCTTTATGCTACGTTCAGACCAGATGCAGCAAAAGCAGCAAAATCGCGTCTGCTGCTTCATTTTTGCTGCTTGTACCAGTTAGTTCTGACGCGCGGCTGAAGCAGCTTTGCTGCTCTGGCTGCGCGGTGCAAAAGTGTGTCTGACGCAAAAGTGTGCGTCCGGTGCAAAAGTGTGCGTCCGGTGC
>NW_015150510.1:221418-223473 GCF_000732505.1 Cyprinodon variegatus
AACTTTATTCAAACTAAAAAATCATAAGTGCTTTATTGCTTTAAATTGACCAGATATTGCATTTATTGGTTGATTATATGAAAAATAATTCCTTATTCTGACAGATTTTTTTTTTTTCCAAGAGTAAAAATACATTTAGTTTCAGATTCATATGTCTGTCCCAAGAGACAATAACTCATATACAGTATGGTGGGCCCTACAATGAGAAAACAATATAAAGTATAGTGTTTAAAAGAAAGAATTTTGTCTAATATAGTCAATGATTTATAAACGTTTGTTTGAACTGATTATAAATATAATTGTTTGTGTTAAACTATAAACGAGTCTTCATTCAAGCTTTACTTTTTTCAATACTATTAATTTTTTTTAGTTTTAAAGGCACTAGTGGCTTGTTTTTTTATATACAGTTGGCTGACAGGGAAGAGGGGATGAGAGAGAATTAGACATGCAGCAAAGGTCGGATTTGAACCTGGCTCGGCCGCGTAAAGGACTGAGGCCTCCTCTTTTCCCAATAGAAATAGTGAAGCTAACGTTAGCTTAGCTGACATGCAGTTAAAAAACTGAAATAAAGCAAAATGTTAAAGCCTATTGCTACTTCTGTAAAGAAAAATTCATGACTTGTTAAACAAAGTTATTTAATAAGGATTTCTCTAAACCAATGTTTAACTCTATAAGAAAATAGCAGTTAATATGAAGATGCTTTGCTAACATTGCTAGCCATGACCAGGAAGAAAAAGCTGGACTCAAAATGAGGATTTACCCAAAAAGCAGCCAATTACAGGCGGTTTACTTTTTCAGATGATTACCGCCATAAAAGTGACAAAGGTTTACAGGAGCATAATGGGAAAAAAAATTATTCTTATTTCTTATTTCAACCGTTGCGTAAATTAGCTGCAACAGCTAACCGAAAATATTTGATTGACGGATGACCGTTGATATATGATTGGCCGAATTTAGGTGTTCAGGCTAATGTATAACTAACTGGCCTGAATAAGATAAGAAAAGACAGGATTTGAAAAAAAATAATTTTAATAGAAATTTTGGGACAATATGGTATAAATAAGAATACATTTATATACATGTTTAAGCCAGAATGAGTTGACATTAAGATATGATTTCCCTACGACTTTAAAGGCATTCAAATAGAATTTGAATATTATTTTCTTAGCGTTTCATATTTAGTTTTTTAAGCCAAATGTTAACGCTATTTCTGACATTTTCAATTGAAAAAGCTTCCTGGATGGGAAAAAACTTTAAAAAACTTTAAAACTTGGAAACAAAGTCCAGTGGACTGTTTTTTTACTTTTTTGGAACTTGATACTTGGTTATCTCTGTATTTTCTTAGCTTTTTTCTCAACTCCACAATACTTGAAGCTGCCTTAGTAAGTCACCTTAGTAATTTAGTGAGTGTGTATGGGGGCAAGTGATCTAATACTTTTGGCAATATAGCATATTTTCAATTCAGGGTTTATTTTTGAGGACAAAATACAAAGAGGCTGCTTTTAGTCAGACGTGGACACTTTCAATAGGCTGTGTGGACTAGGAGCAGGTTATGTGATTATTCATATTCATCCATATTTCACTTTTATCAAAGTCCATGTGAAAGCACTGCTTTCAAGGATTTGAATGCACCCATCACTGCTACGATGTGCTCAGAAATGGAGGAGGGATATTTTTATCCATCAAACTATTCATTCTTTGCTCTCTGCTTTCCTTTTAACAAGATCTGGGAAGCCTATTCAGACCAATTACCAATGTTTGACAATGGATAAAGGGTCATTTTTAGACTATGGTTGGACCATTGCCACTAACGACATCTCTAACTAAAAGATACCAATACATGTGACATATACTTCCTTTTGTCGGGTTTAGATTTTGTCAAATCTTTTTTAAATATTAGTTTTAATTCAATTCCATTCAGTTTATTTCTATAACACCAATTCACAACACGTCATCTCAATGCACTTTACAGTTCACCAGATCATCCAGTTGAATTGATTTCAAAGTTTTCAATCTGAGGAAAACCAGTTGATTGCATCGACTCATTGACTGGAA
>NW_015150510.1:223626-229995 GCF_000732505.1 Cyprinodon variegatus
AAACAGGCCGATCTCCAACATCTATAAACAAAGGAGTTGATGGCAGCAGCAAAGCTGATATTTCTCTCCCGGATGGAGTCACAGCCAAAGAGGAAGAGACCAGATGAAGCTACTATGAGAAAAAGCAGAGAGAGCAGAACATTGGATATTGAACTAACAGATTCTGCAGAGTGGGAGAACAGAGATAGAATGAAGCATAATGATAAAGGAGGGTTTCTATGTCCTCCAGAAGTCTTTTATCTTCCTCAAAGGACTGACTGAGTGACTAAATGAGAGGAATTACCACCCATGTCTATAGCTCAACAGTTTTTGACAAAAGATACGACCCAGGGACGCTTTGGTCGGGTCTTCTAGCCAAAATGAAAGTTGGAAGAAAGTCCCAGTAAGGATAGCTGTATATGACTGGGTTTGTGTGTGTGTTTGTGTGTCGAACCTTCTTATTGATCTTCACACTCTTTGAAGATGAGTCAAAGGGACGGCTTGCAGTCCCCCTTGTTTATTGACTGGCTTGCTGTGGTTGACTTGTGGATGAAATGGAGACAGAATTGGTAATGTGGCCAGAGTTCTTATCGATTCCTTTTTGTTCTGAAGAGAATCTGCCATACTAGAAACTCTGGCTGTTAGCTGTTACAGTGTGTCTGGTATTCGCTCCCTTGAATTATTGATTCCTTTGGACTTTTTTGTGTATCTGTGAAGAACCTTTGAAAATAAGGCAAAGCATGTGCTTTCTTTCATTAAGTCTCTATCTCTGTCAAAGGTCAAAAAGAACGAAAAAAAAATTGCCCAAATGAAATATGTTTCTTTTTCTTTTTTTTACTTTTTAACTGCAAGAATGTTTTTTTTTTTACCTTCATTTTTAAGAGTTTGCTTGTAGCTTATTTAATCGCACTAGGTCAGGACTGGATCAACACTTCTGTACAAGAACATACAAGTGCATCCATTTATTTTCTGAAAACACCTTCAGCAATATCTATCTATATATGTACACATTATAGTGGCTTACATAAGTATTCATACCCTTTGAACTTTTTCACAAAGTGGTATACATCTAGAGCAGGGACAACCGCAAAATGTTCAAAGAGCCATATTGGATCAAAAAAAAAAAGAAGAAACATTTAAAAGGCTTATATAAGCCTCTTATGGGCTCTAAGTGTATATTAGCTCACTATCAAATTGAGTAAGTAGGCTTAAATACGCAAAAATCTTCATGATTAAATTATTATTTCCCTGCAACGCATCCTGGAGAAAATAACATAATGTTACTAATCTGCTGTACGGTATTTGAGTTTTAAGTTAAGATTCTATTACACTATTAATGTATTTGACACATCGTATTATAAAAATATGATAAAGAAATCAGATTTTTGGGGTTATTTTTATTTTGAGGATTGATTAAAAAAAATGCAATATGCATAATAGGACTAATTTCAAACCTCCACGTGGAAATTAAATGCAGTCCCCTGAAAACTACAGTAACAATCCTTTTTCCCCTTATCGGGTAACAGTGAAATAAAACGCAGCATAAGGTAACAAAAATCAGCCAGTATAATTTAAAGGAAAAGTCCGATCAGCAAGGAATAATCAATGGATCATTATTTATACCTAAAACTAATACATACATGTTTAGGGCTGCTGTTCTGCTGAAAGGTGAACCTTGACTCCAGCATCAATTGTTATTGTTAAAACACTTTTTTTTTTTTAAGTACAGTATATTATTGTTACTTTTGAACTCTTCACCATTGTATCATTCTTATACATTTTCTAAGGTTCACATTTGTTTGACCATTTTTTCTATAATCTTTTTGGTGATGTAAACACCAGAATTTCCCCATTGTGGGAAAATAAATGGATCTTCTATACTATTCTATTCTAAGTATTTTGCAAACTTTAAAGTTTTTTTTCCAAAGTTGCCCTGAATTTGGTTCCATCCGTACCATCAACTCTGACCTTCTTCTATGTCCATGCTGAAAAGAAGCAACCCCAGAGAATGATGCTGCCACCACCATATCTAACAATGGGGATTGTGTTTTCTTCTAGTGTTGTACAGATGTTAGTACTCTGACCCATAGTTTTGCTCTTTGGCCAAAAAGTTCAATTTTGCGAGCTGGACTTGTTATGTTTTTCTTTTAACAATGTTTTTCTTCTTGCTCTTACTTTTCCACTGCACTTTTGTGCACTTTTTGTGACTAATGGTAGTTTCCCTGTAGACAGATTTCCCCTTCTTCATGCAGAGACATCATGGGTGTCTTGGCTGCATCTCTGATCAGTGCTCTTCTTGTTTGGGCTGTAAGTTTGGGTGGAATGACTTGTCATTGTAGATTTACAGCCGTCTCAAACTCTTTCCGGTTCCAGATGATGGACTGGTATTTCTCCCTGAGACGTTTAAAGCTTGGAAATCTTTTTATAGCGTCAACTGGGTTTAAACGTCTCTGCAACTTATTTGAACTGAGATTAGATCGCCCACAGGTGGGCTCTCTTTAATCATTAGCAATCACTTCTAAAAGCAATGGGCTTTATGCACAACTCATCTACTTCCTGAACTTAAGGCAGCTCATTTGTTTTCTGTCTTTCTCCATTGGATGATCTGATTAATCTAGGGGTGCCTGACTTCAGTAAGAATGGCCAGACATACCTGGATTAATTAGTCAATCCAGTAATATAAATCAGGAAACAAAGGAGCTGCACTGCAAAAATGGAAATCTAAATAAGTCATTTTTTCTTAAACTAAATGCATTTGTTCTTGAATTGAGGAGGTAAGTGAGACACTTTGCCAATGGAACAAGACAATTTACATTTAAAATAAGAAAAAGCAAATGCATTGTCTTATTTCAAGTGGATATTATCTAATAATCTTATTTTAAGAGTAAAAATACTCATTCCATTTGCAAATCATCCCATTGACCTACTAAAATGAATGGTAAATACGCTTGATTTAAGACATTTTAACTTATTTCTAGACCATTTTTGCAGTGAGGATGTAGTGGAATTGTGCATAGAGACCATCTGATGGACTCAGGGAAAAAGGGGTTGAATAATTTTCCACAGTTCAGTGGAAAAATATTGTGTTTTATGTAAAAACTGTTTTAAATCATGTATAATATTAACGTATAATCCAGCAACCTGGAAACGTACCAATCTAATTATGAAATTTTTGTGTATGTAAACATAACTTCTGTCACTCCTCACACACACTTTTTGTAACTGAAGCTCAGAAGCTTCCTGCCAGAGGGAATCTGGCCTCTACGTGTGATCAGCTGCAGCTTTCAGGTATCAATTCCAGAATAATCAGTAATTTAGTAAAAATCTATTCTTCTGATAGAGTTATAAAAGTAGACTCCCTGTACAAAACAGATGTTAATTGTTAGAACAGAGTCATTTATCCATCTGGTCTGTTATTTTGAATCCATTTAATCCTCCGGGTAACTTTATGGAGAAAATTTCTACTTAAATCAACATTTGAACCTGTTTTGATCAGTTTTTGCACAAAATAACAGCTACTACAAGTATAGATATATATACACACACACACAGAGTAAAACAGCAGTTTACAAAGTCTGAACTCTAGTAAACAACAGAACAAAGAGTGAATAGGGAGCTCTGAACCAGAGCAGATCACACGCTGTAATATCAAGTCTTTTTCTCCAGCCATCTGGCGGTAACATCCAAATTTAGATGCAAGCCCAGCTCGTCTTCCTCCCTGCTACGTCCATAAGGGGGTTTTAGTTCCAGGAAAAGATGGGACCGAGACGTGAAATTTATTAACATCTATTTATCTCCAAAGCTTTCATGAAGAAGAAAAAAAAAAACCCTCAATTCATGCTTATCTCAAGCTCGGGCTGGACGCTCAAGTCTTCTTTTCTCTCAGTAAACTTTTATCTCTGCGTATGCCAGTCAAAGCTTTATAACTGAACTTGTTAGTCGATTTTTTTTTTTTTTCTGTCTGATTTCTCTGTCTTCCACTTCACAGAGTTCCTGAGAGAGGAAGTGGTTGTTCTCCTCACAGCCCAGTTCATCACTCTATTCAACCAGACAGCGCTGGAGGTGAGAGCAGTATCCATGTACATCGATCAGCCAAAGTTTCCAAACGTCCTGCTCAGTTCTGCTCTCTTTACTCAGGGCTAAATCAGAAGTGAATCCCTCTGTGGAAAGACTCAAAAATCTTTATTTTTCTAAATCCTTAATGCGATTAATACTTGATAAAAGTGGACTCTCCTTTTCTCAAAAGTATATGGGTGTATCGTTGGAAATAATAACTCTCATGGTTGCTTGTGTAAGAAATTAGATGAAGGAAAATTTGACCATTTGACCATGGATCGTAAAACTCTAGTATTCGTCTAACTATGAACTATGAATTGTTGGGGACACTATATTAGATAGATAAACTTTATTCCGGACCCATGGTCCAATAAATACATACATTAAAAATAAAATAAAAATAGTTAATGATAAAAACACAAGGATCTTTAAGAAGACAGGAATACCAGTGTCTCCACAGCTTAGACTGATATCGGATTGCACTTCGTGTGGTATCAGTGAGTGACAAAATAATATCGTTTTCAGATGCATTTAACCTACAAATAAACTTATACATTAACTTTCGTAAAACAGCTTGTAGGGTATTGACTCTTGCTGTGACAAACATCTTACTTGCACTGGACCATCTTGGATGTTTCAAAAGTAACTGCATAGCATCATTATAGGCCACCTGCAGCCTTTGCAGGTTGATTTTTCTATATGTAGTCCACAGGTGAGCAGTGTACAGAGAGGTACAATATGCATTAAACAGTTCCACTTCGACTTTATCAGTACATGAACCGAATTTACGAGCAAGGGTATTAGCTTGAGCATACAACAATCTACATTGTCTACAAATATCATCGTCTGACAGATTTTCTGTGTTGATGTGCCCAACATACTTGGTTTTGTTTTTTGTTTTTTTATTTTTCAGCAAACTATATTGTTTGCTGAAAAAAAAATTGTAACAATTGAGCAAAAAAAAGTATAAATTTGTCAAAATCTAAAGTAGAAGATGAACTCATGTGATTTTCCAAACATAAAAAAGTAAACCTGATATTTTGAATTCTGGAGGTAGCACGAACCTATCAGAACATTAGTTCCAAGTGAGAATCATTTAGATTAAAAAGATTTTTCCTGAAATGCTTTGCAAAGGGGAGAACAGTATCAATCTCTGCATCTCCGCTTGGCTCAACACTTGCCAGGCTTTTTATTGAGCAGTCAACACGTTACAACAGCAGGCGTTAGCTTCGATTACGCAATCTCTTAGACATAGCATGAACTTTTAAGATAGGGAACTTGCCTGGTTTCAGTATACGTTTTACACAAGGTGTCGGGGTTATGAACTTCCACTTCTGTGCTTCTCAAATGAAAAACAGGAAAGCATTCTTGCAAAACATTTGAACATCTTATGGCCTTCATACACCATTTCCAATGATGAGAGTAACATAAAACATATAAATGAATAAAATGATAAAAATAACAGAAATCATAATAACTCCAACAAGTCTATGCCCACCATTAGTTTAAACACATCACTGCAGTGGCAAAAAATAACTGTTTTGAAGCGCTCTGAAATAATAAACTCCAGAAACTACGAGAAGAGTTCTGCACAAGACGACTGTTCTGACTGAATGATCACTTTTTCCTCTGTTGTCTTAGCCTCACGCTGTCTGGTCGCTGTCAGTCAAAAATCATAACGCAGTGTTCTGCTGATTCATTCTTAATAATCACATCAAGCACCTTTTAGAACATACTTGTTGCAGTGAAGTTTTGCCTCCCTAGTATTCAATGAGAAATCACCACTGATGGAAATTCTGAACCGGCTTTCAAAAGCAGAAGCTTTTTTACGTGGCAAAGGAACAGGAACTGTGAATATATAGCTAGATTGTGTCATGATGTTACGAAGTACTAACCCAAAAATGCAGAAAACCGAACAGAGAGACCAGGGGAAATGTTTAACGGGTTTTATTGAAGAAGTAAAACAAAGAGCGAAGTGTTGCTCTGAACACTGCTCAACCGGAACTGCAAAGTGAGGGGAAGACACAGCGGTTAGTTCAGGCTCTGTGAGGAATAAGACTCGTGAAACTTGGAGAAGAGGTTTTGGTTGCCGACTCACGTTTCCACAGAAGTTGTTGCATCCTTGACTCCTGTCTGTGTGCCGTGGTTCCAGTGTTTGTCCAATTCGGTGGAGGGCGGAACAGGGTTTACCCAGAATGCGGTTGATTGTTGAAGAACGGAGAAACTGACTGCCACTCAGATTTCTTGCCATACTTAAATGGGTCGTAGTGGAGAATAATCCCTTTCTCAGTGTGAAGCTCAAACGATCTCTTGGGGAAAGTGGATCCAAACCTC
>NW_015150510.1:231208-234004 GCF_000732505.1 Cyprinodon variegatus
ATTTGTTTAGGATTGCCTTCGACTGTTCTAGTTAAACAGTTCAACTGAAACATCATTAGTTAATTTTTCAAATTTTCTTTGGTCCAACTGCTTTTAATGTAATTTTTTTCTTCTACTTGCTCTGATTCTGTTTTATTTTCCTATATTTTAGTGTAAAGGTTCAGTTTTAACTCAATATGAATCTAAGTTTTTAGTTATATTTTACAAAAAATATATAATAAAATAATTGTATTTTCTGATAATCATGAAAAAAATGTATCGCTTTCTGTATTATTTTTGTTAATTTCCCTGCAGCTTTCTGAGGGCCCCTTATCCTCCTAACTCCATTTTGAAAAACCACTGGTCTAAGACACACATATCTTTAGGCTACGTCTAAATTAGATTTCTGACAGCCGCGGGCAACAGGCAGACATTATGGCGCTCCTTAACCCTTTGTTGCTGCAGTAATCTTTAGCTGTGTGGTTTTCTTAGACCGTCTACACCACTTCCAATGGAGCCAGCCTGGCCCCTACAACTGACTCAGCCTTTTTTAAGAGTTTATTGATTCTGTTTGAGTCCTTCACCTTTTTCTAGCCCGCCAAGGCACTGATAAATGGATTCTTTTTAAATCACTTTCTACCATGAATATGAAATCTATCAAAGAACAAAACTCCTGATAGGATACGTTGCAAATATTGTAAAAGCAATAAAGTTTGCCAATATATCAAGACAGAGTCCTATAAAAAATAGGGCCATTGAATGTAAAGATGTTAATGGATATTTTAATTAACTAAAATATGGAGTGAATTTGTTCCATTATAGTTGGAAGCCAATAACATGTTTCGTAAATGGAAATTTCAAAAGAAAATGCAATGTAGAAATTGAAATTGAAGAAATTGAAAACCCGCTTATGCAAACTAATTTAATAAATAAATAATATATATAACTCACTTTTTACTCAGATTGTATTTTCTTTTTTTTCTTCAAATTTTATGTTTTCAAATTTATTATTGTTTTAAAACTTCTCTTTTTTAGATTGTTTTTCTTAATACTTTTCTTTTCAACTTGCATTTTACTGTTCAAATTGTCTTGAATTCAAGCCCAGTACAGATGCTTGGTCTTGTCCAATAAAAATATTGTTGCAAATGTAAACCAATAGCAATGTGTCTTTGCTCCTCACTCTAGAGAAAAACTCAACATTAGATTGGAAGACAATATAAAATATTCTAGAAATTTTATTTTCTAAAAATAGAAAATAAAATTGGAAAATGATGCAATTCATAAAATGAATTATGAAAAGTAAAAAAGTGGAGAAAAAAAATGAACATTTGAAAAAATAAAATATGGGGGGAAAATAAAGGAATTTTTTGAAAAACAACACCTGAGAAAAAAAGCAAAGGTACTCCTAAAACTTTTTAAAGTTTCATTTTTGGATTATTTTTTATTTTCTTCAAATTTCCATTTACAAAACATGTTCCTTGCTCTCAAAAATAATGGATCAAAATTCACTCCATATTAATACTAAAATACTGGCTGTTCAAGTTTGACAACAAATATAAAAATAAATGAAACTGATTTGTACATTGATTTGGTTTTTAAACACACGTTACATCTTTATTTGATATTTGGAGTTATTTTACAAACCAGAACCAGTCAGAAAGTTAAAAATGTTTGAGCAAAAGCAAAAAAAAGTGCAATGAAAATCTATAAGGGGGAAGCACTGTACGGCTGGCTGTGTGATTGTCTTCAATTAGCTCATGTAGCCAAAGTCATTTATATCCTTTTGGACTTGCATCGATTGCTCACCAACACCCTGCACTGATGACGGGAGACTCAGACTGCCATGTAAAGTCCTCTCAAGCACATCCTAAAGATTTTCAATAGAGTTCAGGTTGTGGCTCTGTGCTGGCCAATCCATGTGTGAAAATGATATCTCATGATGCCTGAATCTGCTCCTCTCAGTTTCATCCCCGGCTGTGAAATATGTCATTTCCCTCTGGGAAAAATAATAGTTGAACAACGCAAAACCTGGAAGTCAGCCGACTTTAATGATAGACACCAAACATTTGAGTCTAAAGCCGACCAATTACAGAAGCCCTAGACCTTAATACTGCCCTCTCAGGCTTAAACAGTAAGCACTCGCTATGATAAACCCATTATCTCCTATTCTAATGTGCTTATCACTCTGAAACTCATTATACCACACGACCTTATTCCATTGACCAGAGTCCCGTCTTCATTCATCCTGGTATAATGAAACCTTTTTTTTTTATTTGTCTCCCAGATAAGTGGCTCTCTGGAGGCCACACAGTTATTTAGTCACAGTACATCGAGTCCTCTTCACACGATGTCTGTAGAAACGCTTCACTGGTAAACTCTACGACGGACTTTCTCTGATTAGATTTCACTGGAGCTTTATGCAGTTTACAAACACATGAATGCAAGTTTCCTTTTAACTTTTGTTTTATATATATTTATTTATTTATTGAGTTTGTTCTTTGTCCAATTTTAGTCAAGTGGAAAATCTACTTTCTTTTCTTTTCTTTGTTCGCCTTCTGAAGCAGAGTGACCAGCGTCTCCAGCACAGATGAGGTTATAATCAACCATCTATTTTCATTTTATTGGGATTTGATATGACAAATAAAAACAAAGTACTGCATAACTTTAAAGTGAAATGATAATATCACATTATTTTCTAAACATCCAATAAGCCACATCTGAAAACTGTATTTTGTATTAAGATCCCTTAGTCGACATTTTTGTTTTTATTGCAGCTTTATTTTGGAATATTTCTGTCTATTTGCATACGTGGATCAG
>NW_015150510.1:235368-237548 GCF_000732505.1 Cyprinodon variegatus
CTGAGCCTGGTTCTGCTGGAGGTTTCTTCCTGTTAAAAGGGAGTTTTTCCTCTCCACTGTCGCTACAAGCATGCTTAATGTGAGGGATTGCATTCAAGTCAATGAGTCAATGCAATCAACTGGTTTAAAAAATGCTGGAAAGTTGTGTCTCAAAATGGAAAAGCATCTGACCACTAGGGGGAGTAGGATACCAACTCCTATGAAGTCAGATCATGGGTTTGATTTGAGAGGCTGCATCCTCCAGGTCTCTGAAGATAAGGAGGACGGAAGGGTTTTGGCTATGGATTCAAACAGATCCAGCCTTCTCCTTGTTCCGCCTAGCATCCATGACGGTTGACATACAATTCAGGGACAGATAAAACATTTAAATAAACCAAACATTACCTGCCACATATCTGACTAAATAACCATAAAAAACAAAACTATTTTCATTCATTTCAGATGGAACTATTCACATCATTGTATTATATTAAACTGCACTTCCAATATTCCCCATTATTCTGTGCCATTGACCTTCTTCCTCTGATGACGGAGCAACCGGCTTGCTTGGACTCGAAATCAATCATGGGATATTCAACTCTACATAGGATACACCGGTCTTTCATAATCGGGCAAAACAAGGTATCTTCCTCTGCTGACTCTGGAAGGAAAAGCCACACTGTGGTGCATTATTCCAGAGTGTGTCAGTGTTTACAACAGTGCTATTATCAAAAGGACCAGTAGGGGGAGTGCGACTCAAATATTACTTAGTGCTGAAGACTGAGGCTTGTAATTTGCAGGAGAGGCACTCACGTTTGGGGAACTCTTGGTTAATCTTTGGATCCAGTTTGTGGGGGCTTATCAAGAGATGAAAGTACTCTTTGGAGGGCGGACAGGCAGACTAACGTTGGGTCCAGAGGAGCAATAGAGCGGACTGTAACCGGGTTTCAGAGATGGGAAGTAACGAAGTAACTTCGTTACTGTACTCAAGTAGATTTTTCTGATATTTTTACTTTACTTTACTACTTANATGAAATATTTAAATGAATTACTAACCAAAAAACCAACTGTAAATAGCAAATCAAACTAAATAATTTCAATTGTAAGATTTAACTGAAAACGGAAAAATAGCTTCTATACTTGCAAAAGCAAATCTTATTCAACAATACGGTGTAAATGCACAGCGAATATATGATCAATGCAAACTCTGGAATTAGCAAAAACAAAAGAAACACAGCAAAAGTAAAATAAGGTAACTAAAATCGTTGTAATATAAATTGATTGATTGATTTATTGAGATCACAGTGGAGAAATTTACTCGTTACATCAGCTCAAATAGTCAAAAAGAGAAAAAGAAGGTGCCAAAAAAGAAAAAGGTCAATGGGATATATACAGTATACACAGTGCATCCACGTGCGGGCACCTAATTTGATTTGGCGCACGATTGGATGAAATTTTCCATTGTTGCTTTGAAAAGAAAAAAAAACAACAATGGTCACAGAAATAACTACAATGATAAAAAACTAATAATAAAAAATTAGATATAAATGAATAAAAAACAAAGCAGACATTGCTTCTCAACCACGCTTTAGGAGAATGATTAAAAATAATCTCATGAAACAGGTCTGGACAAAAATTATGGTTCCCTTAATACTTTGCTGCACAACCCAAGAATCAATCAATGCAATCAAACAATTCCTGTAGCTGTCAGTGAGACTTCTGCTCCTCTCAGCAGGGGTTTTGTCCCACTTCTCTTCAGCAAAGCTGCTCCAATTATCTTAGGTTTGAAGGTAGCCTTTTCTAGATGGCATGTTTTGACATGTCAGCCGTGCTGCTGCCATCAACACCTTTGTGTATAGATGTTGGAGATTGGCCTGTTTTCCAGTGTAGTCTTGTTTCTCTGACTGTGACTGGCTGGATGTGCTCTCTTCATCCTCTGAAATGGGAGCTGGCTCGGAGCTTGTCTGCCTGGCTGTGTGTTTCCTCGCCAGGCCCGCCTTTTACAGCTGCTTTTTGTATCTCTTTTTCTGTCTCTTAAATCCCAGTGGGCCTCAGCAGATGGCCGCTCACACTGAGCCTGGTTCTGCTGGAGGTTTCTTCCTGTTAAAAGGGAGTTTTTCCTCTCCACTGTCGCTACAATCATACTTAAGTGTGAGGGATTGCCTTCGAATCAATGAGTCGATGTATTCAACTGGTTTTCT
>NW_015150510.1:239435-240750 GCF_000732505.1 Cyprinodon variegatus
GGAAGTACAAAAGAACAAGTAAAATAAAACAGCCAATAAAACAATAACAAATATAATAAAACAGTCAATAAAACAAAAACACTTCAGGGCATCAAATGGAGTCTCAGATTCTTCTTAAAAGATAATTTACTTTCAGTGTAGAGTAAAGACGTTTAATCAGTACTTCCACTTTTACCAGAGTATTGTTTAACACAAGTATCTGTACTTTTACGCAAGTACGGAAAGTGAGTACTTTTGCCATCTCTGCCGGGTTTTCCTGAAGAGGACTTGAGCGGATCAAGTGGAGGTTTCCTCTAGCTCAATTCTGACTCAGTTTATCCTTCCAGGGGGGTAGAAGGTCCAGGCTTAACCAGTGGATCAGGAAGGCTTCCTGCCGGAGAACAAAGACAAAGCAAGCTTAGACTCAGAAAGACAAGGCTAAAGGTTAGACTCAGCTAATCTCACTTTGGCTAGAGTACCCAATACTGGCAAACACTCTGGCGTTGAGGTAGTGACAGCCCACTGCTCAAATACTCCTCTGGTGATGACCCAACGAGCCGCAGGTTTGCGAGGAGGCCCAAATGAGGACAGGGCACCATCTAGTGGTGGAAAAAGAAAACACAAAAACAACCTACGCAAACTCCATTGCTACAGGAAGGAGACACAGCTATGCTTTTCCCATAAACTCAGTTCTACATTCTTCCTTTACCTGTTTGTTTAAAATAAAATAGGCTGTAAGATAATGAAATAAAAGTTCCCTTCTAACTTCATGAAATTATTAATGAAAAAGCTGAGCTCCTTCCAAGGGGAAGAAAATCCTCATTATCCAACATAGACAGTTTTCCTCTCTCCATTGACAGCTGCATAGTCTGTCTATCTTTCCCCCTCTCCTGTTAATAACATCAGCCTGTTGGCAAATTTTCATCTACATCACATTAATTGCCTCCGTCCTCAGATGATCGTATCACCAGAGCACATCACTCCTGTTCCACACCAGCTCCATCTGCCACCGTTCAAATACAGACACGCTTTCAGATCCGTCTGTTTACATTCAGGGTGATCCACAAGGTCATCTGGATGTTGAAGAGAATATTTCTAGTGTCTCGTGTGACCAGAACACCATGATTTCGTTGTCTTGTCAACAACAGATTTTTTTTCCCCACTGAAACCCACAGAAATTATATATAAAAAGTTACATTTTCATAAAACAACAAAGCTAATACGAATACATATGTAGGCAATATAATCTCTACATGAGCTGTAAATCTCTCCAGAGGCCTTCTCTGATTGACCCCATCCTTGCCTTTCTTGCCCTTTTAGGTGGCTGACAAGCAAG
>NW_015150510.1:241966-245939 GCF_000732505.1 Cyprinodon variegatus
TCTTCAATGAAAGAAGAGCAAAACACTGCTCTAGAGGCTTTTCTCAGAGGAAAAGATGTTTTTGCTCTTCTCCCGACTGGTTTCGGCAAGAGTTTGATCTATCAATTGGCTCCTCTTCGTCGTCGCTCTGTTACGTCATATGCTTCGTTGATCTGATTGGTTTATTTGGCCCGTCTATCACCAACATAGGCCAATCAGCTAACCAGTATTTTCGCCCCTTCCCAAAATTACTTCAACAGAAGGTTTTCAGATGGATATGCGGAATAAATCCATCTGGCAGAGTCAGGTTAACAGCTACCCTATTCAGAGTTGCTTAGTACCTCTCTCTAAGGTAAAAGTGATACAGATGCCCTCAGGCCATGACAGAAGGGTCATTCAAATAGTATAATCACAAAAGTTATGAAAATATTTTGTAAAGTTTGAAAAAAAACATAGTTTTGGTTTAGAGTTTCACAAAATACTTAAAACACTAAATTTCTAAGGGGTATTCATTGTTTTTTTTTAACACCTTTTAATTTAAATTGCAATCCTGTTTGAGCTAATTTTTCTTTTTTTTTTTTTTTTTGAATTTCCTCCAGATCTAACCTGGTTGTTTGTCTTTTAAAAACCTGCAGACCATGGTGACCCCTCTGACGCAGCGCTACTTCGGCTTCGGCGAGCTGGGCAACAGCCTGATGTACAGCCTGTGTGGGGTGGAGGTCATCGTGGGCTTCTTCTTCGTGCGTTGGCTGAGCAACAAGGTTGCAGACCGTGTGGTTCTGGCCGTGGGCCTGGTCATCTGCTCCGCCGCCTGTATCTGGTGCCTAATTTTCCTCTGCAAGCCCAGAGGTGCTAACCTGTCCATGATAACACACAAATGCACTGTCTGTGTTTCAGAGCCGGCTGTTTTGGTCTGTGTGTGTGTGGGTGTGTGTCGCCGTGCAGAGTATAGCCCAGTCACGTTGGGTAACCCATCAGATGAAATGAATGCGTTCTGTAAATGACATTATTCAGGCTCTGGTGGTGATCACAAAGGCAGGCTGGATCCTGTGTGTTCATGTTGGCCTGCGTCTGTTGCATCTCGTCACGTTTATCGCTCTGATTAACAGTGACAGGTGCTGGAGCCGGGTACAGCCTGGGTACATTTAACAGGATTACAGTAACCTAATTAAAGGGAAAAAAGCTATTTGTTAGAGCGTAGCCTGCATTTGTTCCCCATTTGTTGCAGTTCCACTTAAACAAACAAAAGCATCAAACTTATGGCAGACAGATACCGTACCTGTTTTCCAGCAGTGGAGCTCTGAGGGAACCAGTTTCATTTGTGGAAATGGTCTTTTCATCATGTGATTACAGACGTTCAGCTCAAACAGGAACATCCAACCGTTTGAGTGGGCACAGATTCATACAAGCATGTGCATGATGCAAGGCAACAGAACAGGAATGAGTGACTGCCAGCTTGGCAGCAGTTTCATTCGCAGACAGAGCTTTCTGTGAAGGAGCCAGAGCGTTTGTGGAGGCAAACCTAGAAACCGAGGGGTGGGAGGTGAGGGGAGAGGTAGTAACTGAAGTCTGGCTGTTACTCTGCTCAGATCGTTGACACTTGGCTGAAATAAAAATAAAAAACAGAGGCAGAAAAAAACATGTGCTTTATTCCCAAAGACATAAACGGGGAACTCATAGATGTGTTTTTTTGTATTTCACCGTTTTCCTCATGCTTTGCAGGCGGATATGAATGGCAGCTCTCAGCCTTCATCGTGGGAGTTTTTCTGCAGCTCCTGGGGCTTCCCTTCGTGGCCGTGTCTCAGGTGTCTTTATTCTCCAAAGTCACTGCTGAGAAAACACAAGGTTTGCTCATTGATGCCATCTAGATTTACACGCTATCGATTATTGATTTTCATTTTCCAAAAAGTAAACAATAAAACCTCCTAAGAGAAATCGAAACTGGAATTTTTTTGTGTTGTTCCCTGAAAGGGTTTAGCCAAGGTGTTCGGCGCTCGGTTGGAGGCCTGGCTACCATCCTGGGTCCTTTGTGGGCTGGAGGACTGACCAATAATTTGTACATAATGCTGGGAATGATGCTGGCTCTGCTCATCATGGTCACAGTAAGTAGAACAAGAGCCTTTAACTCCAACTTGCTAATCTACAGATGCTATAAAACAGTCTCAGTTTGGCTAGAGTACCCAATACAGGCAAACACTCTGACGTCAAGGTAGTGACAGCCCACTGCTCAAATACTCCTCTGGTGATGACCCAACGAGCCGCAGGTGTGCGAGGAGGCCCAAACGAGGACAGGGCACCATCTAGTGGTGGAAAAAGAAATCACAAAAACAACCCAAAGAAACTGGATTCCTAACGATTTCCATTGCTACAGGAGGGAGACACAGCTATGCTTTTCCTTTAAACCCAGTTCTACATTCTTCCTTTACCTGTTTGTCTGAAATAAAATAGGCTGTAAGATAATGAAATGAAAGTTCCCTTCTAACTTTATTAAATTATTAATGAAAAAGCTGAGCTCCTTCCAAGAGGAAGAAAATCCTCATTATCCAACATAGACAGTTTTTCTCTCTCCATTGACAGCTGCATAGTCTGTCTATCTGTCTATCAGAAGGTGTGTATCAAAGTTATGAATGTATCTTTAATTTTAAAAGTCTTAAGCCCCATCATCATTCTTCTTCTATGCTGTAGTTAACGTATTGTTTACATTCCGATCGGTCTAAATAGGGAGTTCCAATATGGCGGCAGGTGACTTCACAGCAACGTGTACTACCAACCGCCTTTCACTTTAGACTAGACTGAGACATAGACAGACTTTATTGTCGTTTTTTACACACAGAATGTATACAAAAAGAAATTTCATGCAGTACAGCTCTGATGACATTTCCATTTTTAAACTGCAGGAGTAATAAAATGTAAGCAGCAGTGAAAAATGTAAACATGGTGATCAAATGTAAACATAAGGCTGGTATATGACACAGCAATCACAGAAATCCAGTGAATAAATATAGATCAGTAGACACTACTGCATCTTCAAGTTGTATAACATGAATAATCTGCAATCCTTTGAACATTTAAATATTATTAAATCTTTGGCATTATTCTACAAATGGCCATTTCTGCAAGAGTGAAGAGAACGTAAAAAGAAAAACTTCAAGCGTTTCACATCTCTTCACATTTACACCAGCTAGAAATGCTATAACAACACTAACAATTCAGCTTCAACCTCAAAAGGTTCATTTTTCTGTTTTGTCTGTTAAAAACCTAAAATCCAAGTATCCAGCGTCTTTAACAGAAAGGTGTCCCACTCTGACTTGCATAGACTTAATTTGATGTGACAACAATGGGATGCAAAGCTTCTGCAGGATTAATCGTTTTAGCGCACCCCAAATACTACAGATACTCAAATTATGCCTATTTATTGGTTTTACTGTAAATGCATCATTATCTTCACAATAAGAGTGATTTCAATGGGTAAGATTTATGTCAAAAAAATGTATGTGTAGGTGTCTGAAGTGTAATGTGCTGTTATGAACCTAAATGTACTGTAATTCTATAAATGTAAGATGTGTGAGAGTTCAAATTTAGAAACTTTGATGTTACAACTCTGTAGCAATACAGCTCTACAAATACAGATTTACAAACATTAATAAAAAATGAAAAATACACAAATTTACAGGTAAAAAAAATGTTAACGTATGAGTACAAACAACACATTTTTTGAGTATGCATTACAAATTTACAATAAAAAGTCTCAAATTTATAAGTATGGATAACATACTGGGGCGACAGTAGCGTTGGATGTAGGAGTTTGCCCTGAAATCGAAGGGTTGACGGTTCAAGCCCCGCTTCTGTCAGTGAGCCCCAGGGCAGCTGTGGCTACAATGTAGCTTGCCACCATCAGTGTGTGTGTGAATGGGTGAATGAATGTAGTGTAAAGCGCTTTGGTCAAGTCTGCGCGCTATATAAGTACATGCCATTTACCATTCCTCAAAATATT
>NW_015150510.1:247899-252564 GCF_000732505.1 Cyprinodon variegatus
CATTGAAATAATTCAAAACTAAAGTAACGAGCCAATTTTTCAAACATGTAAGGAGTAGAAGTAAAAAGTAGCCATAAAAATAAGTAGTAAAGTAAAGTAAAAATATCAGAAAAATCTACTTGAGTACAGTAACAAAGTATTTGTACTTCGTAACTTCCCATCTCTGATTATGACAGGAAAAATAAATCATTTAATATTCATCGACTAACATTTACAAATTCAAACACGTATGCAAGCCTTTTTATTGGTAGTTATCTTACCCCATACATGATAAAGACAGTCAGCTTTACACAGACTGGCTGCCAGTGGAGGATGTACTGGTCATGTTGAGAAGGCTTTGCATTTAGTAATGAGCAGATTGGCTCATTGTGGTACGTTTCAAGTTTGCTGTCAATTAAACTAGAATTCCAAATAATTGTAGTTTTACTTAAACTACCGTAAAACAATATGGAGGCTCATAAACTATTCAGTTTAATCATAATCTATCTAAAGTAGCTTAAAGGAGGGATTTTGTCTTTTTTTCTCTCTTGCATAAATAGAAGGAAGGAGATGACTGTGTTTTTATCAGGATTGAGATTTTAAAACCTAAACAATTATTGAAATAATAGGAACTAATAGAGCAGATAATCAGTGTAATCCAGAAGTAAATTTGTATCTGATCCAATTAATGTCTCCTCTCTAATGTCTGCTGATTAGGAGCTCCGGAAACACAAACAAACATATAGAAAACCCTCCAAGCTGACATTTGTATTCAGCCACCATTAACTATTGTTTTAAATGTAACGATCACATTCGCATACAAGGCTTGAAACACTCATTATGAATCAACCCTTAATCAATTTCTTCTAATTCACAGAAATAATGTGTAGCTTTAAAACGTTTTCACAGGTTTCAGATAATGATGGCTGAAACTGTCGTCCACAGAGCGCAGGGTGTGTAGTTAACATGGAAACCATGTTTTCACAAACTGAGATCTGTCCTCATTGTGCTTTATCTCTGATGTCAGAGTCATAAATGAGACAAACCTGCTTTACTTTCACTGTGGGGGAAAAATGAAGACATCCTCCCAATTATCATGAAAAGACAGATGGTGTGGCAGTGCAACCAGCTCATGAAATGGGGGGAAAAAAACATAATAATAATCACTTTACAATGAGGTTAGTACTCTGCCTTTAGCCCAGCCCTTAGGCAGCAGTGAGAAGGTTGCAGCAGCTGGGAAACTTGATGGTTTTAAGGTGACGTTATGGGTTCTATTGCCATCCATCAGAATACTGTGTTCACAGCTAGAAAACTCACAATTTTATGTTATTTATATTATTCACAAATTCAGTTCAGGTTTGACCATCTGAGAAATTTAATTTTAGATTCTCTAAAAGAAAAACAAATACATTTATAGCATCATTAGAAGCTAACAGCCTGTTGGAGTAGCTCACGGCGCTTATGAATCATTTATAAATATTTCTACTGAGTATCCAACATGTATCCTCTGTCAACAAAACAGAGCAACTCAAATATATCAGAATTAGAGTTTCTAAAAAAACATCCAACCCTTTTCCATCATGCTTTATCCCTGCTGGGGTCACGACGAGGGGTGCTGGTGCCTATCTCCAGCTATCTACGGGCAGGCGGTGGCGTACACCCTGCACAGGTCGCCAGTGCATCGCAGGGCAACAGCGAGACAAACAGGGCAAGCAATTAGTTATGCTGTTAGGCAATTAACCTAACAGCCATGTTTTTGGACTGTGGAAGGAAGCTGGAGTGCCCATAGAGAAGCCTCGCATGACAGTGTATTCTCATTATCAGTTCGTATGAAATCGTACGAAAAGTTATGCACAGTATTTCGTAGGTTTTTGACGTTTTTTTCGTCGTATAGACAAGATATCCTTGCGCATGCGCATCTTACGCACCATTCAATAACATACAATTAACAATTAACCCTAACCCTACATACAAAACAGCAAGCAACCTAGTGAGAGACATCATGAAGTAATTATTGCACTGTCGAAAGCTCGTCCGTCCCAGTTTTACGTCCGTCCGCTGATCTGCTTTTTTCGTCTGGCTGGCTGCGCATGCGCACTGATATGTTTTTTCGAGGAAAAACTTCAAAAACCCACGAAATACTGTGCATAACTTTTCGTACAGTTTCATACGAACTGATAATGAGAATATGTTGCGCATGAACAGGGAGAACATGCAACTCTATTATGCAGAAAGACCCCAGATCGGGAATGGAACCTGGAACCTTCTTGCTGCAAAGCAGCAGTGCTTCCCTCTGTGCCACTGAGCAAAAATTCCACAGATTATTTAGCTTAGAGCAGTGTTTTTTAATCCTGGTCCTCAAGGGACCTTGCTCTGCATGTTTTGGATGTTTCTGAGGTTCAGCACACCTGATTCAGATGATTGCAGTTCAGCAAAGCCTGATAATCTGCTATCAATTGATAACAGGTGTGTGAAAGCTGGGAAACATCTAAAACATGCTGGACTGGGTTGCCTTGAGGATCAGGATTGAAAAACACTGGCTTGAAGCACATAGTAAAGTATATTGGGCTCAAAACCAGGACTGATGCTAACCTTGCTTTAGCGTGCAAATTCACACCCCGACAGCGACTGTCCTTCGAGGGAGAGAATCCACTTAAAGTGAAATATCAAATAGGCTTATTGTTGTCTTGTAGATATTATTACAAAAACTGCAGTAAAGTAGCACCTTTTTTGTTTTATTTTTTGTGTACATGTTTTAACACGGGCTGCACAGTGGAACAGTTTGTAGAACTGCTGCCTTGCTGTTAGAATGTTTGCATGTTCTCCCTGTGCATTCCTGGGTTCTCTCTGGGTACTCTGGCTTCCTACCCCTGTCCAAAAACATGACTAATTGGCATTTCTAAATTGTCCTTAGGAGTTTGTGTGTGCATGGTTGTGAGTCTCTGTGCTGTCCTGTGATGGACTGGGGACCTCTCCAGGGCGAACCCCGCCTTTGACCATAAACTGCTGGAGATGAGGACCAGCCTCAATGTGACCCTGACGGGTGAAGTGGGAGAAAACGGATGGATGGATGTTTAAACATTGCTAAATCCCTGCTGCAGTTGTGTCAACCTGAGTTTATACACAAGCCAGAAAAGTCTCTTAACCATATTTATTATTTATTTATTCATTCATTTCATTGAATACAAAAAAAAAAAACAGCCTATCAAAGTTTTGATATACTAAAAAATAAAAAATACACCTCCATCCATACATACCTACAATTCCATCTGTATACATTACATACATATATACACACAGACATACTACATATGTATTTCAAAATTTTAAAACAAAATGAAATGAAAGGCAGCAGAAAAAAATCTTATAATATCTGCCCCTTTTTTCTCAGCTCTGAAACTAAACAGGGGAAAAAAATGGTTATCTTCTGCAACAAAAACAAAGTCAGTCGTCAGTCTCAACTAAACAACGATAGTATTTACAAGTAAAGTTTTGTATTCATCACTGTTACTTTTAAATCTACAGTTAAAACTAAGATTATTATTAACCCATCCAGATTTAGGTTTAAACCAGTGGTGCCCAAGTGAAATCCTATGCTTCGACTTTTAGATTAATGCTCCGCAAACACACCTGAATCAAACAGTTGAATTCCTCAAAGCCGTTTAATTCCTGACATACCTTGTAACTAACCATTCAATTCAAATCCCATTCATTTCATACTGCTGAATTACAACATATGTCAAGGTGCTTTACAGAGACAATTTAATTCAACCAATCAGATTGGTTACAAGGTTTCTATCTATTAAAAATATTGCACTGTGTCTACCCGGAGAAAACTAGAAACCTTTGCAGGTTTTTAGTCCTCCCAGATGAGCTTGTGTTGACAGTAGACATTAACCTGCATTGTGTCGTTGACTTTACAGAAATCCCTCACAAGCATGCATGTAGTGACGGCTAAAAAAACTCCCTTTTAACAAGAAGAAACCTCTAGAACAGGCTTAATCTGAGCTGCCATCTGCTATGGCTGACTGGGGATTCCACAGAAGCAGACTCACAAAACGAACATAGAGGCACTGATCCATAAATACTTTCCATATTAGCAAAAATAACGGGAAACTAGCTCCATAAGTGGCTCTGTCAAGAAAAGACGCAATTATGAAGATGAGGTTTGAGAAAGTTTTCACATCTAAAGGATGAAAGAGGTCACATACAATTAGTCACAGTCAAAGCGGAGCTGTGTTTTGGAGAGAAACAGGACTATGCACTGATAAACACATCCAGCGGCCCAGATGATATTTTCACTCGATGATGGTGTCACAGCCAAATAGGAAAATATCAGATAAAGCTACTATGAGGAGAAAAGGGAAAGAGTGAATAAAGTTTGGTGTTGATCTAAGAAATACTTCAGAATTTGAGAACCGTGATAGAATGAAGCAGAATAATGAAAAGTAGTCCCTATGTCCTCCAGCGGTCTAAGCCTTAAACAGCATAACTATAGAGAAAGCTCAGGATAACCTGAGCCACTCTAACTATAAGCTTTATAGCTAGCCTTAGACTTCTAGTTTTAAGTTGGTAGAGAAATCTGATAACTGAAAGATCTGCCTCTAGTTCTACTTTTAGAAATAAAAAACAAAACCATTAGTAAACCTGCAGGTTTAGAGTGAAGTGCTCTGTTAGAAAAATAAG
>NW_015150510.1:253303-256439 GCF_000732505.1 Cyprinodon variegatus
TCGGCATATCGGATATCGGCCAAGATCCCAATATCGTGCATCGCTAATTTGACCTAATCTCCTTGGTTATGTAGCTCTATGACTTAAGAGCTGATAGAGTCTTTGCAGGGAGCTGAATTTCAAGGGTATCTCAGGGGTATGAATAGTTTTGGGCTCAACTTTATAAGAATGCAAATGTTGCCAATTCTAAATAATAGCAGGTTAATTAAAATGCTGTTTGCAGAGCTGCATGCTGTCGAGCTCTATTTTTAGAGCATGACCTGCAGGCCGAACACGGTCTCTGAGGGAGCCTCTGCTCTAGGCGTTAAATCATTTTGCTGTGTTACTGGTTACACATCCCATTCATTGGAGCTTTAACCGGTTTTCTGTGATTAATAGTTAATTGCCTCAATCAATATCCCTTTGTCTATGTGGGAAAGATGTTGCAACCCAGTGAGCTAAAAAGCAGCATCCACAGAGTTTTCCTTTAGGTAAATTTCTTTACTCAGCAGGTCTTTAATAGCTCGCAAGTATTACTCAGCGGTCTGTGTTCTCTGAAGCCACATCCTGCTGTCCTTATTTCTTTTTTTTTTTGCAGGTGATGACAGTCCTGTCCTACGAGCGACTGGCTGAGCCCAGGGTGGTGCAGTGTGCCCAGAACCTTGACAGTGGAGGATAGGGCTGCAGGACACAGGATGGATGGCGAGCAGCAGAGGGTGAAGATGGACGCCTCTCACTTCACAGAGAATAAATCCAAGTTATTTTGAAGCGTACGAATGTGAAATAAAAACCATCAAAACTCTCCTTATTTGAAGCTTTGCAAACGGCCTCTGCTACCAGCCTGTATTAGAACCACTAATTCAAATTACTGTTAGACTATTAATTAGATTTTACACAAGGGGGCACCATTGCTCTCATGTTGACTACTCAGAGGCATAATTAGAGATGAAAGCTTTTCTCTTTTTTTCTAAAGCAGATCTATTTATGTTTGCAGGTATCAGTGGAAATAAAGCAGTTGTTTTTTTTTTCTTTGCTTTTTCTTTCTCTCTGTGCGACCCATGTATCAGAATGTGGTTTATTCTCTTCCTGTGAAGAGGGAAGCTCACTCTGACACAATGAGTGCAGCAGTGGAGTTGTCAACATCTTAGCAGCTTCACTTCAAAAAAAAAAACCTGACAGAAGGAGAGGGTCAAAGACAGTGATTCTTCACAGATTTATGGATCCCTTTATCGCTTAAAAAAAAAGGAAAAACAAGACAAAAAGGCTTTGTTATAATTAAAGCATCTTGTTATCCCTATTCCCTCTTCTTCAGCTGGCACATATGAGACACTCATGAGGTAAAACTAAATCAAATAAACTTGCTAAATTACCAACTTTATCTTCTAACTACAGGAAGAGATTAAAATTTTAATGGCATCCATTTATAATTTACAATTTGACAAGGTGTGAGTAGTGTATAGTCAGCTGTTCTTGCCTGTATTCTCCTCTAGGATGTGCTGCCTGCTACACATCAGCAGATGAGAGAGGAATGCTGTAAGCACCATCAAGGCATTGTAGATTCTCTTTGTAGAAACGAGTTGCGGGTTTGGCCAGTTTCTGTGTTTTTGCATAATTGCAGATAAGGCTCAGTAACCTTTCCAGTTTTCCACGCTCAGCATGTGATGTTTGCCTTTCTAGAGGCTTTTTTTTTTTTTTTTTTTGCCTGAAATGGAAATTCTAATCTCTGGGACTCAAGGACATAATATATATAAGTACTTTTATGCCCTGATCAGCGTATTGAGGTGCTTGACATTTCCAGGGGAGATAACAGAGTGCACGGATTCAGGTCAGGCCAGAATTGACTCACTTTGAACAGCAGCTCTGTCTTCTTGGATGAATCTCTTCTTTTATGTTTTTCCACTAACTAAAACATACATTTTTAAAGCTAACCGGAAATTTTAATCTGCAGGGATTTATTTTTCATTTGGATATTTATGGGTAAACAAGCAGAGATAGAGAGAGAGAGGGAAAACCACAGCTAGATAGCAGCGCATGAAAACGTTAAACTCAGACAAAAACACACTTCCTGCAAATAAGAAGTTAATGTTGAGCTTTTTTTCAGGTCTCAGGGGTTTTGTTGCTGCAGCTTTACTCACTCTGCTATGACAGAAGCTTAAGGTAGTTAACAAACCTTGGATTCATCTTGCAGCTGAGCAACATCACTGCTGAGGTTTTTCTTCTCTATTCTGTTACAGTTAGAAAAGATTTCTGTGACTAAATAAAAAGCAATGCAATGTCCCTAAAGGCGGTATGGGGTGTTTTTTTTTATTTTTTTTTATATCACCCCAAACGAAGGAAGACATAAAGAGGTTGGAGGCCCTGTGCTTTTACTTGAAACATACCAGCCAACTCAGCATCCACTGTGATAAAATTTTTAAAGATACACAGAACAACCATTTGATGTAGGGGCAACCAATTATTTCTGTTAGCCAAGGACAAGCGTGCGTCGCTATGGAGATGGGACCGTGCAAAGGGGGAAGTTTAGATGGCAAAGCCAGGGAAGAGTGGACGGGGAGGATGTTTTGGTGGATCAGAGCGTTGGAACATGTTACTGCGATGGAGACGAAGCAGGAAAAAGCGGTGCAGTAATTACCATTCGCTGCAGCCGGTCATACCTTCCCCTGTTGGGAGGAACATTTCAACATATTGTGCTATTATAAAGACAATAACCAGAGCTGATTCTGCTGCTGCTTTTCTACTTATTGTTTTCTGTCATCTCAGGTCAAATGAAGTCAGCTTCACTCTGAAATCAAAGCTTTGGGGACTAAAAGAAGAAAGTTGGGTTTATACAAAGTAGGTTCTGCAGAAAAGTTGTGAATCACTGTATTTTTTAAACCTTCTATAGATAAGTATTGTATTTCTATTAGTTTTGATAAAAGAAAAAAAAAAAGCCTGGCCTAATGGTTTGTTAGAGCTGAGCCCAAAGCGCAGATTTCTTCTATTGTATTATAATTGATAATCTTTTAAGTGGTTTTAACACCAATCTGTAGCCCATCACAATGTACTGTAAAACATGTTAGGTTTATTTGGAAGGTTAGAAGAAACATAAACAGCATTTATTTTCTGTTTGCTTTTTTTAGACTGCCTTACTTTACGGAAAATAAAACAGAACTCACAA
>NW_015150510.1:260452-261953 GCF_000732505.1 Cyprinodon variegatus
GATATCAAAAAAGTACTCCAGAGTGTTGTTCAGCATGGGGGTGAGTAGAAAATGAAGGCTAATCATGTTTTGGGTGTACTATTCCTTTAAGAGCACTCCACGGGTAATGAGGCAACGAGCTGCAGGTGTGCAGGGAGGCCCAGTGAGGACGGGGCACCACCTGGTGGAGGAGAAAAGGAAACACAAAATCCACACAATCCACACAAACTGGATTCCTGACAACTTGTAGGTTAAGTGAGTAAAATTGGTTGATCAAACCTTTTCTAACGTCCCACACTACAAAATGACTTTGTATAATTCAATATTAGTACTGCTACACAAATTATGTGAACGGCTGAAGCTATCCATTACAAAAATCCAGAACTCATAGAGGTGTGAACATTAGATTATGTCTCAGAGTACAATTGAAGAAATACTGGATTTTTGTTCAGCTATGTGTGGCGGGTATTTATTATATTATTTATCTTTATCATGATCCATTTCATGTCACAATAAGATTTGTTAGAGGTTTTTTTATGGGGTTTTTTCTTCTTTTCTTCCACATTAGTGTTATGATCTGCCGTTCTGGACCTTTTGGTTCTCAGTTATTCTTTTAATTATGTCATCCTGTGTTGTTGTCAAACCTTTTCATTTCTTTCAGTTATCTTTTTAATCTATTTTTTTTATATTTATTTATTTTTTGGTCTAGTTTTTCACATTTATTGTTTCTATTTTTTAGATTATGCTCCCCAATTACAAATTAGTTTTCTAGTTGATCAAGTCTGTTTCCCGTAGTTTAGTTTTCACTTGTTCATTTTTTCCTTCTTGTCTCATCTTGGTTCCCAGTTACTCTCCGTTTCCCCCGCCTTCCATCTTAGTTTCCTTCTGGTTCCTTCTCTGAACACCTGTTACCACTTAGATAATTACTTCAATCATTGTCCTGTTAGTCTCCTCCTCAGTGTATATATATATCCCTCCTCTGCAGTTTGTCTTCGCTGGATTGTCGTCTTTACTTCATTACCTTCTGTGCTCTTCGCTGGTCTGATTCCTGTGCCAGTTCACTCTGGATTTATCCTGCTCTTACCATTTCCACCAATAAATCTCCAACACATCAGCAGCCTCAGTCTCTGCACTTGGGTCTCCATCTAACCTCAACAAACCTGACAATTAAGGGTTTATTTTGTTTTGTAAATCTAGATTTTGTTCCTCACAAATACGTTTTATTTTATCCTGTATAATCAGGTAGATGGTAAAAAAAAAGTCTGCTTCTATTTCTGGAGCTGCCTAAAAAGCAGCATATTAAATCTTGTGATGATCAAAACAAAGTAGTAATTTTGTAAAGCAGTTTAGTTTTGTTTGCAGAGATTACCTGGAACTTCACATGTTAAGCAAAAGAGTAACAAGTCAAAATGAAAGAAGGTCAAGTTTCTTTGCATTGCTACTATAAATAGATATTTGCATTACAGACTTCAGAGTGCTTAGAAATATAATACCGGTACATGTAATGTTGAGTTAGACGGTA
>NW_015150510.1:263611-265009 GCF_000732505.1 Cyprinodon variegatus
AACACAAGGTTGCAGATGGGGAGACATCCATGGCTCCAGCCTTATCAAAATATTACGCTTTCTTCTTAACTAAAGGACACCGCTCTCATTCCATTCCCAAATCTTTACCACATACAGAATGGAGACGACCTTTTATCCTGACAGAAGAACTGTCCCAATTAGAGAAACTACTTGGGAAAACATTAGTTCTGACACGCAACAAGCAGGTATTACCAGGGCATAACAGACCCCCACATTATCAATTACAATAACTCTAACAGGATGATATATTCAATTGAAGGTCTCATCTCAGGATCCAATTAAAATAATCCTTAACAAAGTCCCCGATTAAACATTTCCTGTTTTCTTGCTTTGCTTTAGTGAGCCATGTTGTCGTGTTTGTTGTAGCCAAAATGCAGTTTCCCTCCGAATTCCTCAGATTGTAGCTCCGGCTTCCTGTTCATAGCTCCTTCCCTTCACCTTTTGCAGGGTCAACAGGAAAAAACTATATCCAGGGTAGGAAAGAAGCTGCTGACTGCTGTGCTACAACCAGATAGCCTTCAGCCCTACAGACATCTTTACATGACCGACACCCATTTAGGGATGTCCCGATTCAATTTTAATATCAGAAATTGTTGCAATATCATCCAAAATAGAAACAAATATCGGAATACATCCGCCTGCATCTAAGATTTCAGATACCAGCAAGCTAATAGAAATACTTGTGTCATGATTTAACTAAAGATCTGACCCAAATGCAGAAGACTAAACAGAGAGACCAGGGAAAAGTTGAACAGGTTTATTTAGTATAATGAGATGAGTCCAGTGCTGCTCTAAACACTGTCAAACTGGAACTGGAAAGTGAGGGGAAGACACTGCGGTTAGTTCAGGCTCAGTGGGGAATTAGATTCTTCGACTTAAAGAGGAGGAATAGGTTGAAGTTTACGTTTCCAGAAAAAGGTGTCCTTTATGGAAACCAGTCTGTGTGGGATGTTCCAGTGATTGTCCTGTTTGATGGTCGGTTTACCCACCATCAAACAAGACAGGGTTTACCCAGACTGCGGTTGTTCCTTGGTGAGAAGCTGACTGCCACTTAGATTTCCTGCGGTACTTGAATACGTTATTGTGGGGGAAGGTTAATCCAAACCACAAACTTGAATCCTCAGCTCAGTTTGGTTCTCAGAAGATCCTTCCAGGGGAGAGAAGGTCCGAAACATCCAGTTTGCAGGATGACTTCCTGCCGAGAGGCAAAGACAAAAACAGCAAGATTAAAACTCAGGTAAACAAAAAACTCAGTTTAACTCAGCAAACTCAGCTTGGCTAGAGTTCCCAAAACTGGCAAACACTCTGGCGTTGAGGTAGTGGCAGTCAGCAGCTTAAAGGAATAGTACACCCAAAACATGATTAGCCTTCATTTTC
>NW_015150510.1:269456-271213 GCF_000732505.1 Cyprinodon variegatus
CCATCCATTCATCCATCCATCCATCAATGCATCCATCCGTCCGTCCGTCCGTCCGTCCGTCCATCCATCCATCCATCCATCCATCCATTCATCCATCCATCCATCAATGCATCCATCCGTCCGTCCGTCCGTCCGTCCGTCCATCCATCCATCCATCCATCCATCCATCTTCTACCATTTATTCCGTCAGGGTCGCGGTGGGACATGCCAACAGTCTATGGGCGAGAGGTGTGGTACAGCCTGGGCAGGTCGCAGGCAGCATGAAATCTATCCATTAAATAAAAATGTACTGACAAGATGGACATTTTAGAACAGAAGTAAATAAAATTGGGCTTTTTTCAGTTTCTGACCAAACTTGGAAGAAGAACAAATAATGCTCACATCATTCAATACCTTTGTTTGAACTGGTCTATTTGTGTATTTATGTTTTACTAAAAGTAGAACATTTCAAGTTCCAACTGGGAAAAATGTTTACTGAGTGCAAGAGGTCAATTATGGAAGTGGAAGGTTTCTCCAAACTCCTTCTCAAAATCTAATATGGTTGCTGCAAGTTCAAAAAGGTAGAAATGGCCGCTGCAGTGATAAACTGCTTATTTGGTTGTTTATCTCAATAGATGGTTCCCACATATGAAATCATACAAAACATTTTAGTGAGATTGTCCATTTAGAACTTGAATACAGAAAAATTAAAGGAACTCCCAACCATTAGCTCATGTTGCTAAATAGCAATTAGCTTGTCATCAAATACATCAAGCTAGCATCTCTGATTTAAAGCTAGACCAAGGTGGAAAGGGTACAAAAGTTAATGTAATAGTAAAGGTCAATTGCTTTAAAAATATTCATTTAAAGGCATGTTATCTGTTTTTTATTTTTTTTTCTCAAATAACAGTTAAAGTTACAAATTGAAATGTAATTTCAAATAAAAGTTAATTAGCACAATTAGCTTCCTCTCACACAAAGGGAAAGATGCAAAAAGGGAAAATCTGCACGGAATAAAAGTAAACGTTATAAATATTTGGTTGATATTTTTTGAAGTTTTAATTCAAACGTCCTTCCCCTTTAACCAGCTATTTAAAACTAGAACACAATGAAAACACTTTAAATGTGAATCCTTTTGTAAATTTGAATCAGTTCTTTTAGCTTTATCCTGAGCATTACTCAATATTCTTTCAGTTACGTTTGAACATCAGTAAAACATTATTGCTTTATTGCTGCTGCAACCTTAATTAAAATGTTCCTTTTACATTCAAGCAATTTTTAATTGGACTTAAATTGCCCCTGTTCTTCTGTCATCTGCTGTCTTTAGAGTTTTCTGCAGCTGATCATCCCCCTATCTCAGCCTCCTTCTCCGTCGCATTGAACCTCACATCTATAAAGCTTCTCTGTTGTTTTTTTTTCTCTTCCTCTGAACCCTGTAGTTCTAGTTTTTATCCCAACATTCATGCAACATATCTACTATCCCTCATATCTACACAATTTGCTCCAAACTGAGCACCTGATCCCCCGTTTTATGTTTTAGCTGCTATGAATCACAATTACAACAACAGATAGAGCTTTTATTTTTTCACTCATGTTTGACATATTTACCATGTGTATATTGGAGTTAGAGACAGAAAGACAGATTGTAGCACTGTTTCCTTGCAGCAACAGTGCATGGAGAAACCACAAAACGTTCATGGAGTTTGAAAGTTCACTAGCTACGTTTACATGCGCAAAATTTCCCCAATCCGATCCAAACCTTGGTTGATCGGAAATTC
>NW_015150510.1:272820-275930 GCF_000732505.1 Cyprinodon variegatus
TCTGAAGCCAGGTCAGGCAAACAGATCAGAAAAGGAACAGGTAGGCTCAGAGGTCCAGGAGTCTGAAGCCAGGTCAGGCAAACAGATCAGAAAAGGAACAGGTAGGCTCAGAGGTCCAGGAGTCTGAAGCCAGGTCAGGCAAACAGATCAGAGCAGGAACAGGTAGGCTCAGAGGTCCAGGAGTCTGAAGCCAGGTCAGGCAAACAGATCAGAGCAGGAACAGGAAGGCTCAGAGGTCCAGGAGTCTGAAGCCAATTAAGCCAGTCATCAGCACCAAGATCATGAGAACTCTCACTAGCTCTCATTTTTTACTTTTTGCCATCCATTTTCCAGGTCCGCTAATGCTAACCAAACCAAACATTCATCTTACTAGTTCAGAAGAAAAGCAGAAACCTTTTCTGACGTCCTTTGCTTCCTAATGTAAGCACCAACGCTCAAAAACCTAAGCGATGTTCATATGAATAGAATTAGAATAGAATTTTTTCAGTCAAAATCACTAATGTTCTGCACCACTTTAAACATGCTTTGGATGTATTACCTTTTTGAAAACTAAACTGTGCTTTTGAAAAAGATGCACCTATGACCTTTGACTTGCAGTTGTTTTTGCATTTAATAGTCTCAGTTTTATTAGTGACATACTGTTTGTATTTCCTGTCCATTTATGTATTTGTATATTGTATTTGTCCATATATGTATTTCTCAACCACAGTTGAATAGCATATACTCACATGATTGTGCAATTTCTGGCCTTTTTCACACATTGGTGACGCTCGAATCAGGCATATTTGTGCCAAGTAATCTCTTGGAACAAAATCATCCAGGGAATCAGTTCAGCTGTAGTTGTGAAAAGTACATCCCACATACATCCACTGTTAGATGTGTTAGCTCCTTGCAAATCTAGTAATTTATGTCCATTCATTCTGTGTGCTGCTCTTTTTTGTTAAGGAATTGGCTTCCTGCTTTGATCTGGAACCTGCATCTTACCAGCCTCCATGCGACAGCATATCAAAGCTGATGAGCTATGAGTCCAGCTCTCTTTTAAAAAACACAGGGTCACATTGGAGACGCTAAAGAGGCATCCTCAGAAATACAATACTTTAAATGTCACATGCTGTGAAACAAGCAGGAAAAACACAATCGAAATTTAGATTTTGTGCATCTTTGACATTTCGCTGTGAGTCGGCATTGTGTAATTATATACCGCTCATTCTAAAAAGCATCTGGGATTTACAGAAAATGTTAAATGTTTCGCAGCGGCTAAAAGCATCTGCTTTTTATGATAATGTGAAACCATGACAATGATTGCATTTTAAAAATGTCTGCATTCCTAGAGCGTTTTCCTGCACCTGAAAGGACAAACCGACACATAAAATGTGAGGTGGGGGTCATTTAGGTATTCAATACTTGCATTTAGAAATTAGATCTCCTAATTTATGCAGCAGATGAAACTACGTGCATCGAGGGATAGATTTAGAAGCAGTTATTTTGGCATTGAAGCGCTTTAAAGCTAAATTGACGATGTCATCTGACAAAAGATAAGTTCGTGCTTCTAACGGGAAAAAACAACATCCGACTGGAGCCAATATGTAACAATTATGGTAGCTGCAGCCTAGTGGCTCTTCTCTTCCTGATGGGATTAGCCGGACTGAGGCTGGTTGTTAATAGGTTGGAGATGATAGATGAGTTATTAGCTGTGAAGGAGGGGGATGAAATAGTGCAGCTCAGCTATATTTGTTCCACAGTGCTTCTTTTTATTTCCCTGCTTAACTGTCATCCATATTTTCTGCAGGAAGGTTTGTCTTTCCAAATCATTTATTAAAAGCTTTAATTCTCCAGGGATACGCTGTATATTCAGGGAGTCATTTTGCTTCTCCAGAGAAGACTATTCACTAAAAGATGTCGGGCCTTGGTGTTGTGCCAGCCGGGTCAAAGATTTACAGTTTAACCCACATCTACAAATGCTGACTTATGGAATCAGACTTGTGGGTGGTGTTGTTAGGGTGTGGCTCCTGTCCAGAGAGTGTCTCCGGGGGAGAGATTTACACTCAAGGAGGAACACTTTTTTTTCTTTCCTCCAACTAATTATGCAAAAAAAGTTTTCCTTATCTTTTTCTCTGTTTTACGTGTGTTCAGGCATAATTAGATGAGAGTTTGGATCCACACCTTGAAGCAATATCGAGATGGGCGACTAATGAGCTGACAGGGGAGCAGGAGCGGAGAGGGGGCAGTATCGATGAGTGCAAATCACAATTTTTCGCACGTCTTTTTTTTCTCCCCATCATAAGTGGCTTTGGAAATCAGGAAAACGGGACTCGCTGGCAGCTGGCAAGCAAATTATTTGATTTATTACACGTGACAGTCGCATTTGGGGGGAGCATCTGTGGGTCCCCGACCGCCGTCCTTCTGGATTCCATGCGGCTGGCGTTGCTTCACATGCCCTGAATCAATTGCGTCCACCCACACAAAAGCTTCCACCCCCGGTCTAATATGTAGGTGAAATTAATGCCTGTGGGACCTGCACACGCTCTGAGTTTAAGACAGCCCAGCTCGCTGATTGGAGCTGCTAGTAATAGCAATGGAAATGTATTCAGATAATCATCAAGCTCATTTGGATGTGTGGCCTGCTTATGAGCTGAGCTGTTGCTTTCTTAAGATGGGTTTTATTCTCCTGAAGCAGGAGAGGAACCAGAGAGCCTTAGTGCTGACGGTCAAATTTGCTCATCAACCAGTTTCGTTCCAGTGAGAGGTAAAAAATTAGCAGATATTTCACGGTCTGGCCTTTTGAAGGTGGTGATGCTCAGCAGAGCACCAACTAACAGCAGCATGAAGACGATGGAGGAGGAACGGGAAGTCTGCGAGAGGACCAAGAAATCTGAAAAAAGGGGACATTTATTAGATGTGTTTTATTTGGGGTGGATGATAACATCATATATCAGTCTTATGTTTACATTTTATCACTGCTACACTTTAAAAATGGAAATATCGTCAGAGCTGTACTGCATACACTGCGTACAAAATGACAATAAGGTCTGTTTAAGCCTAAGTGTGGAAATTATGATAGAATGGAAAATATGCATCCATCCATCCATCCATCCATCCATCCATCCATC
>NW_015150510.1:278986-283938 GCF_000732505.1 Cyprinodon variegatus
ATCCATCCATCCATCAATTGCTAGTGACCATCCATCCATCCATCCATCCATCCATCCATCCATCCATCCATCCATCCATCCATCCATCCATCCATCCACTGCCCACAATCTTCCTTCCTTCCTTCCTTCCTTTAGAAATATCTGCTAAATATCTGCTTGTGAAATTTATTCATCATGTTATTTCCTGCATTTACGTACACATTAAATCTTGGTAAAAACTCCCACTCATAACTCCAGAGGTTTGAGTCTGGAAAAGGTTGGATTATCGCCTTGAAAACCGTGAAGGAACCCAGTCTCACAAATAATGCAAACATCCAATCCAACGTGTTGTTGTCCAATGGCGTTAAGGTCAAGGTTTATCTGTGCGCAGGGCTGCGGGAGCACACTGAGCTCATTAACAGTGTGTGTGGAGAATATTATCCAATGATGAGAACTTCATAGGAGGCCAGCCGAGGATCAATATTAAATCCTATCTCATTTATAATCCTGCTGGGCAGAGAGGCTCTGCAGGGCTTTGGCTGCTTAAAGGAAGACAGAGTCTGTCAATTTACCTTAATACGAATATGAATAAATGTAATGACAGACAAATGCTTTGAGATGAGATTTTTTTATTGTCTGTTTGCGGGGCACTTTAGAGCTCTTGTTTTTTTTTTTTTTTTGGTGTCAACAAATGCTCTAAAAATACACGGATGACTGCTGACGAGGCCTGACCATGAATCACTTCCACGAGCACACAGGCAAACGTGATCAAGGAGAGTATTGACATGGAAGCAATGTGAAATTATTTGTTTGAAATCAATTCATCAAATGTTTGTTGGATCTCCTGGCAGATTACTGTGGCGTCCTCAGCTATTTTAAGGAGATTTGTCTGCTCTCATCTTCCATCTTTACCCTCTTTCACACAGCGTCCTCAGATCAAGGATTAAACTTCTGCTTATATACAGTACCTTGCAAACGTATCTATGCCCCTTGAACTTATTCATTTGTACGACAATGAAAAACCTCAGTGTTTTTTTTTTTTATAGGGATTTAAGTACATATTGTGAAGATAAAGAAAATGAAACATGATTTTTGAAAACAAGGATATGAGTAAAAACTTGTGAATTGAATCAGAATTTCCCCAAATTAATCTGTATTCATGTCATTTGAAATTAACTGCATTCCTTGGAAATAAAATCTTACATTAATTTCATTTATAAGAAGCGTTGCCACTTCCCTATCAGTCCCAGAAGCACAATCCAAACATCATTTACGCATTGCAACCAGATATACATCTGGGTTTGAATAAATAATGTAATTATGGAACTAAAATTACTTATTTACACATCTTTAAAAAATGTTTTATGACTTTCCTGAGACAATGTTGATGCTTTTAACATTTTCTCAGTTAAACTTGTCTGACGTCATCATCGTACGGAGCCCCTAAAGGGACATGGAGGGGAAAAAAAGAACTTTTGCGAGATCTCGCAAAAGTTTTGGTAACGGAGCCCCTAAAGGGACATGGAGGGGGAAAAAAGAACTTTTGCGAGATCTCGCAAAACTATTGCGGGATCTCGCAAAAGTATTGCGGGATCTCGCAAAAGTTTATTTTTTGCGAGATCTCGCAAAAGTTTTGGTAACAGAGCCCACTATTGTGGGATCTCGCAAAAGTTTATTTTTTGCGNGGGTTTGAATAAATAATGTAATTATGGAACTAAAATTACTTATTTACACATCTTTAAAAAATGTTTTATGACTTTCCTGAGACAATGTTGATGCTTTTAACATTTTCTCAGTTAAACTTGTCTGACGTCATCATCGTACGGAGCCCCTAAAGGGACATGGAGGGGAAAAAAAGAACTTTTGCGAGATCTCGCAAAAGTTTTGGTAACGGAGCCCCTAAAGGGACATGGAGGGGGAAAAAAGAACTTTTGCGAGATCTCGCAAAACTATTGCGGGATCTCGCAAAAGTATTGCGGGATCTCGCAAAAGTTTATTTTTTGCGAGATCTCGCAAAAGTTTTGGTAACAGAGCCCACTATTGTGGGATCTCGCAAAAGTTTATTTTTTGCGAGATCTCGCAAAAGTTTATTTTTTCCTCCATGTCCCTTTAGGGGCTCCGTATCATCGGACATGCTCAGCGTAGCCCAGCAAAATTTGATCTAATCATGTTTGTCTGCATTTTAGTTTTTTCTTTCTTTAGGTTATGCACTATATACCACAAGGTCAACACGCAAAGAAAAATATAAACTCAGAAAGTCTTGATTTATGTTTGAATCCAAAGCCGAAAAAGTTAGCTCCCAGAATTAGCTTAGGATTCTATTTCCGGTGCAGATCGTTCATGGACGAGTGATAAAACACAATAGATTTTAATGCATTTATTTTGTCAAGAAATACATTTTTAACCTCTAACACATTTTATTTTAGTACGCTTACTATTTTTTGTATTTCGGGTCAGATATTGACAAGCGTTTTGGGTTTTTAACAAGAAGCATAAATGGCATTCACATTCACCCCCCTTTCACAATATAAAGGATTTATATTTACTTTTTTATGCTTCTCAGGTGCTCCATTTACACTTGACAGCTGTACAAAACGAAATTTCGTTTTGTAGACACTGTAAACAAAAGTCTATGTTTTCTTGCAAATATATCTTACACACTTTAATGACTGAGATATAATTAATTACAGCTGCATGTCTAATGTATTTCATATTAGAACATGAACCAAGAGTTAACTTCCTAAATACTAATAATTATATTGTTAAATAAAGAAAATGAATGCAGTGTAATTCAGATAAAGATTAAACAGAACTAAGTCCATCCACCCATTTTCTTACACACTTAATCCCAAGTTCATCCCAAGGGTCCACCCTGGACAGGTCGCCAGTCCATCGCAGGACAACACAGAGACAAACAACCATTCACACACACACACTTACACCTAACGAGAGAGTTTAAAGAAGCCAATTCACCTAACAGTCATGTTTTTGGACTGTGGGAGGAAGCCGGAGTACCTGGAGAGAACCCACGCATGCTCAGGGAGAACTAGCAAACTCCATGCAGAAAGACCCAGAACCTTCTTGCTGCAAGGCAGCAGTGCTACCCACTGCGCCACTGAGGAGCCCCCAAACTAAGTCATTGTCAGTAAAACATATTCAAAATGCAAAATACAATAACTTTACTATATGAAATAATGTAGGAATTTTACTATTGGCTGAATCCACACTGCATAAATGAAATTTTTCACAAAAGACAGTGATCAGAGGCATACATTAAAAGATGAGTAAGATGACATTTTAAACATTTAGTCTTTCGGAAATGTCCCTTTCTCTAGTTTTATTAAAGACAAAAGATTTCCCTTCTTTTCAGTTAAATGTCGATAGCTTTTTACCTTTTGTGCCTAAATTAAGTAAGACTTGGGTAGAGAAATACACCTCAGGAGGCTGGTGCAAAGGAAGAAGGGCAAAAAAAAACCCTAAAAATATTTTTTTTCAATTTCATACACTTCCAAAACTAGGAATTTGACCTACAATTGAAAAAAAAATATCTCTGACCCCATAAAGCTGTGAGGGTCGTTTGGAGTAAACTCATAGATGGTTTTAGAGACTCAAGGAGTGAAGGGAGACCATAGGGGTCCAGGTTCCCAGAGGCTGCATGTGTAATCCAGTCTAAGATGCATGCAAATCTCATCTGTGGCCGTACACAATGGGCAGTCTGTGCAGAGGAGGGAGGAAGGGAAAGGGGAAGGAAGCGGAGAGATGGTGAAAGCTGTAAGTGCGTGTCCTTGGCGCCACAGCATATGTCTTGATGGCTCTTAGGAGAACAAGCACAGACAAAATAAGTTTCTCTGACTAGTGGGAAGATTTGATTGGGGTTGGTACTTAAACATCCACAAAGTTAATTTGGTACGTGTGGAGCTCTCAGTCACCTATACTCTACTGCTTCCTGCACCTCATCTCCGCAGTATATAAAGAAACAAAAGTTAGCAATCTGTGATCCCGTGGGAAATTTAAGAAATCTTTGTTTTATCCAGCCAATTAAATGCAATACACCTCTTTTTTTTTACATACCAGAGATCTATTTTTGACAGCAGTATGCAAGGATATTTACCTTAACACAGATGCACTTCCCTCTGCAGATGTGAAATCTGAGCCGTGAGGTGAAGGGTGCATAGATTGTTTTTTTTTTCCCAGACCCAAAGAAACTTTCTTCCCATCTGTCTCAATCATATAGATTTATAGGATTAGACCAAATGGTATTTTAGTCCTCAGAGGAGGCTCAGCTCTTCCATGTGAATCATTGGATCAGACAGTCATGGCGCCTTTTGTCTCTGTTCCTCCAACGGCTCCTTTCTTAAACATCTTTATTGTTTCGTTTGAGCCTCTGTCTAAATTTCATGGCATCCCTGGAACTTTATTACATTTGGATAACTTCATACATGTGTGCGCATCTTTATTCTCCTGAGCTAGCACCCCTGCTCCATTGAACCCCCAGTGGAGGCAGACCATAGCCCAGCGGGGGGCCTTCACTCCAATTTGCAATCGTTTGTCACCATTTGTTGGACCTGACAAACAAAACGCTGGCCCCCGGTCGCCTCCTGTTTGGCCAGGGCACACATGGGATCAGCAGCTCTTCTCCCTCCATGGCTGCATTCTAACACAATCCCCTGTTTTTTTTCCTCCTCCTGTTATTAATCCCGCTGCTCTTTCTGGCAAGGGGTGAACATAGGCTTAAAATAGCTTCCCATCTAATTACCTCATTGCATCTGACATTAATATTGTAGCATGTTGCTGCTCCATTATTGAGGGTGTGTTTGTTTTGGTGCATGAGATGTTAATTAAAAGATACACTGGGAGCTGCGGCTGTATGACAGGTTCTTTATATTCCAGAGTCAGGGGGCTTTCATCCCTTCTCCCTGCCTATTGTTCTTCTAGACAGCCTTTTTTTTTGCTGCTTCTGTGTCTAAAACATC
>NW_015150510.1:285224-288685 GCF_000732505.1 Cyprinodon variegatus
CCCTGTTTGGTGTTCTGCATTTGGGTCTCAAACTTTAGTAAAATCATGACACAGTTGTAGGTGACTGCAGACAGTGCCGCAGAAAGGAGGCCTCTTATTGGTCAACCCACATTCGCTCCACACTACACTTATTTACTGTTTGGTGCCCTTACTGACTTGATTTGCTTGTATGACGGCCTTTATGGCAAACTACTCTTGAAGTTGGACCACCTAGAAGAGCAAGATGCACAAGAACGCTGGGACCCTTTGTCCACCTGGATCCCCGCTCTGTTTCGCCCTCATGTCCCTCCATTGTCGCACAAACATGCCCCCACTTCTTCACCGCCTCGGCCGTATCTCTACCCACAGGTATTTCGTGACTGTCCCTCTTACGTTATGGCGTGGAATAACATAGTGCAGACCACACTTCAATATTGGGCATAAATCAAAAATATCCGCGACAAGCTCACTGCGACACACTGCTGTGGGGAGTATAACCAGCCCTTAAGGATGAGGAAAGAAGGAAGAAACGTTACCTGACAGACAGTAGACTGGAGACCTAGAAGACTAGGACCTTACCTGCTTTATTCAAAGTCCTCTATGGTGTTCATAGTTTGTAAATAAATTGTAATTTAAAGGAGCACTAGGTAACTTTTTGTCTTTTAAAGTCCCTGATGCATCAATCTCAGGGTTTATAAGATGATTGAAGGGACTCCAATCTCCCCTTATTGGCTCTGGTCATAAAACCCAAATTGGTAACTCTCTATGCCACCTACCCGGTGGCAGTTTAGTGGCTCTGTTCTGGTACTTGAATTAAATTGAAAACTTTATTCCAGCCCAGCATAAAGTCAATGGCTATAGTAGCCACATGTCTGGTGCTGTGCTTGAAGAACAGTTTCTTTATTGTTGGTGGTTTATTGCATTTTGGAGTCAGCACAAATAGCAATGGTTGTCAGAAGAGGAAATGGAAGAGAACGAAGGGGATGACTCACAGAAGAATGAATTTTGGCAAGGGTCAGACCTGAAACAAAAAATATATTTTTAAGTAATTGCAACGTGTTGGTGGAGTTGTTCCATATGTCCTAACCACTTTTAAAGCTACTAGTGTGACGTTTCAAGGCTCAGAATAGAAGCCCCAGTTTTCGAATCTATCTAGCTATCTCAAAAACGTTGATTAAAAAAAACTGATCTGCAGTAAACAGTGAGGGCAGTGAGAGCACAGGTTAGTGACCTCATCAATCTGGCGGAGGATCATAATGAATGTTGGTTCCAGCCGGTCGGCTGCTGACAAGACGAGGTGGACCCTCCCCAGACAGTCCCAGACGCTGAATCCCGGAGGCCGTAGAACAGGTACCAGGTCAGAACCCAGCAGAAGAAGGAAGGCAGTTTAATCCAGAGGGCGAAGACAAAGCCAGTGTCATGAATGTGCTCTGGGCCAAAAGATCAGAGATCTGAAGAGGTACCGAAGGGAAAGTTCCAGGTTCAGTAAACAGGTGGAATCCAGCAGGAATCCTAAGACAGATCAGGCAAACAGATCAGAAATGGAACAGGCAGGCTTATGGATCAGGCAACGAAAAACACTCAGGTATGCTAGAAAACTCTCACAAATCGCTTAAATATTCTGGCACTGATGGCTGGAAGAAGACAGGTTAAACAGAAGCTGAAGCAGGTAGATCAGATGAACGGTAATTAGAAACATGGTGGAGGTAGACAGGTGAATGAAATGAGTAATCAGGCCAGTCATCAGTGGCAAGATCATGACATTACAGTAATAGGGAGTCTCTATTTCCTATGTAAATTATGGTCAGCCAAGAGTGACAGAACATGTAAAGGGTTAAAGGTCACCACTGTGAAAGAAAAGGGAGTGTAAACTGGTGATTGTTTTAAAGCTGTTTCACTTTTATCAGAAAGTTACACTGATAGGAAACATAAAGCAGGAACATAATAGGTGGTGCACCACCTCCTGTCTCCATTTTCTGTAGAAATAATTAGCTTCCTTGTACAAACATGTAATTACCCACTGAAACTAACCATGATTGTTGAGAATTCATGGGAACATGTTCTAAAAAGAACTGTAAAGTTTTTGAGATAGGAAGCTGTCGCTTAAGCTCTGAGCTTCTGATACCCACTGATCTGCTTAAAAAATGTAAATAGAGTTTTTCACTGCGGGTAAGAAACGAAAAAATAAAAGAAAAGATAGATCTTAGATATCTCCTTGGAAGCGAGAAATGAATTCAGTCATGAATTTGGTTTTATTATTCTTTACCCTTCTTTTTTGTCAGGTTTTTAGGTGTGATTTCTGATATAAACTAACAGGTGACCATGCCATTAGGGTGACTTAGCTGGCTGCCTCTCTGATCAATGGGGCCACAGAGACAAATAAGTTGGCAAAGAATTAGACAAGCCGATCCTTGGCACCGAGGCTCAGACTGCTTCCTTTCAGCCCCGATGAGGGACAAAGAACAGATGTCTGGTTTAAAGCAACAGAGTTTCTCTTGAGCTGCAAATTTTGTCTTGTTTGAAGTGAGCCCCGAGGCAGATCTCATTTTCTGCCCCTGCACCAAATCATATGCATACCTTTATTCACTTCTGGAAGACTCTCATTACGTGAAATGAAGAGTGTCAGATATGGAGGAAGCTATTAGGGAAGAGTAGCGGGCCCAGTAGGCTGTCGTAATTGGAAAAACATTTGAGCTGAGATGAGCTTTATATCACCAATACTAGTTTAAAATCTGACCTTTTTGCTTCTATGTTTGTGGCCCTGAGGGCATTCAAACTCTGCAGTTATGATTTATTGAAAAAACATGGATGAGACAAAAACATTTTTAAATGTACATACTTAAACCAAGAGGGAGTTGATCCAGCTGGGAAATGCTATTTGTTTAGCTGGGGGCCCAAAACCAGATCTAGCTATCAACTTATAGCCAAGATTTTATTACATATTTTTCACAAAGCATGTAAAGAAATGCATTGGCTTGATATTTGAGGTGAATAAAACTCTTTCCTATTGTTTTCTTTTTATTTCTTTTTGGGAAGTGAACCCAGGTTTCCGTAAAATGTAAATGTTTGGTCGTTGACACAGCTTTGTTGAGTTTATTAAGCTGCTCTGGTGAAGTAAAAGTAGAGAAAAGGAAATTCAGAGCCTTAATTTCTCCTTCGTTCATATAGAAACTGAACCGTGACTCTTACCTGAGGAATACACCTCAAGCCGCAGGTAAAATCGCTTTCATCTGCAGACAGTCCGCTCTCTTTTCATGATGTCATCAGCAGTTATAAGTGCTGTTATGGTGCTTATTAACAGATTTTTGTTTGTCTGTTTTTTTTTTGGGGGTCTTTATTTTTCTTTGCTAGATCTAATTTTTTTTTTGGGGGTCTTTATTTTTCTTTGCTAGATCTAATAAGAATTAGGTCCAGTCCTAGAGGTATCATTAAGAGGCTAATTTCTTTCTAAATTAACCTAATTTGGTCAGAAATGACTCGAG
>NW_015150510.1:289554-295668 GCF_000732505.1 Cyprinodon variegatus
TCCATGAAATTTTGCCATATTTTTATATGTTGATATAATGACGCGGTATCCATCTATTTTACTAACAAAATCTCACAAGAATTTGCAAAATATCACGAGAGTTTGTAACAGAACGATGAAATTTCACGAGATTTTGAAAGTAAAATAGATCGATACCGCGTTTTTAAAAATCAATTTCATATCAGCATATGAAAATATATTTTAATATATTATAAGTGTCAGAAATGGATAACAAAACTGCTATTTTCAATGACTACTTATTTTTGTCCAGCTTTAACATCGGTTTCGATATCGGTTATCGGCTACATGAGTTTTAAAATATCGGCATATCGGATATCGGCCAAAATCCCAATATCGTGCATCCCTATTAAAATCCTGTATTAGATGAATAAATAGATCTACTTATTTTAATTATTGTCTTATTAATGACATGTGACAGTCAAGTTTTTCTATTACACACATAATTTGGCCTCCATATACCTCATGGATGATGTCACAATAATTGTGAAAACCTTTTCGGGACGCCCTGTGGTGTCCGGCTCCTCAGTCCTGCTGTAGGGTAATTATGTAGCTGACTTTCTTTAATAGCACAGGAAACCACTAATTTTATTTAAAGATGTGCTTTTTCATGCACAACCTTATCAGTGATCAAGACTTAGTGGGTGCTCAGCTCCCAGAGAGCAGTCCACAGTGGTTCTTGACTAGATCCATGGCTAAACGCAGACATGTCATTCCCGTATGATATCAGCAATTCCACTGGATCAGACAAGGCTCAGACTCAGGGTGCATTACACCGAGGCCTCTATGGAAATCATCACTGATTTCTGTCTGAAAGATAATTTATGAAACCCAAGAAAGCTGACTGTGAACTTTTTGATCATCTGGAGATCAGAATCTGAAAGTTTTAGCAGAAACTCAAATTTATTACCATGAAATCATGAAATGCATTCAAAGTAAGAACCGCCACCATTGTCAGTATAAACTAACCACGTTATGCATTCTTTGAAGCATTTTTTTAGATCGTTAAAAGACATAAAAAGGCAATAATAAGGTTGATGATGTAATTCCCTCTACTTCTTCTGTAGGATTGAAAAACATCCATCCTCATATGTTCCTTGTTACCGTCTTTAATGCAATTTGCAAGTCAGGACTAAGAAAAAAAAAAAAAAACAGACATTATTCCCCAGAAAAACCTTACCCCTGTATCTCTAAGGAGAACGAGCTCGTTTTAAATATGTAAAAAGGAAAACAGAGCATGATGTAAAGTGTTTTATGAGTGTTGGATTTCATAGAGTGGAGTTAAAACATGCAATTCACAATTTTGCCTTTCCTGCTCTAACTCCCATCCCCCTACTCTCTCTTGATCATTGCAAGAGAGAGAGTGTGAGGGAGAGCAGCCATTTAATGTGGGAACTGAAGCATGCACACATAGTTTACTCAGTTTGTTTACAGATATGTGGTAAATTGACAGCAAAAGCAGACACTGCTGACACAGCGACTCAAATTTCTTTCTTTTATAAAATAAAAGCATATTGTAGATCAGAATAATTAATTTGAATGATGTCAGGATTTAAAATCTGTCATAAAGAGAAGTGAACAAAAAAAACACAGCTGGGTGTGTGCCTCACTTGCAGACTCACAACTCGCCGATATCTAAACCCAGGGGTCGACCAAGAAGAAAGTAGTGAAAGCGAAGTCTCCTGCTTGTTCTATGGAACACCTTAAAGGTGCAGCTTAGACACATGAAGGGATCATCCATTGTCTCTGGTCTTAAATCATCAGACAGCAGAGCTAACAGGGTGAACGGTCTCCAGCGGGACTCCAATGAAGATTTCCCCAATAAGGAGCAGAACGGAAGGAAGAAATATTTCCCCAGAGACAGTAGACCCAGCAGACCGGCACCTGACCCAGGTAATTCTGTCATGTTCGAAGTCTGTATGGAACGACTAAATGAATGATTTACTTTAATTCAATAACTGCGGTAAAATTACAGAGGTAACCAATACGTTATTTATAATAAGGTATAGATAAATATATGGTATTTGTAATTTAGAGCTTATGTCTGAAAAATAAGTTTTCATGGTCTTGGTTCTGTGTTGCTTTACATTGCTCCTTGTTTTCTAGTTTTATTGGTTTAATTCCTATTTTGTTGTAGTTTCTAGATTTATGTTCTAAGGTTTTTCTGTTGTTTTCCTTGTTGGTTCCTATTGTCAAGGTTTGGTTGTGGTTTGGAGGACCCCAATGCAGAGGCAGAGAGGCTGAGTAGATTTTTTGTAGTTTAATGGGGCAAAAACAGTAAACAAAGGCAGGAATCAGAAAATCCAACTAATAATGAAAAGCAAACCAGAACTATGGAGACATCTGGGGAAACCAAACACGAGGAGCCAGGGAGAGACGAGGTAGGTGGACAACAGCATGGGAGGACAGCAAAGACAAGGAACCAACAAGGAGTGACAGCAGAGGGAGAATATATGCAGCTGACTGAGAAGGCAGGGTTAACGAGCTGACAAGGAGCAGGTGTGAGAGGAGACAACGAGGAAGCCAGGGGGAAAGGAACACACACAAGAAGGCAACAAAAGAAAACAACAGAAAAACCTGAGAACACAAATCTAGAAACTACAACAAAGTAGGAATTAAACCAATAAAACTAGAAAATAAGGAGCAAAGTAAAGCACAACAGAACCAAGACCATGACAGGAGTATATAGAAGAAAAATCACACCCGTTCTTCCTATAGTCCTTAAGACCAAAACTCTTCCCTACTTAAAGGTATTTTGGAGGGCTTTCTTGATTTTTTTAAAAACCCGCCCCTTACTTTGCTCGATTGTCCGCCCTAACCCCTAAATACCTCAATCACTATATAGAGCAGGGACTATATAGTGAACTCGGTCAACTTTCCGTTCAGACAGCTGATCACTTCCCCATTGGTCCGCTGCACAGTGCCGCGCCATCTTTGTTATTAGTCGTCGCTTTCGGGTAGCAGCAGCCTATGGCGACAGCGGGCCGCTATGACAGCAAATCCCAGAATGCTTTGCCTTGAGAGCTCTCTGTGCAAAGCATTCTGGGATATATCTGCCTCTTCTGAGGCCTTTGTTTTCCTCTCATACCCTTCGTAGACACTTTTTCTCTTACTACCCTCGGCCATTATCAAAGAACTGCGGTGAGAAAGGTGAGCTTCAACTGTCTGAAACCGTAGCTCACCACAGATATACGCCTGAAAGTGCGCATGCGTAGGAAAATGTAAAATGTAGTTAATGGAATGAGCATGTAGGACAGCCTTACGTAAACATATCACCAGAATGATTGACATTTAGCAGGACCACTTATTTAGATGATCCACCCGATAAAAAAAAGATTGTCCACTATACCTTTAACTAATGATTACGTACTATGAAAGTCCAATAAGTGAGCAAATAAATTAGTTTATGTACATATTATACTGCATATTATACACTTAAAAACATTCACACATCCTTACACACATCTAAGTTCTTATCATTATTAACCATATCCCACACAACCATTGCAAAAATATATTTTTACCCATTTATAGATTTGAAACTGACTGTATGATCTGGTTGAATTGTCTCTGTAAAGTGCCTTGAGATGACGTGTGCCAGTTTTGATTTTTTTTGTATGTGATCTGGTAGCTTATTTTTAGCTGTATACATACAGTGTGAGGTTGGAAATTCTACATAATCAGAGAATTAAGGCACACAGGAATGAGTGAATAATGGGGTAGTGTGGTCATGATAGCCGGTCTTATAAGGATCCTGATGGCTCTTTTTCTCTAGGTTTCATAGTGGTTTCAGTGATTTCCTGTAGGCGTTACCCCAGACTTCTTTAGCTCTTTAAATGTACCCAACGTATTTGATTTGAGGCTTCCAGCAGATCTTTCATTGAAAAATCAAACCTAAGAATTTTATTTTATTTTAACTTCTACTCTATCCATTTTAACATTTAAAACTATGTTTAGAATTTCCAAAGAACATAGACTTAATTTGTTTTTCAGTATTGTCAATAGTGAAAAGCTGATTCTAATTAAAGGAGTTATCACCCAGCAATTGTACCTTTTTTATGTTTAAAATGTGTGCGTTGGTGTTGAGCTTTAGTCCAAACCCTCCAATCCACCAATTAGGGACTCAAGTGCAGGCCGTCTCTAACAATCTTTTCCCACTGGCCAAAAAAGCTATCTAAAACAAAGAACAAACTGCTTTTGGTGGCAAAGAGTACGGTTCATTGATCCCCGTCAACCATGAGGCTAGCAACGCGGGATTCAGATGGACAATAAAGCACACTTACTACGCCCTGGCTTCCTTCCATCTTGCTCTCCATTGTTTACTTTCCTGATTTCTGTCACACTGATGACATCATCAATGCTAACCCTGCGTGATGATGTCAGAAGACATTAGATACGAAACAGTGGGGGACAGAGGCTTGCTAGCTTGCTAGCAGAGTGTTGGACCCGGTTGTTTTTGCCAAAAGGGAAAGGAGCTACAGTAGCAGCCATTCATAATGGTCCTTCCCAGTCAAATGCCAGCCAAATGGTGGCCTACTTCCCTGCAACTCCCGGAAAAGTCCCCTCCAACTTCCATATTTTTTGACTCTGACTCCACCCTTTCACTGAATTACATTATCTGACCATGAAAAATATGCTTCTCTGTAGATCTTAATTTCCACAAATCATGACAGCAAGAATAATTCAGTACAAATATTGATGATTAAAAAGGAATTATAGGGGACCAGTCAAAGACCAGCCAAGGGCCCATTAAGGAAAGTGGGGAAATTTTGAATGGCTACTACTGTAAATGCCGATTGTTAATCTGTTGACCTGTGTTTGAAAAACTAACATTAACCGACTAATTTCAGTGGGAAAGAGGCTTAAGTGGTGCTGCCTATATGGCTTTATACCTACTGTGTAAGAGAGTGGGAACCATGGTAAACAAACCATAGCTTCCTGCTAATGCTGCTAACGTTACATCAACATGGATAAACACACACACACATACAAGTCAAATTCTGGTGTGTACTCTTATAAAAAACAAAAAACAAACTATAACATATACAAAGATTGGGTCAAATACCACGTTTTTACCCTTTAAAAGCCTAAAAACCTTTGTGTATTAGCTTTAGTCTTTTATAATAGCTATTTATCAATATAACTGTGTTGTTTAAGCAACACAGATTTACAGAATATGGTTGGCTATGTCAACCAAGACCAGTTTTATCATTGACCAACTTTACACAGACTGATAATACACTTAAATATACAAACATTAGCAATATTTAAAGAACAGTTTCTAGACCAAGACTACAAAAAAAGAGAAATGATGTTTGATTTAAATGTTTATATAACAATTGTAATTATATTTAAACAACTTATTCTCCCAATGCCCACAAGGTCTGAAAAAATATTTCCTTATGCCTTTTTTAGGATTCACAGTCCCAGTTCACCCACTCTGTCCTCTCTGAGTTAAGTGCATTGTTTTCATTTGACAGCAACAGTCCGGTGCTGTGGTGCGCATACCCAGAACCAGAACCTAAGATGGAGAAACAGCTTCTACTTCTCAAGCTTCAATGATCTGGAAGAAACTCCCAGAAGACCGTAAAAGTGATAAAACTCTCAGATGCTTTAAATTAAGGTTAGAAATCTTTTTGTTTAGACTGACCCCTGACTGTCCTGCTTAAACTAAAACATCATTAGTTTAAGTTTTTAGTCCACTGTTCTTTATCTGCCTTTCTCATGCCACTGCAAGGTCATTTTCTCTGTTTTGCTATCTCATGCTGTGTTCATGTCCAGAACTCTAAATTGTCTTTTTACTGAAATGTGCTATAAAAGAGATCTTGCCTTCCCTACATCTATTATTGGTGTTTCTTGAGCTGCTTTTTCATGTACTGAGAAGAAATTTTATGTGAGACATTTGGGAGGGTAATCAAATGTTAATCAGGTGTGATACTGACTATTACAAGAAGCTGAAAAGATTAGTTGCTTAATCACTGTTAGCTCTACTTCTAGCGGAAACTGCTTTAAATTTGGGAAATATTTCTTTCATTTCCATCCATCCATCCATTGCTAGTTGCCATCCATCCATTGCTAGTTGCCATCCATCCATTG
>NW_015150510.1:296930-298729 GCF_000732505.1 Cyprinodon variegatus
CCATCCATCCATCCATCCATCCATTGGTAGTTACCATCCATCCATCCATCCATCCATCCATCCATCCATCCATCCATCCATCCATCCATCCATCCATCCAGGAAGTACTGTTTCCTGGTATTAAGATCAAGTCTCAGCAGTTGATTCATAGTAAACTTTTATAATCTATTTACACTCAGTAAGGAGAGCAGCCTTAATCTCAGGCTGAACAAGTTTTATGAAACATCAAGAGCCCTGAAACAAGGTTAGATCTATGTTTTCAGAGATTTACATCTGCAAAGAAAGAAAGCCTGTGGTTTAGAGGCAAAAGAGAGGTCCAAAAAAACAGAGTAAGTTTGTTGGCTGGAACACAGAATATCACATGCCTGTTGATGTGATAGCATGATAAGATTATGGTATTCATCATCAAATTACAGTAATGCAATATGTTCTTGCCAACAAAAAGAAGAAAAAAAGAGATTAGTTGGAAAAAAACAAGATTTTATGCTTTTGAGACACACAATCATTGATTGTCACATAAAACACTTCAAAGCTGAATTAAATCAGATACTTCTGCTTTGGTTTCATAAGCCTCCACCATTTCCTAATCAAATCGCTTTCATCAACAGCTCGTCTAGTTGTTGGAAAGTATGTTAATGTGTTAAAATGAGCAGAGGATACACCGGTGTGGCTGCAATCAGCACTGACTTTCATTACAGTATGATGGAAAATAAAGGGAAGTGCAGCAGAAAGAAAAAAACCAAGGGAATAATGCGTCAGCAGCAGGAAAAATGTTCTCTCTAATTAAATCAAGCATGCCCTTCACTTTACTACACTTCCATATCTTGTTTTGATCTGGTAGTGGCTGCTGGTAACCTGCACAGGACGTCTGAAAAATAGTCCCAGAATTAGATTACACTCTGTTCCTTTCTGTTTTCATCCGCCTTCTTGAATGGAAATGAGTCAATAAGGTTTGTTTCAAGCAGACAGCAGTCAGACTCATCTTGGACCTGAGATTGGCGACTGCAGCTACACGCTCCAGATAAAAGCTTAAGCATTGAATTTTAACGAGGCTTAGAAACATGTTAATTAATCCTCTCCTCAGTTTGCTGTGTTTCCAGGAAGAAAATGTGCATTGCCTTTCAGGTGCACAAGGCGTTGCATAATTGTGAATGATTATTAAGAGAGGTTGGTGATTTATACATCATTTCAGAGGGACATTTCTGTCATCTAATCCACTGCACTTATCCTGACGTCAATCGCCTAACAAACACTTTCATAGCATAAAAAAAAAATAATACTGTCATTTTAGGGAGGATTAAATGATTTCGTGAGAACAGTTTCTGGTAGATGTCTATATAAAAAAAAAAAAGCTTGTTAGGTTTTATCTCAGATGTTTGACATTTGTTCAGATATTAGTTTGAGATGTACGACGCCTAAAAAAAAAAAGCACGGAATGAGGGGAACGTTTAGCTGCTGCAGTGCAATAAAGAGGCTGGTTTTAAGCTGCTACAACAATCCTAAATTACTCACAGCGTCTCATTTATTTTCTGATGATGGATTAAGCATTGCTCCGCAGGATGAGCAATGTTTATGATATCGTTTTGTAACCTCACTTTCCTGCAAACTCAGAGGTGTCAAGTAACTAAGGATGAATACTGTGTTACTGTACACTGAGCCCTCTTTAGAGGAATGTATTTATTCTTGTATTCAGTTAAGCTCCAATTCAGTCATTTTTATATCACCTATTCAAAAAACAAGTCATTTCAAGGCTCACTTTACAAAGACAACTCAATCAGATCATGATTAAAAATGTCCTA
>NW_015150510.1:299438-300572 GCF_000732505.1 Cyprinodon variegatus
AGGTGGCACTATCATTAGAAAAACACTGTAATGCCTCTTTAAGTACAATTTAGAAAATGTGCTTTTTTTTATTTTTACCTAAGTAAATTGGTTGAATCAGTATTTTCATCAGTCTTTTTTTTTTTACACAAGTATCTGTACTTTGCTTAAATAAGGAGTGTGTGTAACTTTTGGCAACTCTTTGGAAGAATCTCCAAAACTGTCTTCCTTACCCCTCTGCTGTGTTTCTTGGTCTTTATGGTACCGTTTTTATTCACCAATAATCTCTAACGGACCTTTAAAGGCCTTCACAGAACAGCTGAATTTAGGGCGCCTGAACACTATTACAAGGTGCTGTATGTGCAAAAATTGGTCTGAGATCACCCATGAACATACTTTCATTGCTTTGCAGTGACTCGTCTCAGAAATGAGAAACACAGCATGAGGCTATAAGCGTCAGGATATGAAATCTACACTCCATACCTGCAATCAAATCTTTACTGGAAGAGGGCAAATCTGCAAACATCAGATCAGAGCATAACATATCGTCTCTGGGATGTAAAAATTAGCTCCTGATCAGTCTTTTTTTTCTTTTTCAAAAAATACTGAGGCATGTATCCTGTTCAAACCACCTGGGAAATCAAAAATTAAGCTGTTGGTAGGAGAAGAAATAACAAAACAATACAAAAAAAAAGAAAGAAAATGCAATAACCTGGTTGCATAAGTGTGTACAGACTTAAACTCGTGTTTTGTTGGAGCAGCTTTTGATTCAATTTTACCATTCTGTCTTCACTGGAAAGAGCCTCTCAGCATCTTTTGACAACATCTTGGCTTCAACAATATTCACCGTCAGATTTCTGAGGACATCTCTTGTCTACTGCCTTCTTTAGACGATCCCAAAGATTTTCTGTCAGATTTGGTTCTGGACTCAGGGTAAGTCTTTCCAAAGCTTTAATCTTCCCATCAGTTATGTAAATACAAGAGACTGATCTCACCGTCAGCCCCCCTGGCAGCCTCTCAACAAGGTTCAACTTTGTCTTTTTGTAATTATAGGATGCTTTCAATCTCTAACCAGTGGTGTTAAAAGTTCACACATTTGTTACTTAAGTAGAAGTGAAAGAGAAACTATGACCTCGTTACTCAAGTAAAAGTGAA
>NW_015150510.1:302838-304747 GCF_000732505.1 Cyprinodon variegatus
TATTTATCCTAAGATCCGAGCAGCAAAGTGATTAAAGTCAACCTGCTGCTATTTTACTTTCCTGACGAGTTTGTGAGGTTTGGATCAGATTAAAACTGGTGTTGGTTCCACAGAAGAGGAAACACTAATTTTTTGTGTGTGTCCTGTTGAGCTAATATAGCTCTGGAAATTGGTGATAGCCCAGCAGCTTTGCTTTTACAAGCAGATCAGTATGACTGTTGCCACAAGGTTCTGCTTGATATTTGTATATTATCCTTTATTGAACATTATTTGGAGAGTATAATATACAATGGACATGGAAAGGGAGGAGAAAAAGAAAGATGGGATAAGAACTAAGGGGAAAGAGTGCATGAAAAGAGAGAGAATACATCAAAACAGTAAAAATAGACAACACAAAATATATACAGTAACTCATAGAAGTCTGCTTCCATACCAGTATGAGATGAGAAGGAGATAAAACAGAGAACATAATAACTAAAAGCAGACAACAGACAAACAGAGTAAACTTTAATTTAAAAAAAGCTTCAAGCGCAGCGGGGATCCTTTCCATGTGTGTTGGAGTCAGAACCTACACAGTGTTAACCAGGGTGGTTATATCTGCAGCTGCAGCTTAGTAATGTAAAATATCTGCCTCTCATTCTACTTTTAGAAATTGAAGGAATTATGATTGAGCTTGATAGAGATATTAGATTAATAGTATATTTCTAAGTTCTATTCTGTTTTAACAAGAAGCCAATAAAAAAACAGCTCCAATTAAATCTGTAAATTTACAATTTTTTGTTCTACAGGGTAAATTGCATTCCACTTAGTGACAAAAGGGCAGAACTCTCATGTATGCAATGCAAATATTTACAGATGAAAAGTGACTGTTGCAGGTTGACAACATGGTAAATAAAGACGGCAGCAGTTAATCAGAATGCTAATTTTATTTTTATTATCACATAAGGTTGAAAAAGAAAAAATAAATAAAGTTGCCCCCCTCCAAACGGAGCCCCTAGTGATGCAAATGAAGTTGAAAGTGTCATCTGTGGAGTCCTTGTGACATTAGGTTTTGAAATGAAAATGACTCTGAATAAAGGAGACATATTTTGACCTTTTATGTAAAGTCTTATCTATTGAAGTTAGCATCTCTGTCGTCACCCACATGGAAACAAAAAGTAATTCATTATCACATTTTGATTGGAGGCTTCTAACGGATTTCTATAGGTGTCAAAGGTTTTGATGCTAATAGCGTTTTACCTTGAGAACGATAATACCTGCTGTAAAGAAAGTTTCATGGACTTTTGTCGAATGCCACCGTTTGCAAAAAAAAAAATCTGCTTTTAATTCTCTAAAAAGAAAACTCTCATAACAAGAGTTTAGCTTAGCTGAAGGCTTTCTGCTGAAAGTGTTAGTTGTGTGTGGTGGTGGTGGTGGGGGGGGTCTCTCATGGTACATTAAAGCATTATAATAGTCCAACCTTAAGGGTTAAAAACACTTGCTCTAGATAACCTTTCAAATTAAAAGAGCATTTTTGCACTGAGAAAAGCCATATAAAAGTGGTTTAGAGCAGCAATTTTTACACGAGCTTCAGGTAACACAGAATTTGTTTTGTTAAATATTTGTATTTTAAGGTTTTAAAATATGGAAAAACAAAATGCATGGATTTTCTGGTGTAGGATGTTTATATTTGTGGAAAATTATGTAATAGAAAAATGGTTTCCAAGATGACAAAAATAGATCTACAATCAATTAAAGGTTCTTTTCTGTCATGTTGCTTGGTAAATTCTACATAAATTTACCTAGCAATATAAATTTGCTAAAGCTTCCAACTTGATGGTATGTTAGTATGCCTTTAAACTTAGTTAGTTAGTCTTTCTCATTCCTTTTTTTTTACCATTAAAGGAATAGTACACCCAAAACATGATTA
>NW_015150510.1:306095-309295 GCF_000732505.1 Cyprinodon variegatus
AACTGAAGGGAACGGTTGTATATGTTATCGCCGTGTAGCGGGCTGAGCGTAGTAATGTGAAGGTTGCCATTTTAGCAAGAACACTGACACAAATTAGTCAAATACAGTGAAGTGAGAAATAAGTGGGAGCGCTGTTGGACCTGCGGAGTGAACCTGGCTAAATTTGGAGGAATAGTAAAACCCATACTGCCATATTTTTCCCTCTTTCCTCAAGCATCCGTCGTGCTCAACTAAGCTTGCAACATCTACTGCTTCAATTCAATTCAGTTTATTTCTATAGTGTCAATTCTAAACACGTCATCTCAAGGCACTTCACAGTTCAAGCAGATCATACAGTCAACTTGATTCAAAGTTTTCTATCTAAGGAAAACCAGTTGATTGCATCGACTCATTGACTTAAAGGCAATCCCTCACACTGAGCATGCTTGTAGCGACAGTGGAGAGGAAAAACTCCCTTTTAACAGGAAGAAACATGCAGCAGAACCAGGCTCAGTGTGAGCGGCCATCTGCTGAGGTCAACTGGGGTTCAAGGAGACGGAAGCAGAGACACAAAAAGCAGCTGTAAAAGGCGGCCCCGTCCGGGAAACACACAGCCAGACAGACGAGCTCCCAGCCAGCTCCCATGTCACAGGATGAAGAGAGCACATCCAGCCAGTCACAGTCAGAGAAACAGGACTACACTGAAAAACAGGCCGATCTCGAACATCTATAAACAAATGTGTAGATGGCAACATGTTTCTCTCCAGGATGGAGTCACAGCCAAACAGGAACAGACCAGATGAAGCTACTATGAGAAAAAGCAGAGAGAGCAGAACGTTAGAGATTGAACTGACAGATTCTAGTAGTAGAGATACTGTAGAATGAAGCATAATGATGAAATGGGGGTCCCTATGTCCTCCAGAAGTCTAAGCCTATAGCAGCATAACTATAGAGATAACTCAGGATAACCTGTGGCACTCTAATTACAAGCTTTATCCAAACGGAAAGTTTTAAGCCTACCCTTGTAGGTTAATTGGCTTCTCTAAATTCTCCTTAGGTGTGAGTGTGTGTGGATGTTTTTTTGTCCTGTTTGCCTCCGTGTTGCCCTGTCCAGGTTGGACCCCTCCTCTCGCCCGTAGCTGGAGATAGGCATCAGCATCCCCCCGCAACCCCATGAGCAAGACCATAGAAATTGGCAAATTTCTGCAGGTTTCACATTCTGTGTGAACACACCATTAGGAGCTAGAGGGTCCAAAGACCCCTGTAGCTCTAGTTGCTACAAGAAAGGGGAGCTCTTATTTTGGTGAAATTGCTGTAGTTGCAAGAAAGAAGTCCTAGAATCCTGTTTAATATGGATATAAGTAGCATGTCCTGATCAAAAATGATGGCATCATTTCTTACTTTATCTCTGAAGACCCAGTCGTTGCCATCCAGACTGACGAAGCACTTTGGTTTTTGCTGGCTATGCTCCAGTTGTGGTCAACATCAGGCAAAAAAAAGAGAGACTACAGGAAACTGTTCATTGATTAATCTCACGGCCGACTTATCTGAAATATGATTTAAATGCTTTATTGAATTGTATTCTGAAATAGTAGCTCAAATCTGTTTCGAACTAAGTTTGGAGGAAAGCATCAATTTGAACACGGAGCGATTAATCCGAGTTTCCTGCTGAAGCATTTGATCATCTGCTGCTTTAAAGTAAGACCGTTTTTTAATTCAGAATTAATCTAAATTAAAATGCATGGGTAACTTCTGAAACAAGCTGACACAATTCCTTCTTAGCTCATTTAGCAATGTGTTCAGCCAGATAACTTTGAGGGCATACAGTTTAATGAAAATACTTAATGATAGATTTCCAAAGCCTTTTTTTAGCAAATGCATCAGATTTCTGTGAATAATCAGTATTTATGATCTTGGCTCTTCTGTTTCTTATCTTCTGCAATGTCTCTGCTGTGCTTTAAATCCTGACTGATTGAGATCCAGTCTTGTATGAATGGTTGGCTTGCTTCTGTTTATCCACCTGCTTTTTTTGGAACTGCTCTTGGATTCTTAAGATCTGTGAAGTTTCCATGTCAGAGCTAAAAAAGAAAAGGGTTCTCGTCTCTAATCTTCTTTCTTCTAACTTTTTTTTTTTTTTTTTGCCTGGTTATATGCTGCTCAATCATGCTGGAAAATCCACAGATCATCACCAGATTGTGCCTGGATTGTTGGAAGAAGTTGCTGCTGAAGGATGCTTTGGTTCCACTTTTTATTCTGGGCAGTCTTCTTGGACAAAATTTAGAGTAAGCCTGCTCCCATGGATGGAAAGCCACCCCACACTTATGCTGAACCAGGAGGATTTGCTGTTAGTGCGCCGCAAAGCTCATGGGAGCTCTCACCTGTTCTTCTGCGGACAAAGTTTTTCTTCCCCAAACTGAAAGGAGTATTCATTAGAGAAATGAGCTGCACCAGGCCTCCGCCTTCTATCCTCTTAGTCTCTGGAGGATTCCAGTCTTTTCTTGATCTTTCTCTTTGCTTTTTTCCCTCCCTTTCTTGTCACAGGGCACTTAAATAAAAATCTTCACCTAACAGTGCATGCAAATGTACACATCCACCAGCTGGCATTGTTGAACATCTTTGCTCTGATGGCAACATATATATCACCCCTCAGGGGAGGATTGTTCTAGTCTAGTGCTTTTTGGACACTATTAAACTTCCTTTTTATCACATTCTGCAATAAACAAGCAACAAGGCTTGAGCTTCTCTGATTTCCCAACTCTTCCGTTCTGGTTTTTGATGCGCTGAACCAAACACGCCCCCGACTCTCCCATCAGGATCAGTCTGAACACACCGTATAGCCGTCAAAGTCCATCAAACTGCACTGAGAGCTAATTTGCACAACTACAGGAAATGCAATGGAGAATCTTTCCAGGAGTGGCCCACCATATATTAGGGGTGTAAATAATAATCGTTTAGCATCGATGCATCGATCCATAAGCCGACGATCCGATGCATCGACACGTCCGCAAGAGAATTGATTCATGTTTTATTTTTCCCTCCGGTCTATTTTTATCCATTTGCTCCTGGGCGCAATTCTCCCTCCCGTGCTGCGGTGGCGCTAAACCTATTTTGCCCTCCTACCTCGCTTCCTGGTTATACTCTTACAGCAGTTTGTTGCAGTAAGCTTGAAACAGCCATTTTTGATTAATGCTTAATATTGAAGCGTCGTCTGTGCTACACGC
>NW_015150510.1:310396-314377 GCF_000732505.1 Cyprinodon variegatus
CTGCCATGCACGTGGGCATTGTCAGTTTAACTGCAGCTCTCACAGAGTCCTCTGTGTCAGGACTCAGCAGGTAGTGTTGTGCTTTTTTCTGCCTCTGCTTTCTGCACAGGTGACTGGAGTTGACTGGTGGGCGTGGTACCCACCTGAGGCTCATTCTGCGGTTTGCCTTGCTGCGCTATAAGAGGAGCTATCTGACAGCTGGAGGATGCCAGAGTGTTAACCTTGTGTGGTACGCCTCAGTTGGCCACTGAACCTTTCCTGCATTGATCACCTTTCTCCTGTGTCTCCTAGAACGCTCCCTCTACTCTGAACCTGCTCCGGGCGTTTCCCCAGTGCTCGCCTGGTGTCTCCAGCTGATCGCTGATCACAGCTCCCAACGGCGCAGCTTGGATTCCGCTCGAGTTTCTCCGGCCCGCTCATCGGTCATCCAGTCACCGGATCACCTCACCCAGGCAGCGCTGAGTCCGCTCCTCCACACCACCTCCTCGCTGCGCTTTCTGAGCTCAGTGGTAAGCCTTACGCACCTGTTTACGCGCAGCCCATCCGCGGTGCGGCGTCTAACTCATCTCTCCCTTCTCAGCTCGTGCAAACCGCGGCCCCGTGACTCTCCCTGACGCTGACTCGCTGTTTAGTTTCTCACTCTTCTGTATTTATTTCTGAGCTTAAATAAAACCCTGAATCTGCTTCCTGTCTCCCGAGTGTTATCTGCATGTGGGCCAAAACACATGACACTCTGGAAATCTTCATTAATTGTTGTTGATTGCAGATGTGTCTAGTAGTTCCCGTTGATTTAGCTTGTAAAGCGGGGAGAATGGCGCTAGGCTTACCGCACCGTGACGTCACTGCTGGAAGATGGCAGGAGGGAGGGGTTACTATATTTGGTCAAAAATGGCCACTCCCAGACTCAGTGATAATGACAAAAAATATTTTTATCTTTTTACTGATTAATGCTACATTTATTAAATCACCGCAAACGTATTCGTTTTAGGTATAAATAATGATCCATTAATCATTCCTTGCTGACTGGAATTTTAATTCAAGATTAGTTCATGGCTCATACAGAAGCAAAACTTTGGTCAAAATGGCCTCCTGGCCTTAAACTCTAATGCTCTCCAGTCTCACATTTGAAAATAAATAATCAAACAAAAAAAGCATTCAGAGGACACAGACCTCTACCAAGGAGTTCCTTTCTCCACATATTGTGGAAACTGACACTTTCTGGAACATTTAATGTTTTCTAAAAATTCTATTTATTTTGTATGTTTCTATATCTATTTATTTATTTTATAATTTTACTGATTGTCTCTACCTGTTAATGAAATTCAATTGATGCTGTTTATAACCTTTATAGATTGGGTTTCTAGGCGCAGCCAAAGGCCAGGGGGTTCTAGTTCTGGGACCAGCAGATGTTGTCTCTGGTTTTTGCCGATGATGGGGTTTTGGCTCCTACCTGCCATGGCCCACAGCATGAGCTGGGGCAGTTCACGGCCGAGTGTGGAGCATCAGAATGAAGATCAGCTCCTCCAATTATGAGTCCATGGTCCCCGACAGGAAGAGGTTGGCTTGCCCCATTCAGATCTGAGGGTAGTTCCTGCCTTAAATGTTCAAGTACCTTCAGGTCGATTGATGGATTGGTGCGGCTGTCGTCCCGATGCTAAATTGTGAAAGAGTTGTTGTTGTAGTTCCTACCCTTACCTATGGTCACCCATGATTGTGACTAACTGGATGTGCTCTCTTCCTCCTCTGACATGGGAGCTGGCTCAGAACTCGTTTGCCTGGCTGTGTGTTTCCCGGACGGGGCCGCCTTTTACAGCTGCTTTTGTCTCTGCTTCTGTCTCCTTGAACTCCAGTCGGCCTCAGCAGATGGCCGCTCACACTGAGCCTGGTTCTGCTGGAGGTTTCTTCTTGTTAAAAGGCAGTTTTTCCACTCCACTGTCGCTCCAAGCATGCTTAGTGTGAGGGATTGTATTTGAGTCAATGAGTCGATGAAATCAACTGGTTTTCCTTAGATAGAAAACTTTTAATCAGTTTGACTGGATGATCTGGTTGAACTGTAAAGTGTCTTAAGATGACATGTGTTGTGAATGGCTCTATAGAAATAAACTGAATTGAATTGAATTTAATTTAATCTGTATCATGACCGAAATAACAATATGCATACCTCTGCAGGGTGACTGACTGGGCACTCCCTCAGTAATAGGATGAGGAAATCCTCATCCAGGAGAGGTTTGGACGTCTTTTTTGGGATGTCCCCTTAATGCCTTCCTCAGGAGGTGTTCCAGGCATGTCCAACCAGACAGAGACCAAAGGGTGGACCCAGGACACGCTGGAGGGACTGTGTCTCCTGGCTGATCAGGGAACACCTTGGGCTTCCCCCACAGAGGGAAGTCTGGAGGACTACTGCCCCCACGACACTGGGAAGGTGACAGGTACGAGTACAAGCAAAACATAATTGATTATTGAAGATTTTTAAATCAGATATTTCAAAAAGAGAAAAAAAATCTCTCAGTTTGCAGCCCTGCTTACATTGCCTACAGGAAAACAACTGTATATGCACCAATGTTCTATGTTTTGTGTGTGAAATTTAGAGTTGGACAAAGGTAATACTGACTTCTGTTGACATTTGACTGCAGACAGCCAGATATTAGCAGGCGCTAGCTTTTGTTTTGTTTATTGTCTAGCAATAAAAAGGAAAAAAACATACATTGATGTCAAATTTTGCCATTATTCAATCTGTTTTACAAGCTGATTTTAAAAGTCCCCATAAATAACTCTTCTTAAACAGCTGAGTTAGTTTAAATAAGTGCTCTGGGACAGGTTTGATGGGACGTTATTAATGATGGGGGGTCCTCCACCGAGAGGGAAATAGATTTAATAACCACGAGCATGTTATGCATCATAATGTTTTCTTACTACTTATTCATTTTCAGAAACCTGATCACATTAGTCATTTTCTTCCAACATGATGTGTGTGTATGTGTGTGTGCGCATGAGAAATGAAAAGGAAAGATTAAAAGAAATGTCTTTGGAGAGTTTAGAGACCCTATGTAGACCATATTATTACCTTGTTCTTGACCCACAGTCTGTGCTGCAATAAAGCTTTTGTTTGTCAGTTTTTTATTAAAAGTGATAAACCACTGAGAGTGTCTGAAAGTGTTCAGCCTGCAACATGAAGCACAATCCGGCCGACAGACGGATGGAAGATAAAGCCATTAGCGTCCTGATCTCTTTCTACAAGCAAAATTATTTACATACCTTCTGAACTTTGGTCGCTTTTTGTTAATTCAGAACAACAAGCTTCAGCTTATTAGGTTACTAAGCGACCGGCCAAATAAAAGGGATGCAAAACTACAATGCGGAGGGAAAGTGAAACATTTTCTGTTCAATTCAGTTAATTTATATAGCATCAATTCACAGCACATGTCATGTCAAGGCACTTTACTGTTCACAAGATTGTACAGTCAAACTAATTTAAAGTTTTCTATCTACAGCTGTAAGGAAAACCAGTTAATTACATCGACTCATTGACTTGAAGTCAATCCCTCACACTGAGCATGCTTGTAGTGACAGTAAAGAGGAAAAACTGCCTTTTAGCAGGAAGAAACCTCCAACAGAACCAGGCTCAGTGTGAGCGGCCATCTGCCAAGGCCGACTGTGGCTCAAGGAGACAGAAGCAGAGATACAAAAGGCAACAGTAAAATGCGGCCCCATCCAGGAAACACAGAGCCAGACAGAGAAGCCCTGAGCCACCTCCCAAATGGTTGAAATAAGAAATAAGAATCCTTTCCTTTCCCATTGAGTTCCGTCCCAGTGTTCACGGGGATGGACGTCTGTGTCTTCGGCAGGCGTAGAGCTAACAGAACTGGCAGCGTTGCGAGGCAAGGGCTCAAACATGTACGGCTGGAAGCCTTCTACACCAAACCAAGCTTCTGCCGCCCTGGCGTCCTCTTCCACAACATCTTCGTCCGCGCTTTCCTCCTC
>NW_015150510.1:315003-316515 GCF_000732505.1 Cyprinodon variegatus
GAACCTGCTAGCACTAAGTTGCTAACTGGTTAGCAAGATGCTTCAGAGAAACCGGGAACAATCAAACTTGCTTGCTACAAAAATCCCGCCCCTTTGATAATCGACTAATCACATTCACTTTATCCACTTGTGTAAAGTTTTGCACCACTCGGGAGAATTCGGAAATGCACATTTGGAATGGCTGATTCCCTACAACTTTAAAGACTACTTGACGTACAGACCACATTTTGATAGACAGAAGGGTTTTACTCTGTAGACCTCTAACTTCCAGTACAAAACTCATGTCATCTGCATAATAATAATAATAATAATAATAATAATAATAATAATAATAACTGAACTTTATTGATCTCACACTGGAGAAATTTACCTCTGCATTTAACCCATCCACTTGAGGAGCAGTGGGCTGCCATTGTGTTGCACCTGGGGAGCAGTGTCGGGTTAAGGGTCTTGCTCAGAGCCCAAAAGTTCAGGCTGTGGGGATCGAACCAGGTACTTGCAGTATCCTCAAAGCACAAGCGTAGTGCTCTAACCACTAGGTCAACACTCCCCTACAAGCAGAAATACTCTGGAGACTCTGCTGTCATTGGGTGCATCAAAGATGAGCAAGTAGCTGAGTACAGAGAGCTGGTGAACTGCCTTGTGGCATGGTGTGGAAACAACCATCTGATCCTGAATGTCAACAAAACAAAGGAGATGATTGTAGATTTCAGAAGAAACAGGAACAAACGGAATCTTGTTAACATCATGGGATAAGAAGTGGATGTGGTTGAGAAGTAAAAATACCTCGCTGTTCACTTGGACAACAAACTAGACTGAAGACGCACACTGTACTTTAAAAGGAAGCTTAGGTGCTTCAGCTACATATGTGTTTACTCCCACAGCGGTGTCGCACTTAGGTTGTTGCAGGTATGACAGATGTTTTTGATTTATGTCCAATTTTGAAGCGTTGTCGGTGCTATGTTATTCCACAAAGCAAGAGGGACAATCACGAACTAGCTAGGATCGTGGGTGTCCGTGTGTCAGTTTGACGAGCTTCTTCGCCGTCTACAACCCCACACCCAACACCGGACGACACACAGTTCACCCATGAGTGTTCAATAAAGACTGTCCGTGCCGATGAGTGTTTTGGCCTCGGGTGCAAACCAACGGACCCCCGCACAGAGCTACAAAATAGCTTCCTGCACAGTGTCTAGGATAGTGTCCGAGGTGTGCCAGGCGTTGTTGAGGGCACTACAGCCAGAGTTTCTGCGTTTAGGTACAAAACAGGAAATACGCATAGCGTAGAGCGGATGTAGAATTGACCAATCAGAGGCCTCCTTTCTCTCCTCCCTGAGACGCTATTTGTGGCACTGTCAGCAGTCACCTACAATTATGGGGAGGTGCACCAGAGTTTCTGTGGAAGGGGGGCATATCTGCTAGCCTGACGTAGTCCGACTCAATTCTAGTCAGAATATGAGTCTGATTCTGCTCCATAGAGCTGTGATTATGGGACGTGTTTCGAACGAACCA
>NW_015150510.1:317135-320881 GCF_000732505.1 Cyprinodon variegatus
GGCTTAAGTCTGTTGTGGAGAGTGTGATCTCTTCTTCCATCCTCCACTCTGGCAGCAGTATTAACGGTAACGACCTAAAAAAGCTCAACAAGCTAATAAAGATGGCCGACTTTGTTCTAACTCCTCTAGAACCTTTTTCACAAAAAAGAATCCTTCATAAAGTGAAGAAAATTATGGAAAACAGTGAGCATCCTCTTCAGAAGATTTTTTATAAACAACAGAGCGTCTTCAGTCAGAGGCTTCTTCAGATCTGGTGCAAGACAGACCACTACAGAATATCCTTCATACCTACAGCTATCAACACCTACAACAGCTGATTTAAAACAAACACAAACCTATGAGTTACTGCAACATTTAATGTCCCTTTGGGATTAATAAATTATTTTTATTAAGTTAATTAAACACAATGAAAATAAACACAACTTCTAAGAATTTACAGTTTGCAGTTTATAACGAGCCAAATGTGGGAAAAGGCTCAGTGGGTGTGAATACTTTTCCCACTCTTTGTTTAAGGGAATGTGTTTGAACACAAAAAGCTCGCCTTGGAACGAATAAAGCCGGTCGCTACATGAACATAATCACACGGCGCCTGAAACCTGCCGAGCGGACACAATCCCACAACTCCTAACGGCTTAAAAGCACATCCGCAGAGCCGCTATTTTACCATTTCTGCTCTGCCTTCTGGCTGCAGGGTTTATTTTTTTTTTATATTTCGGAGGGGATATTTACATTTTCATTAGCATAGTAAAAAGCTTATTTGCATGTTTTAGTAAAGCCGGCGCTCAAGTTTGCAGAATGTGTTCATTTAGCTGCAGCAGCTTAATCAGGCTGGCAGAGCTCCTGAAATCACATTTACTGTTCGTTTCTCGCTCACCAAACAGCATGGTGAAATAATACCGCCCAGCACGATTCGCTGTTTTTTTTTTTTTGCAACGAGGCAGAAGTGGAAGGCTGTGAGTCTCACACAGGTTATGAAATGGATTTTTTTCATATTTTAATAGTTGTTTTTTCTTCCTAGGACCTCTGCAGCCCTCACACGACATGACGTTGCTTCCCGAAGTCCCTCTTCTTTACGCTTCTCTCCCGACTTTTCATTATCCTTACAAATCTCCCAGTGTGCTAACAAGCCGCTGCGCTCAGTAAGTGAACAGACGGAGCCTGTGTGTTGGGGGGGCTGGGTAGATTGGAGAGAAGGATCAGAGAGAGACTTGGAGCTCTTGGGTTGGTTGTGTGCTCAGAGATTCACATCCTCTTCTTTTTTTTTTTTTTCTCCACATACAGCTGGGGCTCAATTAGTGTCCATTTTTGCTAATTAAGTACACTCTGTCTGAATCAGTGGTGCAAAGATTCACGTTGTTTGTCAAATCATATGCTGTATCCGGCTTGCTGCCCCTGAGGCAGGCTGGAGGCCCCTTCTACAGTACAGTGCTCCCCCCTCTTCCTTTCTTCCTCCTTCTTCTTGATGTGTTCAGAGATGAAGAGAGGAAATAAAGAATTCCCTCTGGTTTTCTATCGCCAGCGAATATTTTCTCCCCCAGTCTTGTTTATACAAAAAAATCCTGCTTCCAATGATTGTGGCTTTTCGCTAAGTGTGTCGATATTAGTCCCCCCTGTTCCTTTTTTTTTTCTTCAGCTGGACCTTTTGATCCTGTACGCCCATTTGTGTGTGACACTCGTTACCGTGGCGCTGTGCTAAAGCGCCGCTAAAGGCATGGCCGAGGAGTTTCGTGCATATTTCCCTAACAATGTGCAGCAGCGGAAGCTCGGCGGAGCAGATAAATCCTTAAGTATTTGAAGAAGAGACCCGCAGTCACAGGCATTTACAGTGTGAAAATACCCCTGACTAGAGTCTGAAGTTAACACTTTGTAGTATGATACGTGTTAAATTGCTCTCGTAGAGAGAATCGGCCCCCGACGCCATCAATCTCTGCACTCCATCTGCGTACGGCATTAATTTCTGAGACACAGCCACGCTCCTTCTGCAGAAGGGTCAGACTTCTCCGAAATGATCTGTCAACCCCTTCATCCCGTGTCGCACTCTTATCAATGCTGCACACTTTCCCTCTCCACTGTTGCCATGGCTACGGTTTTGGCAAGGATGAGCAGTATCAAAAGCGCTCCGGAGTTTAGCAAAGACTCCTCTCCACACTTACCTTTTGTTATGTAGCTCTAATCCTTTCCTTTTTTTTTTATTTGCTTTTGATGGAGACATTAAACCTGGAGAAATTCAGAATGTTCTTCACAAAAAAAATATTTAAAAACCACTCTGCCTTTTTGACCGGCTACTCTGCGGACGGATGCTTCGGTCCAGCTTGGCTGCCGTCTCTGCGAGCTCACAGATACCACCTCATTATCTGCCGTCCACATATAGGGAATCTCTAGCAGCTGGAAAGATCGGCTTTCTTCTTCTCTAAGCTTTGAAGCTCGGAGATGAATAAAGTAAAGCAAAATAAAGAAACTAACAAACCCTGACTGTTTCATGCCAAATTAGGACCCCTTAGACAAGACTTAAATGCACCTAGGTTTAAAAAGCAGAGTCTGCAGTCGGGTTTACCTCCTGGAAAAACTTTACATCCCTGAGTCAGAGGGCCGTCGTTCATACAGAAATGAATCTGGCAGCAGCTAACGTTGCTAATTAGTGCTACTATAAAATACAGCTCAGGCTCTTTAAAAGCAATTTTACATTTTGGGGTCATAACCCAAAGTACCAGACATTTAAATTTGATCCTGATCAGACTGCCCTAGCAGTCATTTGACATTTGTTGAAGAAGAACAATGAAAAAAACCTGCTGTAATAATCACAGGGTCACTGAAAGCTGCCCGGATTTATGCTGCAGAGACATTTAGCTCCCAGGCACACGCTATTCAAAGTATATGTATGGTTTTCACACTGTAAGCTCATTCATACTGAAATGTATTCCACCCTTTTCTCTTTTTTCATTCAAGCTGGCACAAATATACCGAGCTTTAATGAAATGTCTGTGATGTCCTTCGGTAAAAACGACAGCATTGATACAAACGCTCGGTTCTACTCCATCCTTCTGTTCATCCAGATGAGTCCTATGGCTTGAAGTTACCACGCAAACAGAAATTTACCCACAAATTATACTTAATAAACCATGAAGCAGGTTGTTAGACTATGAGGGAGGGAAACATTACAGAGCGTTCAAGCCCAGGAGCTTAAATTAGCGTGCTACAAAAAAGATTAGAATAAACACTTTAGTGGTAATTTTATCTCACATATTTACACTTCACCTAAATGCAGCTTTGGCTGCAGACACTGGGTACGGGTCCATCTTTTGCAGTTAAAGCATCTGCAACCAGTCACAAAGCCACAGCAAGGTTTACAAAACAATTTTTTTTTTTCCGCTATCGTCATGTTAGAACAACAAACCTCTTTTTATTTGATCAGGATTTTATATGACCAGACCAGCGGAAAGTGGAGCATTCCTGGGAAGCAGAAGGAAGACTTTTCTCTTTATCTATGACTTTAATCTTATTTATGAAAAATAGATTTTTGTGTGATCATCTGAGTCTTTTACGTGGAACAGAAAATAAAACAAAAACTTGAAAGAGGCCCAAACTTTTTTCATAAGACATATACGATCCGCGCAGCTGCAAGTGAGAATATCCCTGCAAAACAACCAGTGGTGTCAAAAGTTCACATATTAGTAACTTAACAGGGGCTGACGTTAAGTATTTTTACCACTTGCCCTTTGGGCAAGTGACTTTCACTTTTCATTTGC
>NW_015150510.1:321686-322615 GCF_000732505.1 Cyprinodon variegatus
TTTCCACAGTCTGACATCATTTCAGAATTCCCTGACTTTTAACTGACTCAGGATTAGTTTTCCCTGACAAAATAAATGCTGCAACAATAAAAATACCAAAACAGGTCACCAATCTAACATGTTTAGCTCTATAACATTTAAATGCACCACTCCAATGTCTGAGAGAAAAAACATTTAATGAACATTTTTAATGTATGACCTGCATCACTGTACAGAAGACTGCCATATGATAGCGCTTTCTACTGTAGCTGGTTTGTCGTTTTGGTAACTACATCAAAATTAAACGCTAGGTGGACAAAAATCACGCCATCTGGCGGAAAATCACGCGACTTTTTCAAATCAAGCGAGAATGTGTACAGAACAACAAAAATGTCGCCGGCAACGCTTCTGGGTCGTTTTCATCAAATGTCGGTGATTTAAAGTAATTTTGAGTGATACATAATTTTTTTTTGCGATCGTTGCACTTGCCTGGTGGGCAAATGCAATAAAATTTGTAATCTCCTGACAATAAAAACTACTTGCCCCGGGCGATCGGGCAATGGTTAACATCGAGTCCTGCTTAACTAGAAGTATAGATACTGCTGTTTAAAAACACTCTAGTAAAAGTTGAAGTATCAACTTGACCTCTTATCTCTAGTAAAAGTGAAAAAGTATGTGCTCCAAAAATAACCTTTAAAAAAAAACAGCCAGATGCCACTATATGAATTGAAAGCTCAATTTTTCGACTATTTGGAAAAAAAATTTGAGAAAGGGCCAAGGATGATAACCTGACTCTGCCAGATGGATTTGCTCCGCATATCCATCTGGAAACCTTCCGTTGAAGTAATTTTGGTAAGGGGCGAAAATACTGGTTAGCTGATTGGCCTATGTTGGTGATAGACGGGCCAAATAAACCAATCAGATCGACGAAGCACATGACGTACTAACAG
>NW_015150510.1:323680-329314 GCF_000732505.1 Cyprinodon variegatus
AAAGTATAGACTTGACACCTCTGAAAACAACAGCATCAAAAGTTCATCCACCCCTGCCAACCTGTAAAGCACCATGAAAGTATAAAATTTGGGTTTATGAAAAGCCTTTGATTGAAAAGTTGCATCTGACAATTTCCTTCCATGAAGGTCCTGGGTCCAGATCTTGACCTGCTCTGTGGAGCAGCTCCAATGTTCTTCCTGTTAAGCTATGGGTTCAACAGCACCTGGTTTCTTCCCAAATAAATAAAACAATTTAGGGTTAAATGACCACTCTGAAAAGTGCATGTATGGTTCTTTGTCTTCTGTACCCCCTTTAAGGCCTCATGATGGACCGGGGACCCGTCCAAGCCATACTCCCCCATCACTAAGTGACTGCTGGGATAAGCTCCAACCCCTGTGAAAACCTCTAGGGTACGAACGTGTATAAACAAATGGAGCAATGGCTCTCCCTGTAAGATGTATTTAAAATACTTCAGATGCTCGGGATAACAGAAAAGTAAATACGGTGTGCACACATATTGTAAAAACACCTCAGGCATAAAGCTTCTTAAATCTCTGGTAAGTCCCTCACTGCTGCATTCATCTTAAGTAAAGACATCAATCTCAAACACACTTTAAGCCTCAACAACAATGTTAGCTAGCTTAGCGACTCCCATTCATTATGCAGTCTATCAATATGTTCCCATTAATGCAGACGACATACACCAGTAATCATCCCCTGTTGGTCCCCCAGGGCTAAATTAGGCCCATGAGAGCATTCCCAAAACATCCCATTTTAAAGAAATTACCCTCAATCTAATGCAGGAATCAGTAAACAGTAGATAACAACAGTTGAGTTGAGACTCTTATCGGCTGAATTGTTAGAAGATACAAAGTCTAATCTAGTTTAGAAAGGGTCAGTGATAGCACTGATTTAGCCAATCAGAGCAGCAAAGTGGACAGGGAGCAGGACGCCGATAAGATGGCTGTTTCTGGATGCTTGAGAGCATCTGTGTTCCTGCTGGCTGAGACCTGCTTGGTGAGATTTAAAGCCCCTAAAATCTGACTCTGTAAGATAATAGTAACATGATCTACCAGCTGCTGCTAGGCTAAATTACTGTGCATCATTTAGGCCTGTAGGTCATTTGATTTCTATACTTTTAAGGTGGAGTCGCTAGAAGTCGCTAAATGACGTCATTGCCTAATTTGCATAATATATATATATTTTTCAACTTTTTTTTAACCTTTTCTTTTCCCCTTGTACAGAGCCCCTCTGATGACATGGTCAAAAAAAATGTTTAATTGTGGCCACGAAGTAGTATTTCGTGCGCACAAAGTAGTATTTCGCGGCCACGCAATAAGTTTAACGTGCGCACGAAATACTTATTAATAATATCAATAAATCCGCCCCTGTTTTCAGGCTTATGTTAACTGTAATGACTTATCTTGGACAGGCTGCTATGTAAACGGGCCTTTAGTCCTTCGTTTAGCTATGCTGCGGTTGTTTACACTACGCCTTTTCCACCTAAAATGGCGTCTTAGCAACAAATGTCACGTGACTGGCGGAGACCGACTGGGTAAGCAAATTGAGCGCGCCTTAGACCTTAGAGAAGGCGCGCTCGATTTGCTTACCCAGTTGTCCAGGAATGATATTAATATTATTAATAAGTATTTCGTGCGCACGTTAAATTTATTAAATTAAATTTGCGTGGCCACGAAGTAGTATTTTGTGCGCATGTTATACTTATTGCGTGGCCGCGAAATACTACTTCGTGCGCACGAAATACTACTTCGTGGCCACAATTAAAAAATTTTTTTGACCATGTCTTTAGAGTACCCTTGTGATCCACTAAGGAGCTTAAAAATCATGGTAAAACATTAACATTTTGAGCAACAATTAACTTTCTAAATGGAACAAAAAAAGGCTACAAAGAATCAATGACAATGTTAGCAAATAATGGTAATTATTGTTAATTTTTTTTTCAAACTAATAAGATTTCCCTCCACACAAGCAGGCTGTGCTTGAGTGGGTGCTCGTAATTTTGGATTAAGGCTCTCTATGGCAGGTTCAGCAACTGAGGGAGCTGACTTCAACGTGATCAACCTGCGCCGTCAATCCCTGCACATGCGAGCGGTTCATTTGCGGTCTGGAAGCTGAGGGTAAACATGCTGTGGCTCTGACTGCAGCGTTGAGAGGGACTCCTGCGGAAGAGGGAGAACGGGGTTGGGACGCGGGAGGCGCCCAACGGCAGACACCAGGAAAGTCGCTAGATTTGTCGCTAGTCGCTGTTTTGAAAAAGAGTCGCTGCAGGGGTCTGAAAAGTCGCTAAATATAGCGACAAAGTCGCTGAGTTGGCAACACTGGGTGCAGCAAAAGTTGCAAAAATGATGCTAAAGATTTCTTTTAAAAAATGTATTTGTCATTTGAGCAGGTAAGTAAATTAGTATGTAGTCTATCTAATTAAGATAATTAATTATACTGTGCCTGTGGTTTTGTTAATGTTATTCTAAGTACTTTAGTTTTATTGCATTGGTAGATGATTTTACCAAACTTCTTGAATAAAGAGAAATTCATCTATTTTAACCATTTTTTTTTTACTTACTTATTAATTAATTACTTATTTTGGTGCCTTTTGAAAGTTAACTGCTCCATTTTGCTATGCCGTTGCAACAAAATTTGTTCTTAGGAATAAACATGTTTGGTTCCTGCCTTGATGAACTCAAATTGACATATCCCAATGTTTATTTTGGTATTTTTCTTATTCTCAGCTTATTTTACTCTTAAATAATTTAAACCCTCCTCAATAATTAATACAAACTATCTGAAGGGTCTCAGCAATCAAACTGTTTTTAGAATTCATTATACACTTTTTGCATGTTTCAACAGGTATGTTGATGATTTTTCATTGGTGATTAATTAATTAATCTCTCTGAGTTTGGAAGTCCTGATAGATTCTCTATCAGACTCACCCAATCTCTCTCTCTCTCATATATATATCTGTATATATATATATATATATATATATATATATATATATATATTCTCATATATATATATATATATATATATAAAAAACCAAAATGTTATTTCTGTTGACAAAAACTGCTGGGGGAGGTGTTGCAGCAAGCTATACAAAACAGCTTTTTTCAAATGTTTGACAGACAGCAAAGTTCTGGGTTCTCCATCCAGGGTTCCTACAGCATAAGGCAAGTTAAATTCAAGACTTTTTAAGACTTTTTAATGCCACTTGAAATAAAAATTTAAGACCAAATTCACAAGAAACACAAGAAAAACCTGCTTGCGACAACTTAACCCAAAGGTTTATTTTAACATAAACCACTGCACTGTTTCAAATTTTGAAAAGCTTCCCATACAGGAAGAAAGCTAAAAACACACAAATGACGGATATATTTTAACAATTATTTAACTGAATTCACAAACTTTGTTTTAGCAGGGAACAAAAGAAATCAGTTTTAAAGCCACAACATAACCAGTGCTAAGTCTTTTTTGCAGCTATTTTTCTTTGTATGGTTTTCTTAGTATGTTTGATTTGGTGATAAGTGGAGGCGTTGCAGAGACAAGGGTGGAACAACACTGAGAAATACCGGCTGTTTCTCGTTTCGCGTTTCGCATGTGCGACTCCACTGCCTTAATTCCCATCGTTCTGAGCTTGAATGACTTCTTGCACTAAATCCACTGAGCCTCATGTATGTTCCCTGGTTTTAGCCATGGAGAAAACTCTTGGCTGGAGACAATTTTGGTTACATTTACACTTGCTCATATTTTCCAGACAAAAAGTTAATGGTGCATCTCCCAAATGTCCCGGCCGCAACAACGCTTTTATTGGTTCCGCTATCGGGACGGAACCAATAAAGGCCGAGCCGTTATTTTTTTAAATAAAATAAAAATAATTGTCAATTTTAATGTTTTATTTAGATTACAAAAATAAATCGTAATAAAAATGATCCTCTTTATGTTTTAAAATTTAAGACCGACGAAAGACTGATTTAAGATATTTTAATACCAATTAAGGCCTTAGTTTTATTTTGAAGAATTCAATTCCTTTTAAGACTTTTTAAGCACCTGTGGGAACTCTGTCCATCTGTATCATGAGTCTTCCCCACTTGTGATGAGGCCAACTATGGCAGAATCGTCACAGAACTTCTGGAGGTGGCAGCATGGGGAGTTGATGGAGATTTCTACAGTGTTGAGGGTGAAGAGGAACGGTACCAGCACTGTTCCCTGTAAGACCCCGCAGGATCCCACAGGGACGCTGCAATAATTAAATAGATGTTTACTCATCATTAACTACAGTTTCAATTTTATGAAATTTAAGTTTTGTCTAATACAAAGTATTTTCTTGTTCATTGCAGTAAAGAAGCAGCTCTTCCATGTACCAGAGGCAGCTAATCTCAGCTAAAAGGGAGTTTTAAGATAGTAATGCATAAGCTGAGCTTTTCAAGCTGGTCCCAGTGCTTTTCCAGAAACCAACTACCCACTTTCTGTCGGCTTCCCTCCAGTAGCTGCAGTGTCACCGGCAGTGACACTGAATACCATTATTTATGCCAAATTTCTGTCTTCTGTGCTCCTTTAAAACCTGACAGTGAACCTCCAACAGAACTCTTCCCCGGAGGGAAAGCCATCATCAATACACCTGGGGATTTCCTGCACCGGCGAGTCAAAATATACGCGATAAAAGATTTATTGGGCAGCAGATTGCTGTCTTACTGCCTTCCTGCTGCTAAGGGATTTGTTCGCAAGTAAGCCAAACAGACGGCTAGGTTCCAACAAAACAGAAACTAAAGAAAGATTCAGAAGCGTTTTCCCTTCACTGCCATATTCAAAGGGGTTTTCAACCCATCTCTGGCTAAACAACAAAGTTCCATTATATGCAGTAGGTAGCTACCTTGAATTGATCAGGGTAGCAGGATGCTAATTAGCACAAAAACAAAGAGTATTCTTATGGCATCTGTTTTCATCCACAGCATTTCCTGCACATTGTGAACTTTTCACTCACACTATCCTGTCATGGCTGGACAGATTTACATCAGTTAGTAGCCTGGGGTCACTGTGGTGAAGGAGCTGTCAAACATCCATCAGGAGGTCACTGGTTTTAGCCACAGCTGGGGATTACTGGAACACCTGAAGGTTGTTATGTAAAATCCCCTGCTGCTTACTCTTTCTTCAGTCATATGCCGTTACATACATAGGGTTCTTCCAATGTCAAATTAAAAGAAAGGCTGTTTTATATATTTTATGTACTTCTTACTTTAAAACTATACAGAGAAAAGCAGCATTTTAAAACATAGCTTATATAAGACTTACAGTAGAAAGTGAGGGAGAATTGGTAAGATCTTCAAAGGTTAAAGGTGTTAGCCTGGGTTATACCATGCTGGATGAATTCAATTCAGTTTATTTATATAGCACCAATTCACAACACATGTCATATCAATCACTTTCCAGTTCACCAGATCATCCAGTCAGATTGATTCAAGTTTTCTATCCACGGAAAAGTTGATTGCAGCGACTCAAAGGCAATCCCTCACACTAAGCATGCTTGTAGCGACAGTGGAGAGGAAAAACTCCCTTTTAACAGGAAGAAACCTCCAGCAGAACCAGGCTCAGTGTGAGCGGCCATCTGCTGAGGCCGACTG
>NW_015150510.1:331074-342565 GCF_000732505.1 Cyprinodon variegatus
CCTTAAGTAGGCTCCAAAATTAACAGAGATGAGCTGCATCACACCCTGCAGAGAAGAGAGAGAGACACCAGACCTGCAGTATGACAGATATGAATAAAATGAAGAAAGATAAAACTGATTTGCTCCAGATAAAACTTATCATCAAAATAAGGAAAGTGAAAAGCTAGAAAAAATTATTACATTTATTTCTAAGATAGAAAAGTACATTTATCAGATATTTGTTCAGAACTTAGGACCTACATCCGCCGCTACACTCTTTATCATAATGGGGACATATATCTACAGCTTTGTGTGGCCATAAACTGATCCTTCCTTCATTAAAGGAATACACCATCCCAAAAAGTAAGGTTCAAGTTTTATCAAAAAAGCCAAAAAACTCTGAAGCAATATGTCAACATCTGTAGATTAACATGAAGTAAAAGTTGTAGGATAGATAGAAACTGGAGGCATAATCAAGTGTGAAGCCTGAATTCAGTTACTGAGCAGGTTGTTGGGATCCAATCCACATGTTTATCCAAAGTTATGTTTAAATGTTGTGGTTGTGATTATATATTTGATTTAAAGGTTAAAAAAAAGCCAGCAGCTTAAACTCCCATGTTTTAACTTGGGTCAGGACCATGCTTGGTTTCCAAATAAGACATGAGCAATAAAAAAGCTTTAAAGCTACAGTGTGTAATAATTTACTGAGAGAAATTTAATATTAAACATATGTACATTATTTATTATCATCTGTGAAATTAAATTCTCAAGCTTTATGTTTGGTTTGCATACCTTTAGAAATTGCTATTTACAATTACATAAAAAGGGGGTCGAGTTTGTATGGAGGCAGACATCTTTGTTCTATGGCAGCCCAGAGCTGACAAACTAGTGACTGTAGTGTTTGTCATTAAGCTCAAATGCAACAGCGGCAAGTTAGGCCTAAGTAAAATATATATCCTACACAGACTAATAGAATACTGTTAAAAAATAATGTTTATAAACTACTATCTTCCCCCACTTCATCCTTTGTCAACATTATTTATTTTCCATTTTCATTAAATAAAGCTTGTCTCTGCTGTCCCCTTCACTAAATCTTAATAAATTTTTATGATTGGTGAACAACAGATATTAATACCCAATATTCTGATATGTGCGTCTCCAATGTTAAAAAAAAACCTCTTCATCACTTAAAAAGAAAGTTGATGTGAACGTTATGGAAGCTATTTTCTACCATGATGACAAGCGGTGGCTTTTAACTATTTTCGATAAACATAATTTTGTCTCTTCATCAAAATCATGTATATCTACTGTTAGCTGGAATTACATGCTAACCCAGGAGGGGTGAATTCTGCAAAGTCAATGGGTTGACGCAATCACAGGGTACAAAACTTTATCTAATCTGACTGAATTGTCTCTGTAAAGTGCTTTATGATGATATGTGTTGTGAATTGGCGATTAATTCATTAACGCATGGCTGTGTAAATTCAGCCCTTGGGGGAACAGTCACTTCCTGTCCTGGAAACTAGTGGCCATTAAAGTTCTACCTAGAGCTGTGATTGCCCGCCCCCACCAGGAAGCAGCTACCTTAACTACGCAGCATATAGAAAGTAAATATTCCACATTTCTTTGATGAATGTTGTGGACATGGGGTGATGATTTTTGAGACAAAATGGGTCTTTTGGTTCCTAATCTGCACGGTGACAGCAACTGTCTTTTTCATCTAATTTCTAAGTTATGAAAATGTGTTTTTTTGGGCTCTGACTCTGTTCAGACTTCTAAAAGAGAAGCCTTATCGCCATGATACCATGCTGCAGCGGCTCTATCAGGACTTAATACAATAAACGGCATGCAGAGAAAGAAGAGGCAGCGTTGCATCCAAGACAAATGTATTGTCTTGTACAAAATGGGTTCCACAAAGTCCACATCAAGTTCCTTTTCAAGTGATAAGAGGTCTGTTTACATTGGAGATGCACATATCAGCATTTTGGGAATTATTATCAGCTGTTCACCAATTCTTCTATCCTCTTTTAATTCTGGGTTGGAAAAAAAAAGCTCCAGGGAAAAAAAAAAACACCATTACATAACAGATCAAATACTCAGCAATGCCAAAGGCAATAATGTACATAACCGACTTAAGGCTTAGGAAAAGCTCGATATAGAACCTATAAATGATCTCAGGTTATTATTTTAGACTTGCCAGACACATGTTTTCATTCAAACTGCAAGATTTATATTAGATTTTGTGTTATTGCCATATCTGCTGAACACCAGAGTAATGAGGTTATCACTAAGTTATGTTTAATTATTTAGTTGACACGGAATAATTTATTTTTTAAAACTCCAACATCAGAGAGACAGTCTTTAAGATGCTTTGATAACGTCTGTAGGGATGATTTTTTTAGCTTCTACACTGTTGCACAGCTTGCATCAGGCCTCGTCGTTGTCCATCGACTATATCTGCTTCTCTGCTCAAAAATCTCTAAATGCTTTTGCTTTTTTTTGACTGCTAGACCAAAGAGGATTACAAAAAAGCATGCCTTAATGACTGATAACTGCCCCGAAACACACTTGATTCAATTTGGGTTACAGATTTAACCAAATGTCTGTGGCAATTAGAACACATAAAATTTGTCCTTACTGCACCTGCGATGGTCTTACCAAGAGGGGCCTACAGTATTTTCTTGGGACAAAAGGTTAACCTGAAGAGAGGCATCATCTTAAAATTAAGCTTACATTTAAACCATTTTCTTAAAAGTGTAAATGGACCCTGACTGCTTTTCTTTAAGATGTTTTGTAAACTGTTCTTTGTTTTCTTGATCATCTACTGTTGGCAATAAAGTTCAAAAAAACACACGCAAAAAGTTCACACTATATCTGGACCTTTTTTCTTCTTTGTATAAAATGCAGAGACTGAGAGAAAAGTAAGAACCTAAAGTCAGTAAATTTAACATAATATCTTTAATTTATCCCCTCTACTTAAGGAAATCTAAAAAAATGTTGGATGAGAAACCTAAACCTGAGCTTAGTAAATTTTTTTGTTCGGCCTGTTTTTCAGAGGTTAGTCCTGTTTCTCTAATAGACATAGATATAATGGACATAACTATGCTTTCTTTCCTCCCTTTGACAGGAAAGTGGCTCAGAGCTCATCTGCTTAACTGTTTCCGGTTCACTATTTTCTAATAGAGGTATTACCTTTTCTAACATAAAAATGATTGATAGATTAATGCTTCTATGTTCATTTTGTATGTCTGCTTGGTTTTGGAGGGTCGCAGTACTCTGAGTGCCGATGCACATGGGTGTTAATGTGGATTTTGGCCTGATGTGTACGTGTAGGGAGCTTCTCGGTGGTACAGTGGGTAGCACTGCTGCCTTGCAGCAAGAATGTTCCCGGCCTGGCTTCTATCTGCATGGAGTTTGCTTGTTCTCCCTGAGCATGCGTGGGTTCTCTCCGGGTACTCCGGCTTCTCCCAGTCCAGAAATATGACTGTTATGTTAATAAGCTTCTCTTAAGTCTCCTTAGGTGTGAGTGTGCATGAATGGTTGTTTGTCTGTGTTGCCCTGTGATGGACTGGCAACCTTGTCAGGATCCCAGTTTTTGTGTTTGTCTGTTTGTCTTGTCTTTTGTGTTTCTCCCTTCCACCACCAGGAGGCACCTGGCTCCGGTCCGCCTCCTCACGCACCTGCAAGCTGTTGCCTCATCACCGGACTGCTCTTAAGCGTGTTTGCCAGTTTGGGGTACAAACAGGAGGTTTGTATCCAGCCACCTTTGAGCCTGCTGAGATCTCTCTGAGTAAGGGAGTCATCTTCACCACGACCCGTTCAAGTACCACAGGAAAACTGAGTTGTAACCACTGGCTGCATCATTCCACTCCGTCCGAGTTCTGGGTAAACCCTGTTCTGCCCTCCACCGAATCAAACAAACCCTGGAAGACCAACACACAGACTGGAGTCTACGTTTCTCCTTTTCTCTGGAAACGTGAGTGGCAGCAAATCCTCTCCTTCATGATTAACAACTCCAATTCCCCACTGAGCCTGAACCTAACAGTCTGTCTTCCCCTCGTCTTTCAGTTTTCCGGCCACCGAACTCATATACACTTCAATAAAACCCGTTGAATTTTTATACTGTGTCTCTCTGTTTGGCTTTGCTGCATGTGGGTCCAAGCCTTAGAAAAATCATGACAGACCTGTCCAGGGTGGACCCCGCCTCTCGCCTGTTGACAGCTGGAGATAGGCACCAGCACCCCTCATGACCCTTCTTGGAATAAGCATGATAGAAAATGGATGGATGGAAAACAAATAATGCACATGTATTAAAATGTCTGCATCTGTATAATTAACCTGTTTTACTTCAGAGGGCCTCATGCCTGCCTTCACCATCAGTCCCCAAATGTCTTAAATCCACCACTGGGTAGGAAACCTTTAGCCACAGAAACTATTTAATCTCTGGTAGAAAGTTATTTGCTTTCATCCAGTTCTCCCTCATTAGTAGATATGACTGTCTATCATGGTGAAAGCACCAATCAGATGGTGAAACACGGGGATGGAGGAGCTGAGAAGTCGGCTGCATGAGAACCACCATAGAAATGGAGCTAGAAGGGTTTAGATAAAGTTTTCCTATGATAAAGGACCACAGGAATACATGACGAAAAACACCAAATTACTGAAATAAATACTTTTATCCTGAAGTAGGTAGATGTAACATTTATTAAATGTAACATTAAATATACCTTTAAATTATAAGATACAATTAGTATAAAATTTATTTTTTAAATTTGTATTTATTTATATGTATTTTTATGAGGTCGTCAGTCCAAATGTTTGGAATCTTCTGTTCTATCGTATTAAAATAGCAATAATATAGCTTCAGATTTGACAAAAAATAAATTAATAAATAAAAAAATGTTGAGGGGTTCGAATACGTTTGAAAAAGCTGTTTGAAAAAGCTCCCATTTGCACTGGAAAAAATCAAAATCTAGACAAGTCATTTTTTCTTAAAATAAGTGCATTTGTTCTTGAATTGAGGAGGTAAGTGAGATACGTTGCCAATGGAATAAGACAATTTAAATTTAAAATAAGAAAGTGCATTTTATCCAAATATCTAATTTTAAGAGTAAAAATACTCATTCCATTGGCAAATAATCTCATTTACCTACTCAAATTAAGAGTAAATCCATTAATTTAAGACATTTTTTGCTCATTTTTAGATCGTTTTTCCAGTGTGTCCCTTGTTTTTTTGCCTTCATCCAGTTCTCACTTCAGAGATTTCTTCTGTTATTTTTGCAGAGCGGTTTCTCTTCATGTTCTGCTTTTCCAGTTCCCTGATAACCAAACACATTTCATCTGAGATCAGACTGTCAGTAGTTAGGCTCCAGATTATTTGTGATAATCCCATCGGCTTGTTTGTTTTTTTTACCTCATCTTTTACTCTCACCTTATTTGAACTTCAGCACTAAAGGATCTCATCTTGCGCTGCCGTTTTTTTTTTTTTCCCAGTGCTGGTAGTAAAAGTTTATTCGGGTCCCTACGTTCCTGCCTGCGGCCTACTCTACGCGGCTGCAGTGGCAGTGTCAAGATAAACATTTAGGTTTGGATAGGTGTCCTCAGAGACAGGGTGAAGAAGTGATAAGAGGAGCTATATGTCTGCACACCATAAATATTTCCTCCCTTTCACTGCTCTCTTTCACCCTGTGCCCTGTAGGCATGTTTGAGACACATCAATATAACTGACAGATGGATGAGACACAGTGAGGCTGAGAAACATAACAGTAACAGAGCTGTGAAAAAGTATTTGCCCCCTTGGAGGTTTCTGCTACTTTTGCTCTCTGATCATGTCTTAATGCTTCATAAAAAAAAAAAAATAATATTTAATATCAGATGATGATAGCACAAAAATAAAATGCTACTTTTTAAAATGTTGATTTCATTTATTGAGGGGGAGAAAACTGATCTAAACCAAGGTGGACCTATTAAGACAGCTGTATCGGAGCAGCAATAACAAACATCAAGCATTTGCAAAAACTGATAATAAGTCTGGTAAACCAATGGAGATTTTCTTTGCCCACTTATGTCAAGAGAACTGCTTTGCTTCAACACAAACAGCCTTTTTAGAGCCGTGCTGCAGCATCTCAATGAGGTTTATGTTCAGGCTTTTAGTAGGTCGCTCAGAAAACTTCTTTAGGGTTCTTTTTTAAAGTTCAAAGTCAGGTTGACTTGTGTGCTTTGGATTCTAGTAATGCACGGCAGTTAAAGGTATTGTGAGTTTTTTTTTTTTAAAAGCCCCGCCCTCTCCACTTTACAAAAAAAGAATGCGCATGCAAGGGCGTGCACGAGCCTATTTTTACTCGTGCACGCTCTGTTTCAAATTTGCTGTTCTTAGGGCTGGGCGATAATTCAATAACGATATATATCGATCGATAGACGTGTGGCGCAATAGAAAAAAAGAGGGTCGATAAAAGTTCGATAAAAAAGAAACGCAGTTTTCCTTCCTTCTCATTGTAGCCTAGCATGTAGGTTTATGCTAGTCTCTGCTTCCTCCCAACCAATCACAATCGCGGACCCAGGCACGCCGTCACCAAGCGCCGCCCTCTCAAACCACAACACAGAGCACATGAAGATGCAGCAAGGAGAGGCGGAGGAAATTGTTCCAAAGAAGGGTTTTTGTAGTTCGGCAGTATTTCGGTCATGGCAAGTCGGACAAAAAACAAACCACAGTCATCTGTAAAATGTGTAGGGAACCAGTGAAAACTAAGTCTGATAACACAACCAACTTTTTTTTTATCATCTCAGCCGCTCACACCCGCAGGAGTACGAGCTTTGTAGGCCCCGGCGCGGCTCTCCTCCGAGGAATCTTCGGGAATTTCGGGAAAATATATATATATTTTCAGTTCTGGGCAGTTTCCCACGTAGTTCTAACGATTTAGAGAAAAATGCTGAGGGGCCAGAAACTTCAAAGTAATAACTCAGGTTAAAGCAGGAAACTAATCTGAACCAGGTTCAGCTTAGAAGAATGGGGGATTGAAAGTGCGCATTCAGCTCGGCAAAGAACTCATGCTCTTCCCCAACACTGAAGTCCTCAGACATTTTTCTTTCGTTGTTTCTTTCTTTGCACAGGTAAACAGCACATTTCTTCTTCTACGCTTGCATTATCGGCAGAGAGACGCTGAATGCGCACTTTCATCTGGTTTGGTCTGCCGCGGTTTCCGTAGACTCGTGAACTTGCTTTTAGGAAATCCTATACACTACTGTTTATGCTCTAAAAACATTCTAAATGACTTCGTTTCGAGTAAATTCTGGATGCTACCCACTCAGGACACTTGGAATACATTGGACGAGCAGTATGGAGGAATATTGACACGTTTTTTGTGGACTTTTATGGACCTTTCTGCCTCGGGCGCCATAGACCTCCATTATTTGAATGTCAGCAGACAGCAAGAAGCCTCCCAGATCTCCAGATGCATTTGAGATATCAAAAAAGTACTCCAGAGTGTTGTTCAGCATGGGGGTGAGTAGAAAATGAAGGCTAATCATTTTTGGGTGTACTATTCCTTTAAGGTCTTTGGAGCACAGTTTATTAATCGATTGCAATTGGTACTACCAATTTAATTTACGTTTTATGACATTTGTTTGTGATAGGGTTTGAGGATAGATAAACACATCTTCATAAAAATTCCTTATTGTTGTTTATTTTAGACTGTTTGTTACTAATGTTATTTTAACATCTGAAAATAAGATTTAATAAAGATTTAAAAATAAAAAGGACATACCACGTGACAGACATACCATGAGACATAACACATTTTTTTGACCATTTCTCTCGCCAGCGCCTATAGGCAAGAGCGGTCAGCATTTCCAATATGGCTGTACTTGATGTGGGCGGGGCTTGATGTCAAGCGGGATGTACTTTGCATATCGTGAGCTGTGAACTCACACTGTACGATGAAATCCTTCAGTTTCGTCATATCATATGTGTATGAGGAGTTTTATTGGGCCCTCAGGAACATGGGACCCCAGGTAACACCACCCCTCATTGCCAGAAGTTTCCGTCTTAATTGCTGTTTAGGAGAGGAATCAACCAATCAGCTTTCTCTGTTTCCTCAATCCTCTCAGACCCTCTTTGGTTCACTAAAAGTCTTCCTCTCTGCCCAAAATATCAATTTAGGGGTTATTTCAAGGCCTGGTTTGGTTAGTGAATAACTATTTGATTTTATTTTCTCCAAAATGTTGTCACTTAGCTACTTTTAGTCTTAGGATTCTTTAAAAAAAATGTAAATATGGGCCATGAACTTTAAGAGTATATACAAAAAGATCAAAACAATTCCTCTCAGCTCTGCAACTGAATTAAAGCCCCCCAAAAAATCCAGTTTCTCCCTTTGTTTATGCCACCTGAACCCTTTTTCTCCCAGCTGATGAGGAAAACGATCTCGACTGACTGATCTAACACACGGCAGCGCATTAGACCCAGATCTATTCTAACAAATTCCCTCTCTACCTGTCGCATTAACCGTAATGACTGGCAGTTGATATGGAGGGGCATGATGTACCTGGACACGAACGGCAGACGTGCAGCAAAGCTTTTAATAAGATTTGCTTTTGAATGCTTCATCATGCTTTGACATGCTTTGTGTGGCTACTTGTCAGCCGTGGATGCAAGAAGTCGCCTCGCTGTGAGCGTGCGGGAGTTTATATGGGCTGCATGATGAATAGCTAGTGTCAGGTGTTACCATGGGGATGATTACTTGAAAGCAGCCAAGGCAGTATAAGCATTTGGGATTTCTAGCCAAGCCATCAAATGCTTGGCAGGCCATTTATTTTGAATATACAGGTAGTTTCAGGCGATAAGAATCAGCCTTCGTGAGAGCGTCTGTGTGCCTGTATGTGAGTGTGAGACTCAGCGCAACGTAGACAAACGGAAATCAAGCTGAATTTCTGTCAAAAAGCCATTTCACATTTAATTACGAAGCAGAGGTGACATGTTTCGCTGTTGCTATCAGAGCCCCCGTAAGACGGATCTTTGCTCGGACGGCGTGGAAACAGTTTTGTTCTTTGTCTCTCTTCATTTTCTCAGCAGACTGCGAGGCCGTCCTTAACGTAGAGGAAGGGTCGCCAAAGTGGGCCTTTTTTTTCAGTCACGGACTAGTTGCCAACACATCCCACAGGCCATAACAATAGAAGGATCCTCTCTAAACTCTGACTGGCAGCTCAGTGGTGCGATATGCGCTGACGCTCCACAGAAACTTTAGTAAGACAGGAGTTACATGCAGGATCCTCCAATCCCTTTGGTGTTTTTCTTTTCTTTTCTTTTACCAATTTGGGACATCTGCTTTAAAAAAAACCTCAGCACACCCCCTTCAAGGTTTACTGAAAAGCCCAAGTCTTTCTCTTCCTGCTTCTCTCCAACCGTGCCCTTTCCCCTCCCTCGGTGGGGATTTGCGATTCAAACCGGGTTGAGGGACCTAAACCCCTCTATCTCATCAGCAAACATACAAACGCATAATCTGCTCTTTCTTTCCGCGCTATTCTCATGCATGCTAATGATCTCCGTTGGCCCCCACCTCTTTTCACACAGAGCTTGCTGCTTTGGAGCTTTGAAAACCCACCCTGGCAGTCAGATGTGGTCTTTCACAAGCCGCATCACGCCACATTTTCCTCCATTTTTTAAGTGTACAAAGGACAGTGTTCCCTGTGATGTTTCACCTCCTGGCAGCTTAGCAGTGCCGTCATGGCCTCCTCCTCAAACAGGCAGAACGCAGCTGTGAAATTTCCCAGCTTTACCTTGTCAGAAGCAAACCATTATTAGAAAGGCGTCTTTGGAAAATCGAGGTGGCAACTAAGTATCCTGTCATTGCATGGTGACTAAAAACAGCTTGGCTCTGTTAAATGAAGCTACCAAAGCCTCTACAGCTCAGTGAACACTGTGGCAGGCTTATCTGTGTCATCCAAACAAACAACCCCCCCAAAAACTGAGGTGTTTATAAGTTTGATCAGAGAGACTTTCAGTTTTAGGACAGCTTGTTTTACTTTCAAAACCTTGTTAAACTCCTCATGAGACTAGAAGTTCATATCTTGTCACTTTTTAGAGCTTTTTAAAGTGATACAATTTTCATGACAAATACTAGCATCCTGCTAATATTTGTTATTTTTGTGTTTTAGGGTTTGGTTTTGCTCATATTTTTAGAAAATTAAGTATATTTATAGACATAAAACAGTGTGAGCGTGAAAGTCGGAGGGGATTTACCATTAGGCAATACAAGGCAGTTGCCTAGGGCCCCAAGTTGCTTGTTATATACCTTATTTTTGCACAATAATAAAAATAATTTTTGCTAAAATGTCAACAGAACACATTTATTTTAAGTGTGTCTCAAGAATCAAGATGCTATGACCGAAAATTTTTTATTGCCAGATGACCGTTGATGTATAATTGGCCGAATTTAGGTGTTCAGGTTGACGTATAACTAATTGGCTTGCATGAGATAACGAGAAAAAACCCCACAGATTTTAAGAGAATATAGTACACTCCTGATCAAAATCTTAAGACCAGTCAAAAAAATTGCAAGAATTTGCATTTTGCACTATTGGATCTAAAGAAGGTTCTAAGTAGAGCTTCACAATGTTAAAAGAAGAAATCAGCGTAAGAGACAAAAACTTTTGAGCGGGGAATTAATTGGTAAACTGCATTTAATCAAACATGATTTTTTTTCAGCTGATCAAAAGTTTAAGACCATATCCCAAAAAAACCCGAAAACCCCCCAAAACAGAAATCAAAGTGTCAAAAAAAGGACTCGTTAATGAGTAGCTCCACCATTCTTGTTGATGACTTCAAACAATCGTTTAGGCATGCTTGATGCCAGTTTTTTCAGGAGGCTAGTGGGAACATTGCTCCAGGTGTTGGAAGATGGCCTCCCGAAGGGCATCCACTGTCTGGAACTGATGTCCATTTTTGTAAACTTCCCTTGCCATCCATCCCCAAATCTTCTCAATTGGTTTAGATCCGGGGAACATGCAGGATGGTCCAAAAGAGTGACGTTATTCTCTTGGAAGAACTCCTTTGTCAGGTGGGCATTGTGAACTGCAGCATTGTCCTGTTGAAAAACTCAGTCATTACCACACAGACGAGGGCCCTCAGTCATGAGGGATGCCCGCTGCAACATCTCCACATAGCCAGCTGCTGTTAGATGCCCCTGCACAACCTGAAGCTCCATTGTTCCATTGAAGGAAAACGTACCCCAAATGATGGTGGCGCCCCCAACACTTTGCTGTGTAGAAAACATCTCAGGTGGGATCTCCTTGTCATGCCAATAACGTTGGAAGCCATCAGGTAACCTGACTCCGCCAGATGGATTTGCTGGATTTGCTCCGCATATCCATCTGGAAACCTTCCGTTGAAGTAATTTTGGGAAGGGGCGAAAATACTGGTTAGCTGATTTGCCTATGTTGGTGATAGACGGGCCAAATAAACCAATCAGATCAACGAAGCATACTGTATGACATATTATAGCTGAAGTCTGTAAGTTTT
>NW_015150510.1:342906-343912 GCF_000732505.1 Cyprinodon variegatus
GCGAGTGAAACCTTGAAAGCTCGCGAGATCAGGATGGTCTCACGAGGCTAGCCATCAGGACCATCAAGGTAAAATGTTTTCTCATCAGAGAAGACAACTTTCTTCCACCTTTCAAAGTCCAAACGGGCAATTTTGTGGCGTTGAAGAAGATGGTGCTGCAGTCAGCGCCAGTAATGGCCTTAATTTGGGTAGAGGATCATCCTGTGTCTTGACGGACAGCCAATCGGATCCTGCGGCTCAGAGCTGGTGAAATGTTTTTGGGTCTACCACTTGACCTTTTTGTTCCATAACCCTCAGGATCATTTAAAAAATGCAAAATGACTGTCTTACTGCGTTCAACCTCAGCAGCGATCGCACATTTTGAGAGGCCTTACTTATGCAGCTCAACAATCCTACCAATGTTCAAAGTCAGTGAGCTTTTTTGCTTTTGCCATCAGGAGGTCTTGACAGCGTGAAGACTTGACAGAAAATGGAATCCAGATTTTTGCATAGCTTTTGGCTTTTAAAGGCTATCTATGGTCTTAAACTTTTGATCAGCTGAAAAAAATAATGTTTGAATGTAAATGCAGTTTTCCAAAAAATTCTCTGCTCAGAAGTTCTTGTCTCTTGCACTGATGTTTTCCTTTAACATTGTGAAGCTCTACTTTAAACCTTCTTAAGATCGAATAGTGCAAAATGCAAATTCTTGCAATTTTTTGACTGGTCTTAAGATTTTGATCAGGAGTGTATGATAAAGAATACACTTATATACATGTTTAAGCCAGAATGATTGGACATTTAAATAGGACTTCCCTATGACTTAACTATTATGAATAGAATAAATCTGGGGAAAGGTTTCCAGTTTGCTTCAAGCCATAGTAGACACAGATGGGGAAATAGGAGCTTAAGATAGAACCAAAATTGAACTTCCTGATCAACATGCAACTCAATGCACAGTGGTCACTGGTAGAGCAGCATCAAACTGTGAGGATGAATTACTGAACACAGTGAGACTGGTGAGAGTTGA
>NW_015150510.1:345547-347565 GCF_000732505.1 Cyprinodon variegatus
TGAGAGGCCTTGCTTATGCAGCTCAACAATCCTACCACGTTCAAAGTCAGTGAGCTTTTTTGCTTTTGCCATCAGGAGGTCTTGACAGCGTGAAGACTTGACAGAAAATGGAATCCAGATTTTTGCACAGCTTTTGGCTTTTAAAGGCTATGGTCTTAAACTTTTGATCAGCTGGAAAAATAATGTTTGAGTGTAAATGCAGTTTTCAGAAAATTCCCCGCTCAAAAGTTCTTGTCTCTTGCACTGATGTTTTCCTTTAACATTGTGAAGCTCTACTTTGAACCTTCTTAAGATCGAACAGTGCAAAATGCAAATTCTTGCAATTTTTTGACTTGTCTTAAGATTTTGATCAGGAGTGTATGATAAAGAGTACACTTATATACATGTTTAAGCCAGAATGATTGGACATTTAAATAGGACTTCCCTATGACTTTAAACACTTTTTAAAATCTTTTTAAACTATTATGAATAGAATAAATCTGGGGAAAGGTTTCCAGTTTGCTTCAAGCCATAGTAGACACAGATGGGGAAATGGAGCTTAAGATAGAACCGAAATTGAACTTCCAGATCAACATGCAACTCAATGCACAGTGGTCACTGGTAGAGCAGCATCAAACTGTGAGGATGAATTACTGAACACAGTGAGACTGGTGAGAGTTGATAAGAGGCTATATTAAGGATAGACTGGGAAATGTTAAATTGGAAACGGTGCAAAGAACCTGAGACTGTAAAACAGGTTTAGACGACAACAATCTGATGTATAAGAATGAGCCAAAGTCAGACTGACCTGATCTGCAATGAAACATTTCAGTATCTAGATGTGAATTAAGTCAATGCTTAAATCAGGTGTTGCCTCAGAGGGGAAAATATTAATGCATGTTACAGTTTTGTGATTGTTATCCATAATCTGTCACAAAAAATCCCAGTAAAAAAAATTTTAGTTTCAGGGTTACCTACATTATGAAAAAGTTTAAGTGGATTGTGAATACTTTTGGGAGCTGTTGTAACCAGGACAACAGTTGACATCGCTGTACGGCAGTTGGACTCCATCTGAACAGAACAGGCTCTGGTCCGATAATGCTTGTCTGATTTTTATGTGTGGATTTAGGCCAGCAGTGGATCATGTTTGGTGACCTAAAAAGGCTGAGATAAAGGCTTGGCTCCGCTTTCACTTGCCTTCCTATGCCAGGATAGCAGGCCAGTTCTGGCGTATCACTGAGCCCATACCTCCTCTGGTCTGTTTGACCCAGGCAGAAGCATTGAGGCTACCTTGACAAGGGGGAAATTCTGTGAAGTCACCAATTTAGATTCTCTTTCAGTGCTTTCCACTGAACCTGAAGCCTATTTATTATGTAACTCCATTGCAAGAGAAAAAGGATAAAAGATTTGCTTCAGCAAAGTTTTGCTGCCGTCCTCTTCCACTTCTGCTTAGTTGGCTCTTTCCACTGTAGTCTGCAGTCAGTGAACCATAGAGCCCAACGAACCCAGAGACAGCTCCTGTCAGTATTTTCCTCATTCTCTTCCTACCGCTCTTCTACTTTGGTCATTAAATTCATCCTTTGCCTTTGTCCTTTAACTATTAATGCATGTGGGATTTTTTAAAGGTGTTGCAGAAATAAACTATTCACTGCATTTTAACCCCAAGGCTGGATTGGAATATTTCTTTATGGTCAGGATATTCCAGCTCCAAATTGCAGCAGACTAGAGTTCTTGCAGCTTTTAATCGTTAGCTCCTTGTCAATGCCCCCTTGTCATTTCTGGCAAAGTTAACATTTTATTCCACAAAGTGTAAAGTTCTGAATGGCCAAGTCTTTTATAATATTGTAGAAATAAATGTTCTTTAAAGGGATCCATGGCTAGTTGAACGTGATGTCCTACATATGTTATGGTGACCAGATTTCTCAGATCAAATCTGAGGACATTTCCAAAAATAAAAATAAATATATCTCAACAAGATTAATTTAGGAAACTGGGACATTAATGGTTGCATTTACGCGACAGTGGCGTTGGATGTTAGC
>NW_015150510.1:347974-352254 GCF_000732505.1 Cyprinodon variegatus
GAAGGTTTCCAGATGGATATGCGGAGCAAATCCATCTGGCGGAGTCAGGTTAGGTCAGAGGGCCCGGTGGCGCCAGTGTACGGCAGCCCCGCTTCTGTCAGTGAGCCCCAGGGTAGCTGTGGCTACAATGTAGCTTGCCACCATCAGTGTGTGTGTGTGAATGGGTAAATTAATGTAGTATAAAGCGTTTTGGTCAAGTCTCCTGACTTGAATAAAGGCGCTATATAAGTACATGCCATTTACCATTTACATATTTTTAATATTTAAAAAGCAAAATAAATTGTAAAAGCCAGGAATGTGGCTCTCACACTTTTAGCTTTTCTTAAAGGAAAAGTCCTGTCAGCAAGGAATAATCAATGGATTATTATTTATACCTAAAACTAATAAATTTGTGGCGATTTAATGAATATAGCATTAATCAGTAAAAATTGGATGGACAATTGGATGGATGGATGGACGATTGGATGGATGGATGGATGGATGGATGGATGGATGGATGGATGGATGGATGGAATGAGCAAGGCTTGAATGAGACGTTTACCTTTACAAGCAGTTTGCAGCTACTGTTAAGCATTTCTTTTTCCATTTTCATCCAGCTTTGTGTTTCTAAAATTGCCAAGGGATGACAAAGATTGCTATACTTTATTTTAAAGATTATTTTTAGGCTCTAGTGGTCCTTATTTTTTGTTATCTTTGAAAGCAGATAGACAGGAAATGGGATTAGAGAGAAGGGGAAGACATGCAGCAAAGGCCACCAGGTCAGGACTCAAATCTGTGACACCTGCGTTGAGGAGCAAAGCCTCTGTACAGGGGTCGCACGCTTAACCTCTGCACCGCTGCCGCACCCTTACCTGTATGTTTGATCGTGGATCTTCACACAGTCAGTAGTGAGAGAGGTTGTACTTTGAAACCATGAAAAAAGTCTTAAACTGCAGATAAACACTTTATTTTTTGTTGCAGTTGTTTGTTTTTCAAATAGCCCCAAATATCATGAAAGAAATCATCTGTTAAAAAGACCAAAAATGACATTAGATTTTCCATTCAGTCAAAAAGCAAAACAAATTTTTTTTTTCTTCAATGTAATTGCCTGCTTCGTTTAACCTGATGGAGATAAAAGAAAAAGTTAAAACAAAGTTACTGTATTGATTAAAACACCTCATATCCCAGGAAACTGGCAGCATGAACACGTAGAAAAAAAACATTTTGAAAAGGATCTCGACTCTTTGTGGGGAAGGTTTGAGACCTTGATATCAACTTCTGCTCATAGCAGACGTACTGAGTCAGCAGTAATCATCTAATTAAAGCAGTGGGAAGTCTTAACTGTTGGATGCTAGTTTTGTTATATAAGCAGGAAGCTGCAGCTACTGTAGTTTCTCTGCTTCAGTCTTTTTATGCAAACTGCTTCTGAAAAACATAAATGTTGTACGACATACAGGGAATGGAATCTGTATTTATCAGCCTTCAGTCCAGAAGAAGCGTTTGCCACAGTTTTCTGCTGCTTTTGCACTTTTTGTAGAACTGATATGTATTTTTTCAGATTATCATAAGTAATGGTAGAAAAAGACATAAATTATTTGAGCAAAACACAAAAAAAATGTCAGTGATTTTATTTATTAAGGGACAAAAGTGGTTCAATCCTTCCCCTTTTTTAAGTAGGTAATTGTGCCTTTAACCTAATAACTGGATGTGTTTCCTTGGAAATGAGTCTTTTACCTGCATCTCACCGCTCTTCTTTGCAGAAGTGTTTTGATTCAGACACGTTGGAGAGTTTTTGAGTGTTTGGGGTCATGTCAAAGCATCTCAGTCGTTCATTCCAGCTACTCACAGGCTGACGTTCAGGTTTGCTTTGAATCACTGAGCTGCAGCTTCTGGTCACAAACTAATGGCTTCAATTCTTTCAACAGGATTTTCTGCAGAGGAGCAGAATTTGCCCACTGGAAAAAATCGAAATCTAGATAAGTCATTTTTTTTCTTGAATTAAGTGCATTTGTTCTTGGATTAAGGAGGTAAAATATACATTTTGCCAATGGAACAAGACAACTTCCACTTAAAATAAGAAAACACATTTGCATTGTCTTATTTCAAGTGCATATCATCTAATTATCTTATTTCAAGAGTAAAAATACTCATTTCATTGGCAAACTATCTGATTTACCTACTCAAATTAAGGGTAAATACACTTAATTTAGGAAATTTTAACTTATTTCTAGATAATTTTTCCTGAATTTTTTGTTTTAATTTTTTGTATAAATGCTGTTCTTAAATTTTTAAGCCTACTTCGTGTCGTTAAAGGGGTTCTATTTAGGTGATGTATTAATGCTGTGATTCCCAAATATTTAAAAATGTGACCTTAAAAGTAATGGAACACATTGGTGATACCCCCAAAAATACAGATGATGAATTAATGGTATGTTTATTTAAATAATTATATTTATTCTTAAATGAATTTATTTTAAAAAAATATTTAAGGGCATTCAATCATGTAATTTATCATTTTATATGTAACTTAAATGATTTAATTGGACATTAATTTATGTAAATGTGCATTTAATGGTGTATTTAATGTTTACATCATGTATTATACACATAAATAATGAAATAAAATTTGATGTTATGTTTATTTAATTGGTTTATCTTTTCCTTATATGGATTAAATTGGGAGTCACTGACCATGTTTGCTTTTTAAATATGGATTTATCTCAACATGTGATGAAATTAATGCAAATTAATATTTGCTATAAGATGAAGTGGCTAAAGTCTGGAAAATAAAAAGTACCATCTATTGTTCTTTATGCGACTTCAAATATTAAAGTTGGAATTTGTTTTTGGTCTTCGTTGGTGATCCTCTTTTGCATTATTCGTCTTTGAATAAATTTTTTTTTTTTATATTTAGTTATTTAATTAATCCTTTTGGATGTTATGTAAAAACTCAATGGGATGTTTAATTATTTGAATGTGCATTTAACAGTTTAATGGTGTTTATTTGTAAAATTATTTGCAAGATAATTAAATTAATGTTATTTCTGCTTCTTTCATGATTCATTTATTTATTTATATTTATGTATCTGATTTAAATATTTTGATTTATTTATGCCCTCAGTATGTATCTGGCATCGCCTCAGCATTGTGGAAACCATGATGGTAACTTACTAGCAAAAATCTATTTTTGCTTATAAAAAAATAATTGTCATTGGAAAAATTGTGTAAAATGCATGCAATCCAGAAATTAAACTTCTTAATCAAAAACTTTTTTTTTTTTTTTACTCAATTTAATTTTTGCATAATTTCCTTTTTTCACATTGAGTTTTACAAATTCCATTCTTTTTAAATTGCTTTATCCCGATTACAATCTCTTCATTCTGGGAGCAAGGAGTGAAGATGGCGTCCTATTAGTCTGGATCAGCATTAGCAAGAACATTTTAATTGACTTGAGCTTATAAATTGGGCTTGAAGTGAAAGAATGTGATCTGTATAAGTGAAATGCAACAAATACAATTTCTAAAACTTAATAAAAAAAACTATTTGAAATGATAAAAATATATATTTTAAATTTCCATTTCCTAAACTGTTATTTGCTTGCAAAAATAATGGAACAAAATTCACTCTATAGCCTTCAGGAACCTCTTCTATAGTACAGGGTAACAAGTAAAAATTAGCCAAAATTGTGCTTACAGCTCAGATGTAATTTAGCAATTAGGAAAAATCCAATTTCACTTGAGGCTAGTTTGGTTTGAATACATACAGTTGTGCCAGAAAGTTTACACACCCTCCCATTAAAGAAAAGGAAAAAAAAATACCATCCAGCTATCTTCTCCAGCTTATTGCGTCAGGGTCGTGGTGGGGGCAGTGCCTATATACTGCTATGGGGCCTCAGGCTATGGGCGAGAGGCGGGGTTATACCCTGGACAGGTCGCCAGTCTGTCGCAGGGCAACACTGAGACACACAACCATGTGAACACACTCAAACCTAAGGACAATTTAGAGAAGCTAATTAACCTAACAAAAAATAGGAAATTCACATCAGTAATTGAAAAAATAAATAAAAATGTACTAAAAGACAATTTAATAAATGAAATATTTTGATTTTCTTTTTTTTATCCTACAAAAAAAACCCTGTACCAGACAAATTAAGTGTATGTAACAGACGTGACAGAGTCTGCAGACACAGTGGAGAGTAACCTGCTTCCTGCAACATCCTTCAGCATGACCGGTTTGGCAGTAGGTCAGTAACGGTGTGGGATGGCATTTCCTTGGAGGGCCGCACAGCCCTCCATGTGCTC
>NW_015150510.1:354303-357026 GCF_000732505.1 Cyprinodon variegatus
CACACACAATGCTGCGCCTCCTGTTGACCCATTTTAAAGACATTACATCAAAGTTGGATCAGCCTCTAATGTTTTTTTTTTTTTTTTTTTGTATGATTTTGTTGTCAGCACATTCAGCTTTGTACAGAACAGAGTATTCTATAAAAATAATCCATTCATTCAGATCTAGGATGTGTTATTTAAGTGTTCCCTTTATTTTTTGAGCAGTATATTTATTCAGGTTATCTTCCTCTGATGTTGGAATATTTCCATGACCTGAAAGATTTAAGTCAAACCAGAGGAAGATCCTTGTGTGTGTGTGTGTGTGTGTGTGTATTCTACATCATCTTAACACTAATCAGCATGTTTTGACACAAAGTGAATATATGATGGTGATTTGCTAATAGAATCCTCCCACCTTTCTGTATTTCCTCACTTCTTACCACCTCCCTCTCTATTCTTCCTCCTGACCTCATTCCCTGCTCTCTCCCTGCTGATTCTCTCCTCCTGTTTTGGCTGTGGCCTTGAGATCAGCAGCCCTGGCTCAGCAGCAGCAGCAGTGTATCAGGGCTGGTGATGATAGAGAGGGGAGGGGACGGTGGCTTTAGCAGATTTTCTGCCGCACAGCTTCCCGCCCTTCAGACTCGACAGGGCACTGAAACCCGTTCGTCAATGGCGGCGGCTGCACAGACTATTTTAATGGATCCCACTCACAGCCTGAGCCACGGGCTAACAGAGCAGGAGAAGCCTCCCGGAGCACAAAAAAAAAGGCACTGTTATGCTAATCACTCGTCCCCCAGGCTTTTTATGACAACATCGCTGCAAGGTATAGGCAAAATTGGAAAACATTATTTACCATTGCAGGAGTGAGTGTACAGGCATGCGTGCAACAGAGAGGGGGACTCCGGCGTTGCAGCCCTTTTAATTAAATGTGAAGAAATAATTTCATGGCAAAAAATTGCTGCTCTCCCACTGCTCCACATTTCTTTCTTCCCATTTACTTCTCTAGATATGAAGCTTCAGCAAAGATTACAGCTGCATGCAGCAGCAGCGGTTTTACTACCAATGTTCCTTTACAATAGTTAAAGAGCAGGGTGAGGGAGTTACGGATTATCATTAACGAGATTACAGTAATCTGGTTACAAGAAATACTCCATGTAATCTATTAGTGAGGATTCAAGGAAGCAAGATTTATAGTGAATGTCTGATTTTTGCTTGAAATAAGAGGCAGATAAAGAAGTTCTTTATCTACTGCAAATCAGTAAAGGTTAATTGCGATGCATTAAGGGCAGAACATTTGTTCTTCCTACAGTAAATCTGTCTCAAAGTGTGCTGTCAGCACCTGACACTGTCTGGTGAGGTGAATGTGAACTGAAATCATGATTGGAAGTAAGGGTGTGAATCACATCTATCATGGCGATTCGATTCAGTATCGATTTCCTGACCCAACGATTCGATCATTTTCGATACTTAAAAATACACCCTGATACGATTCGATTAATTAATTGGTTCTTTTTATTTTATTTTTTTTTACACCTTATAGGCTAGACAATGTTTCAAATTTGAAATAAATCAATTAAAGCTGTTATGCATTTTTTTGAGAAACAACAGCAAATAACAGAAGTAGAAAAGTTGCATCAAAAAATACTGCACAAAATCAGTGCAATGAGTGCAATTCAATACCTCGGCTCCAGACGTCCCCGCCCCCTCCACAGACGCTCCGCTGCTCCTCTCCNAGATAGATAGATAGATAGATAGATAGATAGATAGATAGATAGATAGATAGATAGATAGATAGATAGATAGATAGATAGATAGATACCCTTGTATGTCATTTCTTTGTTAGATCAGTTATGTTTGTTTGGGCACAGTTTGCTTGAGTTAAATTTTCTCTTTTTCATTGGCCTCTTTTATAACTTGAACCCATGTATTTTTTTGTAAGTGTCTTTTTTGGGTTAAACATAAAAATACCTATTTTTGAATTAATTCTTGTGACTCATGCTTTTCATCTCAGTCCCTCACAGACGCCCATCCTAAACTGCCAGATTGGGAAACATCCCAACCTGGCAACAATGTACATAAGACAGGAAACGTTAGCTTTAGAAGCAAAACCCCATCATGCATCGCAACATATTTTTGCTAAATATTCAGACATAAATTCACCAAATATAAGAGGAACATCGCAGTTAGGTTGTTTTGGAGCGCGGGTGAAAAACTCAGAGCGGAAGCACTGTTGGTTTTTGGGTCGTGTAGTTTTTTTTAACTTGCATTATAGTGTAGGCTTCAAGGAAAAAAACAACAAAATGGCGGCGCCAGTACTGGATTTTTTTTCTTTCTATTTTATTTTATTTTTTGGCATCGATCCTAGTTTTTTTCTAGTTACTATTGGTTTGTTCCCGCTCCCGTTTGCTCCCGTTAATGTTTAATCCTGTACCGTCCCAATCAAGTGATCGTTACTGTCCCGTGACCCGTGGGATTCCCGAAAAAATGTCAGTCTCTTAGGGATGGGAATCGAAAACCAGTTCCTGTTCAGAACCGGTTCCGTATTTTCCGATTCCAACTCGCTGAACGATTCCTTTTTCGATTCCCGCAGCACCAGAGCCTAAAGCACCGGCTCTGGGGAGCACAACTCATGTCACACGGCATTCAGTAAGCAAGTACGGAAGACAACGAGCTGCGGTCACTTTGTGAATCAAAGCCCCGTCTTTCCTTAGCCCAGAGGGTAGATCAGGAAATCCAGCTCT
>NW_015150510.1:361725-371880 GCF_000732505.1 Cyprinodon variegatus
GTTCTGAAGGCAAAAGGGGGTCCAACCCGTTACTAGCATGGGGTACCTAATAAAGTGGCCGGTGAATGTATATTGTATATAGTATGTTGTATATAGTTAGTATTCTCGATATATGTCAAATTTGTCTGCACCATCAACACCAAGACAAATTCCTTGTGAGAGCAAACCTATTTGGCAATAAGTCTGATTCTGATTTATCTTAATAAATGCTTTCTGAGTTATCCCACTGTCCTTCTTGCCTTGAATTCTGGGTCCCTCTGTTCTGAGTCGTGACAATATTGTTCATTGTTTAGTTTCCAGAGGTTCTCAGTTAACTATTTCCCACATTCTCCTATGATTAGAATATTCCTGATGTATGTTGGGAAGCTGTCAGAAAAGAATTGAGGTCAGAAAAACTATTGGATTCATCTAATGAAAAGTGGGTTTAAAGCCTTGAATCATCAGACACCAGCTTCATAGTTGTGTTTTCCTCAACAAGCTGTTTTATTATATGAAAGATTGAAGGTTTTCCAACCGATTCATTTATCAAAAAAACAAACAAATAATAAAAAAGGATTTTGGTTTTTTGAGTTAGAAATGTTTTGCCCCTATAAATAATCTCAACTATTGAGTCTTTACCAACAGCTGATTTGCTTCATCATAAGGCCAAGGGGAACAGCTGCCTGGTGGAAAATTGATTCATTGTTGTTCTAAAACAGAAAACATCATAAATCTCTTGTTGCCATAATAACCAAAAGGATAGGAGTTATAAGTATGAATACAAAAAGGCTTGATAAGTGAATGCAGTTTTTAGTTATTAGTCTCAGTTTCCCTCATTTGTTTAATTAGTATGAAAATAATTTTCAGATATATAAAACATGTTAAAAGAAAATCTGATGTGAATTAATACTGGAGAAGATATGGGACTTGAGGTTAAGCTTTTAATTATTAAAATGACTAATTACCATTACAGGTATATTTTGTGTAAATAGTCGTGTTTTTATAAATGTTATTCGACGCAGAGGAAGTAGAAAGATGATGTGAAGAACACTGTGACCTCCCAAACTTTCGCAATTTGTGGTGAAGAACAGAGCTGGTGAAAATGCTTTTTAGTTCTACTATCTTCCTTCTTGTCATTTTGATGGAGATTTTTTTGATGTGGGAAAATTCATCCCTTGTCTGCTCAGGGTCTTTCTGTTACCAGGCAAGTTCTCTATTGCCCAGCCTGTTTGGTTGTCTTGTTCCTGCTCTCTTGTACCTTTCCTGATTAATCCCTGTTGGTTTTTAGTTCATCTTTATCCCAAAACCTTTAATCCTGCCCTCTATTTTGTCCATGTGACACTATTTTGTAGTTTTAGTCTATATTGTGTTCAATCTACTCTAATTTAAAGTAAAATCCTAGACCTACTCCGATCAGAGATTATTTAGTTTCTTGACATTTTTCTGCATTTAAAAACAGTAATTTTAAAGCTTTTCTGTCATTAGAAACACCTTTATGTAGCCCTCCTTAAAAACTCAAACATTGGTCTGGATATGTCAAAAACAAAAGATTCAGTTTTAACTTTTACAAAATTGTTTTTTCATGAACTCAATGCGTCGCCTCAACCTCTAAGATGGCTCTATTCATACACATCTAAAGTAAACTAATGAAGACTGCTGAAGATATTTTGTTAATAAAGCATAGAAAAAAAAAACTCTGCCACTTTGAAATTGTTTCTCTGGAACAATTTTGGATGCCTAATTAAAAAGAAGAAACAGTGAGACAGCAGCACAGCAGAGTTTCTAAGCACACTGTGAATATCAGCACTGGCTGACTGTTAATCTCTAATTATGCTAACTTAACCTCTCTTTCACAGCATCCTCTTGGCCAGGGTCGGACTGGGAAAGATTTTCGGCCCTTGCATTTTTCTATCTACACTTATGGACTCCCCTCCCCCGCCACCCACACATGACAACCATCACCAATACTTCCATAATGCGGTTTTACTGGTTTTGGTTAATCACATGTGACTGCTGCTGTGTAACGTCCACACTCACCACATCGGCACGGTTGCCAGATGTCACTGACTCGTTTTCCACCTCAAAAAAATTTTCATAAACCACCTGGATATACGAAATCTCGCCTAATTTCAACCAAAGTCTATTGATCTCTTAGGCCATAAACCTAAAGAAAAATTTTTTTTACCCGTAGACGGCCATCCTAAACTGCCAGATTGGGAAACATCCCAAGTGCATGCCACTTCGTGAAGATGAACTTAGACTAGAATGTTGCTTTGCTAAACTCACATATCTGCATGGTTGGTCAGAATTTCACTATATTTGAAAAAAGAGCTCCATAATTTCCTTAGACCCGAGGATGTCAGTTGGAAAGAAATAAGAGTTGAGAGGCAAGGGGTAAGACAGGTCACATGTCAACAGGGTGGGAACTTAACCCATAAAGGCCACATAGGCACAGTTACCAACTTAAGGGCATACAGTGCGATATTTTCAATCGTGCATAGCTACTAGCCTCGTGAGACCATCCTGATCTCGCAAGCTTTCAAGGTTTCACTCGCAGATCAGTCTGGAGACTCTCCGTTNTCATATGCTTCGTTGATCTGATTGGTTTATTTGGCCCGTCTATCACCAACATAGGCCAATCAGCTAACCAGTATTTTCGCCCCTTCCCAAAATTATTTCAACGGAAGGTTTCCAGATGGATATGCGGAGCAAATCCATCTGGCGGAGTCAGGTTACATAGCTACAGCTCAAACTGTAAAACGAAACCGCTGGGTTAAAAAGTTCACAGCTCACAATGTATGTTCTCACACTTTTGCGACCCGACGCTCTGATGCGATCCACCTGCTCACACTGCACGTCCAAAAACCAAACGTCGAACTTGGCGCCAAAGTTGCGCTGGTCAGACTCGTCAATCCCTTGTTTGCACATGCGCAGTGCTCGAGGTTCTGCTAAATGGGCTCGTAGCTTTGCTTCAACAGCAGAATTTGTCCACGAACGCCTCACAACGTCTGATTGAATTTCAAACATGTTTGATTTTCTCCTGACCTTTCCATTCCTGATCAGGAGGTGATCCTGAGAGGCTAATTGCCCCCTTCCTACCCCCTGTAAACTACACAACGCACGATGAAGCTGAAACTCTGCCTGAAAAATTCTTGCTTGATTGGAGAATCTGCCCGAAAAGGGCAAAACAACCGTACAGTGTGTGCCCGGCTTAAAGCGACTATTGTCAAATGTAGTGACTACCATTGTGTTGTTGGCGACAATGTAAAAAGAACTAATCAAGCTGCTTGATCAACTGTCACTATTAAAAATGTCACATAGACAAAGCACCCACTCATTATTAACAATCTGGAGGGAAATAATTTTTTTGTTCTTTTCTTTGAAAGCGTTGCACTAAATTGATCTCTCCTTGCTGTTTGGCTGCGACTACATTTTGGAGAGAAATATCAGCTGTGCTGCTGCCATCAACACATTTGTTTATAGATGTTGGAGATCGGCCTGTTTTCCAGTGTAGTCCTGTTTCTCTGATTGTGACTAACTGGATGTGCTCTCTTCGTCCTCTTACATGGGAGCTGGCTCGGAGCTCGTCTGCCTGGCTGTGTGTTTCCTGGACGGGGCCGCCTTTTATAGCTGCTTTTTGTATTTCTGCTTCTGTCTCCTTGAACCCCAGTCGGCCTCAGCAGATGGCCGCTCACGCTGAGCCTGGTTCTGCTGGAGGTTTTGTCCTGTTAAAAGGGAGTTTTTCCTCTCCACTGTCGCTACAAGCATGCTTAGTGTGAGGGATTGCATTCGAGTCAATGAGTCGATAAACTGGTTTTCCTTAGACAGAAAACTGTTGAACTGTAAAGTGCCTTGAAATGTGTTGTGAATTGGCGCTATATAAATAAACTGAATTTAATTTAATTTAAAGAAAGTCTAATCAACAGTGTCTTTAAGTTAAATTTAATAAGATAAGATTGAAATGCAGTTTTGGTTCAGGTAAAATGTGATTGAATTCTTAAAAATTATTTTCTAGTTTATTGTGTTTTAATCACTTTTTGTCTTGCTGATATTGATTTTCCTCTCTCCCATCGTTGGATTGAGGGAGATAAAATAATAAGATGATTTCATCTATTGACTTTTAAGACAATTAATTGTAACTTCACTTGCTGAAGAGTTTGCAAGGATTTACATTGGCCTCCATCCACAATTTACCCTGCCCTGCTAACGCATCCATCAGCCCCCTTTAGTTTAACATTTACTTGTTATTTAGGAAAAATTGGTGCCTCATAATTTAACTTTCATAAAAAAGTACAAAAGCAATCTCATCACATTCTTTTGAACCCAATACCATATTTCATCTCAGCACATAAACTTGTCAATGACACTCTTTCAAATCAGTGAAGTTGTTTATCTTTACTTAAATGAGTTTGGCTGTAGTTTCATAACCATTTCATTTTTGTCTGTTTTTTATGCAAAGAATTGAAGGTTATGCTAAGATTCAGCTTCACTGACATTGCAAATGCTATGCTATATAGACACGAATTAACAGCAGAGTCTTTATTCTGATTTATATCCCATCATACTATACAGCTGACATATTGTTAACCTTTAAATAAGTTTAGAAATACAGTCAAAGGCAACAGTTTCCAACAGTTTTTCCTTGACTTTGAGATATAATCAGAGCAGCTGTAGCTGCTAAGCACACTCCGTCTCCATCATTTGCTGCATTCACACCCTTGACTCCACTTTTTTGATGTTCTGTATATTTCAGTAAGTTTAATTAAAAACAGAAACTATTTTACATGAAAAAAAAGAGACATTTGAAGGGACTTTGATTTCCGTCTGTGCTCTCCTTTTAGAGATGCAAAAATTCCTCCAACGCGGAGCCAGTAGCAGGTCGTTAAAACGCCTAAGACTTTAGTGTCTCTCCTAACAGTTTAGGCTTAGTGCTGCCTGCCTTCCCCTTAAAGAGGGTAGTTTTCCATTGATGAGCCTGCACAAGCAGCCTCAGCACCAGCAGCAGCAAATCACTACTCTGTTAAAAAGCCCTGATGCGTAGCAAACTCTCCTGCCAAGCCTCCTCGCTCCAAATCTGCCTGCTCTCACCCCACCCTGGCTCTGTAATTGGAGGCATTAAACTCGCTTTGGACATGATGGCAAATGAGCCCTTTGAGCCTGGAAGAGGAGTGACTGGCGCATTCAGAAGGGGTGCGCCAGCTGATGCAACTAAATCTGACAGATCACCTCCAATCCAGCAGATTTGTATGCATTTTTACTCTCCTGTGGAAGTCATGTCTCGACCGTCCGCGTCCAGTTTTAGGGCAGAGCTGCAGTTAATCTCACAATAATCATCAGGATCAATATGGTGACACTGAGACTTGGATGCTGACTGTCTGGTTGGAGATGAGCAACCAGCAGCGATGAAAGAGCTGGGGTGCTACTTGAGTTTCCCTTCTGCCAAGCGCGCTCATTAAAACCTCTGTGAGAACACGTCGCAGATGATTTCTCTCCACTAATGGCCTCTAATACAGTGGTGAGATATTTTCCTTCAGGTTTGCTGCCATTTTGCATCATCTTCAAAGATGCAGCAGTGGAGAAAAAATAAAAAATAAAGCTTCTGTGAGATGGAGGACTGTGAATGTTGTCTCTGGTGAGCAGCTGTAAGCGTTTCAGATGTTTAATGGTACACAGGATGCAGATTCTCACCGCTGACATTGTGTCAAGTCTCATAGGAAATAGTAAATACAAACAAAGACATACATGATTAAAAGCTTGGCCCCGCTCGTGTTAATTCTAAGCTTGAGGATTTCACTGCAGACAGAGCAGCTGTGCCGTCACAAAGCATTTATCTGCTCTCCAGCAGCAGGTAGCGCTGACACACATGATAAATGCCACGGGCCTAACTGTTGACCCGGTGGCTGTGCATCCTGTGAGAGTGGCTTGGATGATTAGAGAACATGAGCACCATCCTGGTTCCTCCTCTCTGGGGCTGAGCATGTAGCTGCTGCGTGAACGGCGAGGCTTAGGTGGTTAGGGATGATCTCCCCCCTCCTCCCGGATCCTCTCAATGGACAAGCTTCCCCTCGGTCAATAAAAACACAGGGTGACGGCTTCGCTCATCTGCACCACTCCGTGTCCTGGTTGGCGGATTAAATCCAAGCAACACTGACACTTGGTGAAAAGCCAGATTAACTTTGCCTCCTTGAAGCCTCTCCAGCAGCAACAGAGACTGAAATCCCCAGAACAGTCCTGTGGTCTTGCTAATTGGCTAGCAACGCGGTCCAGGCTTTGATTAATCTTAAATCTTAATGAGTTCAGTGATATTCTGACTGAGGAGGTAAAACACACTTGCAATTCCCCTCTTTTCATCCCGCGGTTGCATCAGAGGAGACCTGCAACTTCGGCCCAGTGAACCCACCGAGGAATCAAAGAGAATACTAGAGATGTGTTTAATAATTTATTTGCATATGATTATCGTAAAAATACTGAAAGAGAAATGCTTATTTTTGTTCTAGTTTTCTCACATTTTTTTTTTTTACAATCTAGCACACCTTTAACTGCACAGGAAAAGTCTGCCCTAACAGACACATTTTCTTCTTTCACGGCGAGAATTGGTATAGTTTCAGATATGGAATGATTAAGAATGTCCCGATGTGATCCCAGTCCAGTCGCTTTCTGCTTCCCAAAGAAATCTCAGCTCCCAGTTTCCCAGCTTCGTTTTGTCTTTGTTTTTGTCTCAGCTCTACTGATGGGTTTTGTAAAGTATTGCAAACAATAACAGATTTTCCTCATATAAATCAAATAAATAAAAAAAAGCGGACACATATATTTAACTTTGATGATGTTACAAACCTAGATCTTAGCTGACATGCTAGGGATTATTTTCAACCCATCCAATGACTTTCACAGTGAAAATGACTGAATTGGCCGCTGCAGCTCCTAATCTCTCTTATTTTTTTAGATGACATGGCACAAATATGCACAGCTGACCCACAAGAGGTGTGTAGCTGCAAATATTGCATTTACTAAAAATGCTGCATTTTCAAGCCAAAATAACCAGTAAAGATGCTAACGATGGGCTGCTACTAGCAAACCACATTAGCCTCTATCAACTTTAATCAGAAAAAAGTTAAGCTAAAGATGTTTCCACAAGGCATGAACTGATATTAGATTGTCATATTACGTTTTATGGTATAAACCTGGAAAAAAAAGTTTAACTGATATAATTGTTATATTTAAAATATCTACATCTGCTGAAATCGTGTAATTTTGTTTTTATCAAATATATGTTAACTAGTATTTTTTCAATTGGACTAAATGTGGAAGATGAGAACAAAAATCCCTCAAATTTTGTGGTAGATTCTTTTAAGGCAGCTAAGAGAGAAAACAATAGCAAAGAAATTAGTCAGGCTAGCTGCTTACGTAGCTAGCCTGCTAGCGACTTCTTTTGAAAACATGCTAGTTTAGGATAGTGTGATAGTCGCACACATGTTGTAAAGATTCAGTTCTTTCCCTATTTTTTATTTTTTACAAAGTTAACACTTGTTTTTAATGTTTAAAAACAGCTAAAGCTGCCTTTCTTGTAGGCAAAGGAAAACTGCAGTAGCCTCCGTTAAGGTAGCTCATTAGCAATTCCATGAAATATCGTCATCAGGATCTTTTTTGGCATCTCAAGACCGTAAACTATGGCTATGTTCACACTGCAGTCTGAAGTGACCCAAATCTGATTTTTTTGCCCATATACGAACTGTATCTGATTTTTTTATGGCTGTCTAAACAACACAGATCCGATTTTTTCCAGTCTGACCCAGGCCACATGGCTCTGTGGTACTGAATCCGATACGAATCTGATCTTTTCAAATGCAACCTGTGTCTGAACAGCCAGGTCGGATTGTTGTTTAACCATATTGAAAAGAGTGTGTTTTTATGGTTGGAAAAGACCGCTAGATGGGCTCCGGCACTACCATCCATGTCTACTTCCGCCTGTGACGTCATTGCGTTCTCTACTTCGCAAGCGGGACACTTGCGTTGTATGACTAAAGTTCACACAGGAAATCACATACAAGTCGCATATATTTTGAAATGTGAACGGCAACGTAAAAAAAATTCGGATTTCGCAAAAAAAAATCGGAATTGAGCATCAAGGCCTGCAGTGTGAACGTGACCGTGTTACTTCTCAAACAGGAATTAGCGCCCGCCACACAGGCAAACTAGTGCCACTAAATTACCAGGTCAACTTTTTTCACATTTAACCCTGTAATGGTGGGATGTGTGTACCTAATATCACCTGCAGGTGGCAGTAATGCAAGGGATACAGCTTTAACTGATCAAGCCAAACTCTAAAGAAGAAAACTACTTAAATTGAAAACTTGCCTTCTTACTTGATAAAATGTTGCCAGCCCTTTTATTAGCAATGTTGTAGTACCTGGATTTTAACATCATCTAGTAGGATTCATCAATTGTTGCTAGGCAATGTGTTGCCCTGAAGTTTTCGTGTAAACACACAAAATGCATGCCTTACCCAGTATTGTAATGGCTTTGTTCAGATTAAACTTGTCCTAGTAAATTAGCAGGTATAATACTAGTTCTCGACTTGGTGTAGGTAGCAGATGTCGGGGTCCTTCACCTGCTGACGCCATTACCATAAGACAACACCACTCTGACAAATTGTATTGCGCCTGATTCATAAGAATCAAATCTTCTCTGGAGTCCCTACTTATCATTTTCTATATTTGCTATTATTTTAGATTTTCTTTGTCGACCTAAAGTAGCCAAAAATAGAAAACAGTCATTCTAACTCTTGAAGGCAAGCTCTGTCTGCGACAAATGAAAGATATTACGTAAAATGACTTTTGTGGAGATTTTAGACAAAGAAAAGAACCGCTATTCTGCTTGTAGAAATTGGACGGTTACTTGTTAAGAATTTAAAAGTCATGTAGTTAAATTAGGGTAGCTGACCTATTTAAAAGAGGCTAACCCATTAGCTACTGCAGGCTAACAGCCTTGCTAGCTGTGCTTTTCACTACTTAATCCGTCCCGGAAGCACGATCCGTTCTGCAAATGCGCCATCAGCTAATTTGAGCATCCTGATACATCCGGGTCGCCCTTGATTTTATTTTGTTAAAAATAAAGTAAGCGTACCAAAATATAATGGGTTAAAGGTCAATAATGTATTTCCTGAGAAAATAAATGCCTTAAAATCTTTTTAGTTTTATCACTGGTCTCTGCCCGATCTGCACCGGAAATTGAATCCTACGCTACTTCCAGGGGCTAACTTGTTCGGCTTTGGATTTAAACATGAATCTAGTATTTTTGAGTTTTATGTTTTACTTTTGTGTTAATATTATGGAAATCTAAAAAAAAGAAACAACTAAAATACAGATAAACATGGTTTAATCATATTTTTCCGGACTACATGCCGATGATGATGTCAGAAAAGCAGTTTAACAAAGAAAATGTAAAAAGCCAAAAGAATTGTCTCAGAAAAGTCATAAAACATTTTTTTATAAGATGTGTATTAGCATTCTTTTGAAAGTTAGAATAGACATAAGTAATTTTAGCAACATGATTACATTATTTATGGACACCGGGGTGTATATCTGTTTGCGCATGCGCAGAACGGACCGTTTTACCAGATTTTACCCTTAATATGAATGAGGGCGCGTAGACTGTTATTACGGTAGAAAGAGTGCGCGAGCGAACTGCGCGTGGACACAGCTGTTAGCTAGCCGGTTGGCAGCTGTTAAAGTATAGATGATGAGCAGAGCACACCATCTTAAAATAAACAAGGACGTTCATTATCAGAACCGGTCACAGCTGCCCTGTGTTATGGTCAGCGTGTTAATCGGTAAATTTGATTTAAATTGAGCTGATCATTGAGATAAATGTTTGGTTCGTGCACAGGTAAAGAAAAAAAGGACTTTGATTTGTTAGTTTTACTAAAGATGAGGACCGGAAATGTAACTTAAACCAATCTAATCAATAAAGTAAGACAGACCATTGGTTGCAGTTTACACTTGATTTTTGTTGTTTGAATATTATTAAATATGTAAAAATGGATGAAAGCATCACTGTCCAGGTTTCCTATTTTGATTTTCATGATATGTGTTTATTTTTTAACCTGACTCCTCCAGATGGATTTGCTCCGCATATCCATCTGGAAACCTTCCGTTGAAGTAATTTTGGGAAGGGGCG
>NW_015150510.1:372074-379937 GCF_000732505.1 Cyprinodon variegatus
CCGAAAAAACTTGCTCAATAGCCGCCATGTTCTTTAGACTGAACTGTCGCGCTTCTCGTTGCGTCACACCTCAACCCGCCTCAAAGCCAACGCTGATTGGACGTTCGTTTGGTGAACGGCTCCAAATTTTCTTCAACGGAGAGTCTCCAGACTGATTTGTGGGTGAAACCTTGAAAGCTTGCGAGATCAGGATGGTCTCACGAGGCTATTTATTTTTATCTACGAGCTGGAAATGTCCCCAGATTAGATTGCAGAAATATTAAACATGACTAACTTGAACTATTCAGGAACATACATACACTATCTATTGCAATAATATTTTTTTTTAAAGTTTCTTCTACGTGAATTTAAATTTTATGATATTTATTTCTATTTCGTGTATATTTTTTTCTATCCTTTAGATCCAAATACCAGGATTCTCCCATTATTCTTTGTCTGAGCATTTTCTATTTCCTCTAGTAATTTTTGGAAGACTGTTTTAGCCTAATATAGTAAAATAAATACTTAACATAGTGCTATTAATACTTGAAAAAAACCATCCTCTGACTCAGTACATTACTGTGCAAGGTTGTTAGTGTGAAAGGGGCTTCTGACAGCAGTGGGGGATGCATTGTCAGGGTTTCTGCTTCAAGGTAACCGTTGAACATAACATTGAGGCTAACTAGAGATTTTGACTGGAATAATTAAATAAATCCCTGTGAGGAAGAATAGAGGAAGAGAGAGTGAAACCTCTGGAATGTCATTAGTGGGTGAGTTTAGAGAGGAAATCCCTATGCTTATCATATGTAGAACACCTTATACTGAGGAAACTGTTCTTTTACTAAATATACATGGAAATGATATCAGGAAGCGATCAGACTGGGGCTGGATATCCGCTAACGGCCTTTTCTGAAATGACTGGGATCAGTTCCGGGACATTCCTAGTAACGACCTTCAGATTTGTTTGCCTCATGACAACAAACTAACAAGCAGATAAATAAGGGCCACAGAAATAGACCGAAAGTCAGGTCAGAAAGCTGTAACTGCGCAGTGGTTTGGCCTAATACAAACATGGTGGTATATACAGGCAGTTCGATTAAATAGGAATTGCTCTGGCAGCTGGCATTCCGAGGAAAACACTGATTTGGAAGAAACGAAACAATGGCTGATTTATTCGACTCCTTTTTCTTTTTTCCCCCCCTACATTTCTGGGTCAGTTTAAGGTTCCCACTAATCTGTGATTTTCAGAATAAAAGTCTAGGAAGAGGCCTGACATCGATCCTGACACAATCTCCTCTGTGATTTTAAAGATAATTCGCCCGCCCTTAATTCCATCATTCACATCTGTCCGGTTTCTTACTGAGTTGAGGGGGAGCAACGCAAGCATTGTAATAAAAAAGTTAAGCTCGAGTAAAAAAACAGAAAAAAAAACAATAAAAGGAAAAAAAAAAGCAGTATCAGGTAATAACTTAGCATTCAAATCAATGCGTTTATGAGTCAAAGAAGGTTAAGAAAACGTGGACGTTAAAGCCCGATACAGCAAGATGCCACCAAAGCAACAGCAAACGTGGAACTTGGTAGTTTATTTTCTCTCGTCACGGAGTTTCCACTTTGGCATGCACATGACGTGTCCCGCACAGTGTCAGCTACGTCTCTCCCCTCCGACAGGAAGAGACGGGGGTGAAGACTTGGATGCTTTGTACAGGTTCATAAAACACGGAGCTCCCAGTACGTTTGAGTGGAAGACAGTATTTAAGAGGAAGAGGACGAAAAGTTTCTTATTTCTCATCGCCAAAATAGCTTCGGCAACATATTTGGTCGGGATTTAAACAACAACGACAACAATAAGAAAAAAACAAAAGGAGGAAGATTGAGCAGATTGAAGGTGTAGAGAGGTCTAGCTGTGATGAAGGTTGGATTGGCTCCATTTTGGCACTGTTGCGTCATCTAGACGGCGAGTCGTAGTCGCCTCTGGGAGCTCGCCTTCCTTGGCGCGATGGCGAGGAGAAGGAAACACTGATTCCCACCCAGCAGAAAGAAAAAAAAAAGAAACAAAACTCATGCAGGCATGCAAACACAACCTGAGAGGGTCCAATAAGAAGTTTGGCTTCATGTCAACAGTCACAAATCCACAAGTGTCAAGTAATGAGCACACACACTGCAATGGGAAGTCCTCTTTATACAGACATTAAGTCTCCAGTGGGAAGGAAGCCTCCGAAGCGGTCCACTTTCATCGCCTTCGTCTTTTATCCGCCTCTTTGTTTTGTTTTAAACTTTGTACATCAGATCCTCTGGGTCAGAGTTTCTAGGTAGTTTTTTTTTATTCTTTCTTTTCTTTTGCCACCCTTTGCTTTGCAGCAGTTCACACTCTGATGGGAAGAGTTTGGCTCATCTGTTGTCGGATGATTTCCTGACTGTCTTCCGGGCTCTTCCTGTTGTGTCCCGGCAGCGTTCCTCCCAGCCGCAGCAGATCCCTGCCAAGACAACGGCACACAGGTCAGCAGCGGGTTCAAAGCCACCTTGCACTAAAGCTGCGAGTGGAGAGCCGGCCCTCTAAAGTGCTTCTCTGTTGAAAGTAAATAAAGGTCTAATCCATCTCGCTGTCAGAGCTGCTCAGTTCTGCCGAGCCCTCGCACTTAGATCTAATGATTGCAAATAATAAGAAATACAACATCAGGGGAATAAACTTTAAAAGTGCTGATCTGAGGCCTCATCTGCTGTAAACGACTCCAGAGGCAGGCTAAATCTATTCATCGCAGTTTTAATAAAAGTTCAACATATATTTCTTGGCTATCTTGGGGGAAGCGGCGCCACGGCGTCCGAGTGTCCTTTGTTCCTCGGCCAGTGTCCTTGTTTTTAAGGCCCATGCGGCAGGAGATACTCGACTAGATAGCGCCGCATCTCATATCCCCTCTCTCCGTCCCTTATCTGCCCACAGCATCGCCCTGCAGCCAATGGCGACGGAGCGTTTCGGACGCAGACGCAGCAGACGCTCTCTAAATCATGCTCTGACAACATGATTCTTCTCCTCTCCCTCTCCTCTCGGCGCTCCGTCGCCATCCATCACTCGCTGCCGCTGCATACTGATGAGGCCATAAATTAATCATTGGCATGTCATCGGCATACAGCGACAGAAAAACATGCAGATGCACACCCGACGCAACACAAACACACGCGCGGACACGTGCACGTCCCTGCGTCGCAGCACTGGGTGCGCCCTCCCCTGATGCATTAAAAAGCTCATTAGCAACCTAATTAAACACATTCCTCTCTTTTAGCTTCTCCTCGATCCCCCTTATTACTCACACTTCATCACCCCCTGCTTTTCCACATCAGCAGCCCGTGCCGCTTCTGTCCTATCACCTACATTTCAGCATCCGGCCAAGTGTAAGGGGAATTAAAGCGAGGTCAGCCATTACATTTCCACACACAATTAGCTTCGCTGGGCCCAAATCCTGGCACAGGAAATGCCCTCAGGGACTCTGTGTTAGAGTGAAGCTCTGAGCCAAGGAGCCGCTACCCCACCTGGAAAGAGGAACGTGTGAATCCCGCCTTCTGTGTCTGTCAGCCAGCCGGCGGCGGAGACTCGGCGCCGAAGATCCGCGTTTGATTCATTATACATCACTGCTGATCCGGCAGCCGAACTCGCACTAATGTTGTTGACTAAATTCCAGGCTAACAAAATTCAGAACAAACAACGTCAGCAAGGCAAAGCGTTACGAGTCGGCAAACTCAGAGAGAAACAACTCCTCGGGGCGAGCGCAGCTACCTTCGAAAACGAGTCAACATCTCCGCTTCCTTCCACCGAGAAAGTGTCAGAGACGGCGAGGCAGACATCCGTCTGGCAGCAAAAAGGCCTTCAGCGCACGGAGGGATCCTATCGAGTATAAAACAAAGAGAGGCACAACAAGCACGCACCTTGTTGTGCTTCTCTTTAGGCCAGACATAATTTTTTTTTTCCTGTGACATCTTATTTCAGCAGCCCAGAGGCACAGCGCTGCCCCATCTCTGCAGCAATCTTTATCTTGCACTGAGCGGCAGTCATATACAATACTGAAGACAATTTCACACAGGGAGAAGAAAAATGCATCACGGCTTTATTTTCTGCTCCCCATCATGGAATAACCTCCAGACCATTTTGAGCGCTGATGAAAAAAAGAACTCAGTGATAAAACACTTTTTTTTTTGTCAAACTTTGCCCAGAGTAGCAAAGTTACCAACAACTTGCCTCCATCTACAGCGTAGCAGCCTATTATTGTTAAACGACAACTGCCAGAACGGACGGATGATTAAGGAAACCGACAATATAACCTCCGGACATAAATGCATTTAAGTAAAAGTCTTGGTTGAGCATTTCAGCGTCTGGAGGGACCCGAACAAAAACCATCATAAACACACAGATTCGGTCTTTGGTGTCTTTTCTTGCGCTAACTTCGGAAAATCTAGTACTACTTGTCCACATTTCACAACGTCGGAGCATCCAGGGAGAAATCTCTTGACCCATTTCTTCTGACGGTCCAGAATACTTGAAACGTGGAAAACCACATGTTTTGGATTAAACTAAAACTTGCTGAATATTTCAAAAGATAATCATCGTTGCAGTTTTAGAGGTTGCAACACTGTGATCACAGCAAGGATGTAACATTGTATTTCCTCAATATCTCTTCTGCTTATCAATAAACATCTAGTTAGCTGGAATTACTTTAACTGCATATTTTCTCTCTCAACCTGATACTGACTTAAGTTAAACTGAAAAGGATTTGTTTTGGACTAAGAAAACAGCAAAAAAGTGAGCAAATCACAATCAATATTAGATTAATATCAGATGCAGTAATAATCCATTTACAATTTACTGGTAAAGTACATATTGTCATTTAAAATTCATCGTCAGAGATCATGAAGTTAAAAGTCCTGCCTTCCTAATAAGGAAGGGAACATTTAGAAGAGAAACAGGCCCAGACACTGGAAAAAATGTACTAAAAAAATAAGTAACAACTTCTTAAAATGTGTGTATTTGCTTTTAATTTCAGAAGTTAAATATGTAATAATTAATTATGCCCATATAAATAATAAATTTAGATATTAAACATTAAAAATAAGATTTGCAAAGAAAAATTGACCGAAGAAAAATGTATTAAACTCAACAATACTTTATCTCAAAGGGAAAAAAATGTTGCTGTAACTCATAGGCTGTTTTAATTTCAATGGGTTGTTGTAAATTTTAAAAGCTGTATCCAGAACCGATCTTTTGCAGCGATTCGTCTTGCAACAGATCTGGAAGTGCAAGATATTTTCATGACATTTTTATTCTAATCTGATCAAAAAAACATGGTTCCAATTAAAGCCCTAATGTAGGTTAGCAAGCTCTGTTTTCTGGATGAGGAAGAAGATTAGAGCCATAAAAAAGTTTACTAAAAATAACTCTGATTTATGACTTTTTCTAACTTTATTTTCAGAATTCTTATTTTTCTGGCTGTATTAGGGCCATTGAAAAGAAAAAAAAAATGATTAGGTTGATTAAAAAGTCTGCTTTAAAAAGGTGAGAATTGTGAGATTAGTCAGAATTCTTAGATCATAGGCAGAATTTTCAGTTTAAAAACAGAATTCTGCAATTAAATTGATATTTCTTCATTAAAGTCATTGGGAAGCGGCTGTTCCAACGGTTGCAGTACCAACTTCTCCCGAGCGGTGCCCGACTTTATACGAGTCAATAAAGTGATTGGTCGTTTATTAAAGGGGTTTGCTAACCAGTTAGCAACATAGTGCTAGTAGGTTTCCAATGGGACCAAGTAGCACTAATTGGTAACTTAGAAACGACGCTGTCAAGGAACGCTATGGACAGAGGAAACCTGAAGAGGAGGAGAGTTTAGTGTCGGAGGTCGTGGATGAGTCTCCTCGGTCATCCATGTTTTATTTAGAGGAGGAAAGCGGGGACGAGGATGTTGTGGAAGAGGACGCCAGGGCGGCAGAAGCTTGGTTTGGTGTAGAAGGCTTCCAGCCGTACATGTTTGAGCCCTTGCCTCGCAACGCTGCCAGTTCTGTTAGCTCTACGCCTGCTGAAGACACAGACGTCCATCCCCGTGAACACTGGGACGGAACTCAATGGGAAAGGAAATGATTCTGATTTCAACCGTTGGGTATATTAGCTGCGACATATGAATCAAGATGCTATGACTGAAGAAATTTGATTGACAGGTGACCGTTGATATATGATTGGACAAATTTAGGTGTACAAGCTGACGTAGAACTAACTGGCCTGGATAAGATAACGGGAAAAAAACTGAATTTAAATAGAAATTCTCTAACTTTTGGGACAATATGGTCTGATAAAGAGTACATTTATATATATCTTTAAGCAAGAATGATTTGAAATTTAAAAAACTGATTTTCCTAACACTTTAAAAGTCAGAATTCTAGATTAAGAGTTGTAACCAAGAATTATTAGATCAGTCAGAATTATAAGCTTAAAGTCAGAATTCTGACCTTTTTTCCAGGAGATTTATTTTCCAATACCTCTAATCCTCCTCCACACATTTGGAAGAACAGAAACAATAAATCTTATCTGCCACCTGCTAACCTCTAGAAATGTAGCTCTAAGATGCTCTTACAGCAGTACTGTAACAGTGAGCTTTGGGTGTTTTATCACCTGCCTTTGATTCCTGCTCACCCCACATGTGTGACTGGAACATAAATATGGATCCATGTCCAGCCTTGTTAGCCAGTAGCTAAAAGAAACAGGAAGCCTGCTTCATGTCATATTTATAGCTCAGAAAAGCAGAAAACCATAAATACTAATTAGAAGTTTCTAGAAACTAAGATTTATATCAAATCAAACTTCAATAGAAGCAATAATGGCAACAGTAGTAATACTGGAAAACTGTATCCTTATAAAAGTAAAGGTTGAATTTAGGAAATGTGTTTATTTTTAACGTTTTTCTGCATCGTTGAGTCGAGCCAAATGTCTTCATAGCTTAAAACTCTAATAAAACATCATCCCAGACTTCAATCCAACTCCTGTGGTTGTTTTGAACAGGGATGTTCTGGTCCATTCAAACTTACATGTCTGACTCACCCTGAGTAGCTGCTGGTCACCACCTTGAGGCTCGAGGCGTTGCGGAGCAGCTTATCCAAGGTGCTGACGATGCGGGAGAACTTAGGCCTCAGGTTTCTCTCCTTCATCCAGCACTCCAGCATCAGCTGGTGCAGAACCATGGGGCAGTCCATGGGCGGGGGCAGCCGGTAGTCCTGTTCTACGGCAGTCATCACCTGAGACGCAAAAAGTGACTCATAAGAACAGTGAAGTTTTCTCTCCATTGCTAAATTTAAACGCTATAATGCTAGCATTGGAAAGCTAAGTGGTCACCCAGGTTGAAGTTGGAAAACTTCAGCTAAAACTGTCACTACCATTGCTCTCTATTCACTGGATTGATTGCCCCAAAAAAGTGAAGCCACCATCTGCCATATTGGTACTTCCCACTCCCACGGAGACGCGCAATAAAAATGCCTACATGTGTAGCATTTTGCTGCAGAAACAACAGTTTGCCGGCTGTGGGAAGACGTTCATGAGGTATTTTCACAGTCAGTGGATGTACTAACCAAGAAAATCCATATATACACCGATGTATCCTATAGCATAGTGTGTAGCCTAACGTTACTCTGGCTATTTTGGACTGACTCGAAGACATTGACTAAGTTAGCCATTGAAATTGTTTTTAATGTTAGAAAATAGAAAGTACAGTAAATAGAAAGTAATTCTATGTGAAACATCAATGCGGTAATTCTTCATTAAGTGGATGATGCCGTCGTTCCTGTAGTGTTTGTTGTATTTCTCATTTGAAACACATGTTATTTTGAGGAAGAAAAAAAAAGAACTAAATCATTTGA
>NW_015150510.1:381169-384111 GCF_000732505.1 Cyprinodon variegatus
CCCCCCCAAAAAAAAAAAAAAAAAGACAAAAGAAAAAAAAAAGTACGAAAAGTCAAGTATTTGCCTACCCGGAAGTTATTCTCTTTACGCATGCACAGAACATATCGTGCTTCCGGGTGATAGTGATAAGAAAAAAAAGCTAGAGATCAACCTGGAAGGTGGGATGTTACTCAAAAAAAAAAACCCAAACTCAACTCCAATATGGCCGCCACCCCAAAACATAAAGAGGGCTGCATAGAGAGTGTTCATTTGTCCTCCTACCAGTTTGTAGCTGATTAAATAACTGGCATTTAGTACTCTGTAGCTTCTGTGATTATACTTTAAACATGTAGCCCCAATGAAAATGAATAAGTACATATGCATCTACCCAATGAGTGATAAACCTGATTTCCATAGATGAAGTTAAATGTTCAAAGATCAGCAGGTGTTTACAGTTTTCAGCCAGAAATAGACTCTCTTCCAGCGAGAACGCCTGGATTGAAGCTCCTGGAGCAGAGATGATGCAACACTGACATCAAATCTCAAAGACAGACGGTAAATTTTGATCAGTTAACTCAATAAGAGCAACAAAAACATGAACATGAAACCTTGACTTTGTGTTTATGTGAAGTCATGCAGCTCATCTAGTACAGCTGTTGTTTTAGTAATAGGGAGGCTCGCAGCTGCAGTTTAAACTATTCAACTTTTCCTTTTTATGCTTTTCAGTCTCGGCTAAAACAAAATCAATATTTGGACATATGAGACATATGTTTTATTCATAAAAAAAGAAATGATATTGGATTGATTGTCAGCTGAAGAATTTTTCAATCTCCATGGGTCAGGATGATTTAAATTGTTTTGTTGCTCTGTGAGCTGGGAATCAGAAGCATTTTTATCTGACAGATATTGGCAATAATATCACCTTTTTTTAACAACAAGATAGTGGGGATTTCAGAATCTGGTTCTTAAATTTACAAACGGCACATTTTGGAGAGAACGGTAGACATTTCTTCCTTTAAGTGTCGGTAAACATGCGTTAGCAGGACCTAGCTGGTTTAAAGAATCCAGGCTTAGAGCCATTTGTGTCACCTGGACGGCCATACAACAGATATTTGCACTGATGCAAATCAGGGAGGCTTTTTTTGTTTTGTTTTTTACTAAGAGGCTGATTCATTACGAGATATTAAAATCTTTTTACAAGCTGAAATGTCAGGAAAAAGCAGAACATTTATCCGTAAAACAACCACTGTTTTTTGGCATTGTCTTTAATTTCATAGTAGTCAGGAGGACCGCATCTGTCCGCTGACTTTTACTGTTTCTGCTGAAAATAGAATAAAGCTAAAAACATTTAGTCATAGAGAGATTTCGCAAACGTGAATTCTCCATTAAATTAAGGCAAATGTACAGTAAGCTATTGGTTTACAAAAATGCATATATTTCTAAGCTGCAAAACTTTAGTTTAACCAAAAGAACACATGTTTATAAAATAGATGAATGCTAAGTTTATTATTGAGCAGTTAAAGCCGTCATAGCGCCGTATTTTACGTATAGTCTTTTTGAAATTGTCTTTAAATCAATGTTACGTTATTTCTAGAGGAAAAAAGTTTAAATAGAAGTCATTTGTACGACGGAGTATTAGGGCTAGGCTAATGTGTGATTCATCTTTTATTAACTCTTGCTTAAGATTGTTCCAGATAAAGACCATGCAACGGACGGGTTGTGAAGGAGGTCTGAATATCCTCCATCACGTTTCTTCTAAACAAGTGTTCTTGGAACAATTCAATAGTAAAACAACCATATGCTTTGTTTTAACATATGTGTTGAGGTTTAAAGTAAAATCCTTTTGTTTCCCTTTCCCTTAGTTAAACCTCAGCTGGTGTAATTAGGGACATCCCCTTTTCTTCAATAAATGGCAAGGAGAAAGCTGAAGACCGGCAGAGTGGGGTGGAGATTGTAAACTCCGCAGTCTCCTTCCTACTCTCCTCGCAAGTAACTAAATTAATTGTCTCTGTTCCTTCTTTCTTTCCCTGTATGTATGTATGATGTTTTAGGTGCTTAGACCTGATAGCCAGGCTAGAGATTTTTTTTCTATTACATTTTACGTGAGATTATGGACCTTCAATGACTTACTGAATGACTAGAAGTTTGGACATTACCATCTCAAACATCAGAGACATAGTACCTTATTTACACTACCCTCTGAAAACCGACCCGTGTTGAGCTCGGTTCCAAGCTCCCTTACGATCATTTACACGCCACGCTAGCACGTTTCCTCGCCTCCTAGTGATGATCTACGGTACTACAAGCAACCCAACATGGTGTGCTCGTAACATTCAGGAAGTTTGCGGAGAGTCAGGCAAAAAAGGCAATCTTTGGTGAATTTTGGGAAGTGGATACGACAAATGATAGTCTAATCAGGGCTTATAGACGCAGGAAACAACGACAGATGTTGAGGTTCATCACACTGCTAAGCAGAATCTTTGCTGGAAATCGTGTGGCACGGTAGGGAAGCTAGTATTTTTTATGAATGTCTGAAGTTTCATGATTACGGAGGCTGACTGTAAGGAGATGCTCATGCGCTCTTTGTTATCAGAGATCCGTGCCAGAACGTGAATTCTCCATTAAATTAAGGCAAATTTAAAGTAAGCTATGGGTTGACAAAAATGCACATACTTCTAAGCGCGGTTCGGTTTAGTTGTGCGTGCCATTTACACTCAACAGTTATCGCTGTTACTGTGTTTGGACCGTTTTTGGCACAGTTTCAAAAGGGTAGTGAGAAAAAGGTAGCCTGACAGTTTGCTATGTTGAGCCCTTTAAGGGGCGGAGCTTAGGGCACCGTTGAGTCGCATGTAGATGAGGAAGAGAGAGAAGGAAAAAGGAGCCATAGAGTTTACCGTTCTCAGTTTGTGGGTTTCGTCTTGCTTTTGCAGTTTGTTGTTGCGTGAAATGCAAGCACAGTAGGG
>NW_015150510.1:384607-390305 GCF_000732505.1 Cyprinodon variegatus
ACTTTTGACAACCCTAAAGCACAGTAAATAATGTCAGGGGTCAGTGACATTGTTTATTTTTAACGGAGTATTTTAGTTTGCCTTTAGTTTGTGACATGTTTTATTCACATGCGCACTTAAGAGTTAAATAATGTGGTTTGCTTTCTCATGTGGTGTATTTAGTTAGAAACGAGACGTTAGCTATTAATACTGAAGTTTATAAAGTGAGATATCAGTTCAGTTATTTGTTGGGAATTATTCAGATGCTGATATTGTATTGTTGTTAGTTTTCTAGAAAAAACAAACACATTGTTACGGAAATGAATGAATAAACTGGAAGGCCAATTAGAACTATTGGAGTACGAATCTTCCTACTAGCAATAAAATCCCAAATTTTCAAGTAGTGTAAATGGGAATATAATTTATCTTCTACTAATGTGATCAGATCTGTTGCATCCTTTAACTGCTAAGCATTTCGTTCTGCCATGTGAAGGGATGTTTAATGCTAACAAACTAACGTACGTGTTGCAATTAAGCTAGATAGGAGGTGTGAGTTAGCCTTTAGCTCATTGATTCTTTGCAAAGCTGGACGTGTGTGATTTAAACATGCAGTGGATTAAAAAAATAAAATAAAATAAAACTGGTACAAAAAAAAGATACAAAAAAATGGGTTTATTAACTCCTGAAAGGGGCCTTTTACAGTTGCTTTTTGTATCTCTGTGTGCTTTGAATTGGCGCTTTATAAATAAACTGAATTAAATTGAATTCAATGCATTTCAGAGTAAAAAAACTCGGATTTAAAGCAAATTTAATCATTTCCCACCGTGCAGTCCTGGCTAACTCACACAAAGACTCTCTGTTTAGCGTTTGTTGGCGTTCTTAGAAGGATAATCGCTGGTTTGTGTCTTATGTCCTCCGTTTGACAGCTGCTCAGCTCACGCTGTCAAACACTCCATCCTTCCTTTCAGCGTCTACACCCAACTCTATAAAACTAATCCCGAATTTGTCACTTCAGAACTGCTGTGACTGACGCCAGAAACAATAAGTAAAGGAAGAGCACGTCAGCTCATTGATTAGATTTTGCCTAGCAACCGCATTTGCCTCCATAAGCTCTGGATGGGTTTCCAGCTCCCTGCTTCAATAAAAAAAGAAGAAAAAAAAAAGCATTTGGGAACAATAAAGCAGTTCTGCCGCACTCCTCTCTTCCTGCTGCTCGTCCTTTGATTTTGTGTCGTGCCTCCAGCCAGCGAGTACCTCTGTTTATATCTCATATTTGTTGACTGTTGCTTATTGAACAACAGCACAAAGGATAGGCAGAACAATGGAGAGCCTCTGCTTTGATGCTTTCATTACCCCGTTAGGGTCGTGTTGTGAAATTCATACATGCATTACTGCCGTTTTTCATTTTGATAGATTTTTTTCTCTCGCTTTATTAGTATCCGTGTTAACACGTCTCCTTTCTGAGGCCCGATCGAGAGCGGATGCTCCTCAGAGAGGTAAGGCAGAGGTGTGCAGGACACAGCGCTTCAGCACTTTGCTCAGCGAGGAGGAACCCAGAGATTTCTGTTTTCTTTTCCCACAAAGCTTGGAGCTGCAGCTTCAGTGTCTGTGCAGTGCAGATAGCCGACAGGTAACAAGGCCCATAAAAAAAGCCTTTTCCTAAAAATGCCTTTGTGAGTGTGAGGAGGGAGGCTTTGCCGTATGGATTTGTAGGGTGTGGGCAGGCTTGAGCTGTAAATAAGGTGTTAAAAAAAAAAAAGCAGAACACAGGAACGCAGCTGCACAGGCATCTGCAGACGGGAGATAAAGACTGCAGAACAGAGCCGGGTTTCAGCGCGTCACTCTGGAAATCAAAGCCACTGCAGCTCTGAAGAACTCCCAGCCGGACCCTTAAACTCCTCCTCCTCTCAGATAGGTGCTCAGAGAGCGTGCAGCGGCGGCGGCGGCTAACTCACGTCCTGGTTGCTCATGTCCCAGTAAGGCCTCTCTCCGTAGGACACCACCTCCCACATGACGATGCCGTAACTCCATACGTCACTGGCGGAGGTGAACTTTCTGAAGGCGATGGCTTCCGGCGCCGTCCACCGAATGGGAATCTTTCCTCCCTGCTCACAAACGCAAACACACACAAACATGGCCTGTCAATACGACGGAATAAACAACACTACGTTTTCAAATAAAACACATGGTCTAGCAAAAGTATGCACAGCCCTCGAACCGCTTTACATCTTGTCACATAACTGTGAAGTGAAAGGAAATTATTTATAGCCTAACGTTTATTTTAACTGATAGGAATCTGAAAAGTGTGGCATGCATTTACCCTTATAACCCTGAATGAAATCTGGTTCAACCAATTAGTGTTACCTAATCAGTAATTAGAATCCCTTGTGTGTAACTTAATCTTTACAAATATGTCATGACATCAGACTGCATCTTAAAGACGAAGAAATGTGGCAATCAGGCTGTTTGGGTTCGAGTTGTAGTCAAGTTTAAAGCGGTTCGGTCCATTTTCAGTAAAAAAATGTAAAAAGCATTTTGGCCTAAATATGTTGCCATTTTCCTGATAACTTTGCCATTTTTATATCTAAATAGTTATAATTTTTATATTTTTTACCATGGAAGTCGCCATTTTTTCAACTACACAGTTACTTGACAGAAAGCTACAGAGTAAACACAGAAGGGCTATAATGTTAGCGGAGCTGTTTTTACCACATTGCGTTTGACGGGTGTAAATTTAGACAGTACGTTGAAGTTTTCATGTGCAGTTATACATGAGATATCTGTTGAAACAAACAAATGTGATAGGCTTGTGATCTACTGTTTACTATATTAGCTAGAGCTAACACCATTAGCAGAAGCTAACGTGAAATAAAAATCATCCGTAGATAATGAATGACCGCTTAAAGTGACAGTGAAGCAGATTTCAGTCGTTGTAAAACATGGTTCTAACATATCTGAGAAAATCTTTTGATCCTAATGCTAACTATAAACAGCCTCAGTTATAAACTGGAGCTCTTGGTAGCATAGCTCGTTAGCTGGGTTAGCATCTCCTAGCAGCAGACGCACAATCGCAACCTTTAACCAACTCTCCCTTCTTTCTATGTTTAGTTTTCCTTGTGTTCATGACACCCTCTGATTTTTATATTCTCGTCAACTTTGAACTGAAGCTAGCGCAGTTAGCTGCGGCTAGCTAGCAGCTAGCATTGCAGCACAAACAACAGGACAGTGACTGTTTTACATCATTTAATTGAAGTGTATTAACATAGCTTACACTAGTTTAACTTTATTTATACAGAAAATAAATATTTGTGAAATAAAGTTGTTACGACTAATCGTGGATCCCTTTAATAAATGTTTATCCTGTAAAGGAAGTAATTGAACGCAATATCGGCTTTGAGAATCGGCAGCACATATCAGGAATCAGTTAGACTAATGTTAAAATAACCAGCAGTTGCGTCGGCCTAAAAAAACAACAATAAGTCATTCGAATTCTACCCAAAAATCTTTCCCTTTTCTAAAAATGAAGACAGAGCCCAGTCAGCACTTCACTTAAAGCTACAGCAAACAGATGAGAGAGAAAAGAAAAAAACACGCAAAGCATTTTCATTAAAAGGAACACCACACCACCCCCCCTAAGTGAGACATGGTGACAGCAGCATCATGCTGTGGGGTTTTGATTTTCTTTTAAACCAGCATCAAACCAGAAGGGGAATGAAGGTAAATCCAGAACAATCATGGAAGACAAACCTGTTAGAGGCTGCAACAGACTTTAGGCTTTGGAGGAAGTTCTCAATTTATAGCAATCAATCTAAAAACAAGTAAAGATTTCTTAAAATAAGTGTTTTTAGCCCTAATTTCAGCAGGTAAATAAGAGCATCTTCCAATGGAATTACCAGTTTTACTGGTAAAAATACAATAATAAGAATTATGCATTTGAAAGATGAAACTGCAGTTGTTTTTAAAGTTAAATTGTTTTATTCAATTGACAAAGTGTCTCACTTAAACGCTCAAAGAAGAAATTATTCCTTTTTTTTAAGAAAAATTGACATACTTAGATTTCATATTTTTGCAGTGCAGTTTCTCGCAGAATAATGAATCAGATCACAGGATCCAGATCTCTATATTAGATTAAAGAGCCAAAACCATTAGTAAAATGTAGCTAGACCTGCAAAGAGAACTCCATCCAATCTGAATAATCTGGATCTACAAAATGTTGAGCTCAAAAGTCTTATAAAGATATCTATAAGTCTCCAAGAAGAAGCTATGAGTCAGTTTGTGTTCATATCTCCAAATAAAATCCAGAACCTAAAGGTTTGTGATGTAATGATGTAAGGAAGAGGAAGCAAACACCCTCTTATATGACTAACCAGGGAGCTTGTGTAAGTGGGGTCAGCAGAGGTGTCATCCAGGAAGCGCGAGAGGCCAAAGTCGGAGACCTTGCAGACCAAGTTGCTGTTGACCAGGATGTTCCGTGCAGCGAGGTCCCGGTGCACGTAGTTCATGTCTGACAGGTACTTCATCCCGGCAGCGATGCCACGCAGCATCCCCACCAGCTGCGTCATGGTAAAGCGCCCGTCGTTGAGCTGCAGATAGAGGCGGGAGACGATTAGGGAAATATAGGAGGAGTATAGGAGAGAAGGACGACACCGGAGGCGAGCCAATCAGTCACTGAAGCCACACAAACATGACATCTGTCATAATGCTTCACAGCTGCTGCTGACACTCACTGACGGCTGACCTTTTCACACACGCTGTCCAATTAGTAGATTAATTATACACTTTATCTCTGCACTAAAGCTGTTTCTGTCTGCCACCGATTTGACAAAACGAGGTAAAAGCAAACTGGCAGGCTGCTTGCAGATACACACCGCCACGGAGGCAAATATTCACATCAGTATATAAAAACTAAACCAAAACAACGCATTAAAAAAAGAAAAACAGCCTTTAAACTGCATCCTTCACTCGACTGGCAGCTTTTTTGCCCTCTTTGTTATCATTAAAGAAGCATGAAACAAATCTTAGATTGGGGCTTTCAGGGTTCATTTTACAATTCTCCACATTAGTGAAGCATGTCACAAAGCGGAGATTATAATAAATGATCACTCCGACCGGTGAAGACTCGTGACCCCTGATGATGGGAGAGCTGGAACAAATCGATGGAACGTCAATAGACAATTAAAAGAGAAGTTTCTGCTGAGCTGCATCGAGCCGCATCAAGCTGCACGGCGAGCATTCCCTCACAAGACCTGAATATCTGCAACAAAACCAAAAAAGCGCAGGACGAAAGGGCTGCGAGACTGTTGCCGTCTTTGAAGAAGCAACACATGATGTGACATGGCAGAAACCATAAACATGCTGCTTTGTAGTCTGCACACTCCAGTGGAGTCCGACAGTCGAGCAGGCCGGGATGGATGGATGTATAAACATGCATGGTTCGCTGCAGGCCTTCCCAGAACCCTGTGTACGCGTCTGGGTTATTTCAGTACTTCTGAAAAGCTTCCATGTGTGCAAATGTCCCAAAAGCACGCAGGGCAGGTTATGGGGTGAAATAACTCTCAATAAAAACATGGCTGTAGGTATCTGAATTTGCAAATATCAGTCAATAACATGTATAAATTTGAGATTTCTATTTCTTTTTTTTAATCCAATCATAGGTACATCTGATATTAGGATGTCATCGGAGAAAATACAAAGTTATACATTTTACGATTTAAATTCC
>NW_015150510.1:390802-403550 GCF_000732505.1 Cyprinodon variegatus
GGTCATGCTTAACCATTAGGAAACAGAAATGAACAAATGCTAATTAGAAATTTACGAGTTAAATTCCCAAATTTACCAGTTTGAATCACTAATTTACGACTACGGGTCATGCTTAACCATTAGGAAACAGAAATGAACAAATGCTAATTAGAAATTTACGAGTTAAATTCCCAAATTTACCAGTTTGAATCACTAATTTACGACTACGGGTCATGCTTAACCATTAGGAATCAGAAATGAACAAATGCTAATTAGAAATTTACGAGTACGTATCTCAAATTCATAAGAAAAAAATAATCAATTTATAGATACGAATTACAAATGCAAAATCACAAATTAAAACGTAGGAATCACAAATTTAGAAGTGTGAATCACAAATATGTCATTGCAAACATTATTGTTAATTATTATTAATAATTAAAAGTGTAAAAGTATAAATCCTAAATCTACCATTTAGAATTAGGAATCATTAAGAGAAACAAATTTTATTGTCAAAATGAAATTTCGTTTAGTACAGCTTTTCAGAAGTTAATTATGAATATTTCCATTCCATAAAGTGTAGCAGTGATCAAATGTAAACAGTGTGAAGATCCCAAATTTAAAAAATAAAAATCCCAAATTATCAAGAAGAAATTACAAATTTACGAAAAAAAATCTAAAATTTTAACTTAGGAATTACAAATATACAATTATGGATCAAATATTAACAAGTGAAAATCACAAATTTACTACAAAAAAATCAGAAATCTAGCAGTCAAAATCACAAATTTATACGTAGCAGTCAGGTGCGAAGGAGAAATAATGAGAACAGATTCAAAATTTCAGATGGAAAATTCCATACGGATGAAAAATTTACAAATACATGGATCGAGCATTAAGACTGTACGTGCATTAAAAACAAAATGGCAGCAAATACATAACACGTGGGCTGTGCCCAAACGTCTAGTTGATTAAAAAATTGTGGACTAAAAATTTCCCACAATGCACCTTGAAAAGTAGTGTTGGTAGTTCAGCTTATATATCCCATAATGCTTTGCGAGAGCTCTCTTCACAATGCATTATGGGCGGAGAGAAATCAAAAATATGGCGCATTCACCGTGCATGGAGCAGGATTCACGTGACCATTGGGGAGCAAAAAGTAGTGATATCTGTCCGAACGGTCAGCTAACTGAGTTCACTATAAAGTTCACTATATAGTCGCCGCTTTATATAGCGATTAAGGGATTTAGGGGTTAGGGCGGACATTCGGACACAGGCCTGCTTGAAATTTCTTTTTGGATCTTCTTCCTCTTTCTCTCATTTAATTGCTGTGCGTTAAGAACGTTGCAGTGCTTTACTGCCACCAACTGGTAAGGAGTGTGACAGCTTCATCATAGATCCATACTTGTAAATTGATGATTTACATTATATGGTTAGAAAGCTGAAACTTTGTACTGTTAGCTTCAAACATTCTCAGTGATAAAACATCTGATGTCACATGTATGTGGTGAAAACCAGAAAAATAAACTTTAATAAAATGTAGACACTGTTAGGTTTATTCAATGATGATTATAAAATTAATTTCTATGTGTGCTTATGAAACATTTGAGCAAGTAGATGCTTCACTTTGTCTTGTGATTCAGTCAGGAGACCACCCTGCCTTGTGATTCTGGTGGAGCATCCTGTTTTATGAACTTATCAATTGTACCGTCAGAACAATACTGTTTTGTAACCATGTGTTATATTCTGTTAATAAAAGACGGCTGCAGGAGGGGAGTAGGGGGAAAAAAGCTTGAAGTTCGGTTGGGCTTTTTTTCCACTCCTGCAGAAGTTGCTTGAATGTCTTTCCTGTGTAGACTCAATTTCTCTTTTACAAACCTACATTTTTGAACCTATGTATATCTTTTTATTGACTGTTATCTTTCCCATAGTAGGTCATGAGGGAATAAAAGCTCAATTTTCCTTTAAGCGACACACTTGGATGGTAAATAAATAAATGTGTTGAGGCTGTTAACGAGGTACTTTTCTAGTGAGAGTAGGACGTTGAGTGACCCTGGCCAGAGAGGGGGTGAGGAGGGGGGAGATGGAGCTATGGTGATGAGGAGGAAGTTCTCTGTCTGGACACTAAGACGCGAAACTGCATCCACCCCTTCTTAGAATTAAAAATCCTAAGAAGGGGTTAAAGTATTATCAGCAGGGATTTGTTATATGTGGAGCTTTCCGAGAAAGAAATGCCAGACATATGCATATTCTTCAGGCTACCTTTTCTTCTTCTCTTAGCTGCTCTTTTAAGGGTCCCCACAGCAGATCACCCTAATCCCTGCTATCCTTTGTCACACACAGCACTAATCCTGCACTACATCAATGAACTGTCTCTGTGTCCCCTGCTTGTGGTTTTGAAAAAAAGTCCAGGTTTGCAAAACTCTAAAAGCTGTATGGAGCCAGTGTGGTGCAGCAGGGGGGACATTCTTCCTTCCTTGGTGTGCACTGCTGATCAGCTGGCTGAAAGAACGACAGTTCATGTTCCCATCACTGATAAAAGGGTTAAATTGACAGGAATTATTTTAGATTATGACCTCTATTTGTGTCTTTATTAGAAACCATTCTAGATTAGATGTTCTATAATTACAAAGCTCAGTTATAATATAATTTTGGTGGACCGGTTAGAGCCAGAACGTTTTCATAGCGGTGGCCCAGCAGGGGGCTGGGATGGGGGGGCTCATAGACACCAAAACCAGTTTAGGACCAGTCTGCATTAATCTCACTGTAATAACTGGAAAATTAAGGAGCACAACAGCTGTTTTTTTCCCCATCAGTGAAGACAGAGCAGTTTGTCATGAAGCTCATAAATCTACACCCATATTTACACATCTATGGTGTCTAAATGAATCATTTCTGGTTCAGGGTTGAGCAGTGCCTCAAATTTCATAGATGTCTCCTAGATGACTGGAAAGACTTTCCCTTCTTCCCCATAAAGCATAAGAAATAGCTCTAAAAAAGAATGAGTTCTGTTTTTACTTACCTAACATTAGCATATTTATGTGATTAATCGATTAATTACAAATGTTTTGTTGTGAGTTTATGGTTAACATACTAATAACTAAAAGGTCAAATGAGTTTAGAGGGGAACTACTTGTTCTGGAGGTGGTGAATGACGTCCCCATGGAAACAACAAACCAACTGGTAGGGAGCCGATGATTGGCTATTGATCATAGCCGCCCACCAGGTCCGCCTCTGGGTAGGAGGCTGTGTGCCAATATTGAGGTGGATTCCAAGTATTACAATCAATATTTATATGCTTATGGGGAAGTGTTGGCCTAGTGGGTTAGAGCAGTGTGCCTGTGCTCTGAGAAGGTTGCAAGTACCCAGTTCGATCCCCACAGTCTGCACTCTGGGTCCCTGAGCAAGGCCATTAACTCAAGCTGCTCCCCCGGCGCCGCACAATGGCAGCCCACTGCTCCCTAAAGCCGGGCAGCTACAGCTCACACTGTACGACAAATCCACAGGGTTTAAAAATTCACAGCTCACGATGGATGTTCTCACACTGTGCGACCCGACGCTGTGATGCGATCTACCTGCTCACACTGTACGTCTAAAAACCACGTTTGACTCAGCTCCGCAGTGAGATGGCACTACTCTGACACCTCTATCCGGAAGCCAAATGAGTAGGAGAGGAATATGAAGCTCCCTAAAGTGAAACGCGCTGCCTTGGCAATTTTGTGTTGAAAGTCCTAAAAAGAAATGGTATTTGGACAAAGACATGGCTGCGCAAACGTGGCTACTACGGTCTGCCAATTTTACAGAAAGAACTCCATTTCAGTCTCACCCTCCGCTATGCTTCTGTGTGTTCATCTGAGAGCAAGAAGAAGAAGAATACTTATTTGCGCATTAAAGACTGACATTTTTTCGGGAATCCCACAGTTCACGGGATTCCCATGGGATGGGACTCAGTATTAGTAATGATCACGTGATTGGGACGGTACAGGATTAAACATTAACGGGAGCAGACGGGAGCGGGAGCAAACCAATAATAACTAAAAACTAGGATCGATGCAAAAAAATAAAATAAAATAGAAAGAAAAAAATCAAGTGCTGGCGCCGCCATTTTTTTTTTTTTTTCCTTGAAGCCTACACTAAAATGCGAGTCAAAAAAACTACACGACCCAAAAACCAACAGTTTTTGAGTTTTTCACCCGCGCTCAAAAACAACAATGGAGGGACCAACAGTTACTACAGTTAGAAACATGAACTTAACTGACCCTTCATAGAAATTCAGATTCAAGGTATTGGCAGAAATCTTATTGAAGAAAACAAGAATGGGAGTGGTGCAGGAGCGGGAGTCATGCGGGATGGGAGTGGGAGTAATTTCACCAGGAGTGGAACGGGACAGGATTTAAAATCCACTCCCGTGTCAGTCTCTAATGTGGACTGAGCGATTTGCCCAACGACCATCGACTGAATTTCAAACAAGTTTGATTTTCTCCTGACCGTACGATTCCTGATTGGGAGGGGAGAGGCTGAATGCCCCCCGTCATCCCTTGTATACTACATGACGTACAATTAGGCGGAAAGTCGGCCCGTTTGAAAAATCCTCGGACGACTGGAAAATCGGCCCGAAAAAGACAAAACATCGTACAGTGTATGGCCAGCTTAAGGGGATGGATCAAATGCAGAAGTGAATTTCTCCAGTGTGAGATCAATAAAGTTTCTTACTATTAAAATGCATGCATGCACATACACATGTGTCAACCAAAAAAACAATGAGGTTTGTTCCATTTAAAATGGTTTGTGTAAACACGTGGGAGTTTTCTGATAGCATCCTGCCAGGGCAACTAGCTTCAGGAACACATGGTCAGCAAAGCTTGATCCTGAAAATTTTTTCTGTCTTTCACAATCAGATTGCCGATCGGAATAAAAGGTTCCTTTCAGTTGGAAAACTAAGCTGATCCTAAGCTGTTTATTATTTGATTGATTATTTATATCCATGTAACATGGCTGTTGTGAATACATAGATACTACGGCAGAGAAAGAACTAATAAAACTAAACTTTAAATCTTTCAGTATAAACCAAACATCAATTACTACATATTTTTGTGTAAATTTGTTTAGATCACTGGTTTCTGTTTCCTGCAGGAAGATTATTGGTGGTGCACCACCTCCTACCTCCATTGCCTGTGTAAATCTGATCTGATACAAATGACTGTTGACACAACCATGCTTTTATTAACTCTAGATTTGTGAAATTGCTGTTTTAAGAGAGTAGAAGTTTGCTTTCCTCTTTGACCTTTAATACCAAGTCATAAAAAATAAGACCAAAAATATCTGGATTCACATGCTGCCAATACAGTCATCTAAATGAATATAACACGGTTATAAAAGTACAGTTAAAAGTTTCCTTTTTGCTTTGTTACTAAATGCAGCTTCCCTCCCTTTTAAAAACGGATATTCCGGCTAATTTAATCATAAAGAATTCCAGTTACAGAACAAATAGGAACAGGTAGAGCTGGCCTCCAAATCCAAGACCTTTGCCCAATGAGCCTCTTTTATTACTTTATTTTATGCGAAGATTCTGACGTTATTTATAACCATAGAAACCACCTCTGAGCTCTTCTCAAACTCTTTCGTTTAAATAACATATAGAAAATATTTTAAAGAAGTTGATTGATTTTTTTCTTTAGAACTAAAACTCTTTTTTTTCAGCGTAAAGAAGATCCTTGCATTAATGACCTTCCTGCCTCGCTTAGATTACTGTGATGCTGTGAATATGACTGCGCCTCCCACCTCAAAGCATACATTGGATACACTTTATTACTGAGTATTAAGGACCATAACAGGCTATAAATCTCCTAATCACCATCATTATCAATCTACAGTATTGATTTCCATCAATAACAGAGGTCACGGATTAGCGGACCGCGGTCTGGATCCGGACCCACCCGCTGGATAATCTGGACCCAACCTGATTTAAAACATTTATAAATTACCGCACATTGTCCGACGACAGTGTCTAATTTCACTTGCGCCGCTTCTCCTGTTAATACGGTAAAGCCCTGGGGAGCGTCCGGCTCCAGGCTGCACGTGATCCAAATGAGCCAATGAGCTGTCAGTCCGGGTTGCTGCTGCTGCTACTTTTAGACACAGCAGGCAAACCTGTGGCAAGCCGGGCGATGGGAAAGAAGGAGAAGACCATGAGAAAAAGAGAGCAGAGAAAGTGTGGACTGCTGGAAGAACTGCGGTGAACTGGTGACAGAAAAGTGAAATGGCGTGCTCAAAGATGACCCTGCACATTTAGAGGATGTTTGGCTCAACCTGCTGCTGTGAAGCAGGATTCTCCACCATGAACAGAATCAAAAATAAATCTGGATCCAGGCTAAAAATGAGCACCTTGATATGTGCTTGAGAATGGCTTAGTCTGCATTCAAACCCAGGTTTAAAGCCTTGCAGGGCAGCCTAAAGCCTACTGCCAACATTAAGACATAAAAAACAAAGAGAAAAAAAACAGTCAGTTCAAGTTTTTTATAAAAAATTAAAAAAGTCAGGAAAATGTCATTATAACAAACTGAAAGATTGTTGTTCTCTACTTTAAAGCTACAGTGTGTAACTTTTAGCGACATCTAGCGGTCAGACTGCAGCAACATGAACATCTCCCCCCCTCCGCTTCTCCCCCCCAACAGTACGGCGAGCGTTGCGGGACAAAATGTCTTCCATGACGTCTGAATCACCTACCTTCTCAAATGATGAGGTTTGTTTACATAGATAATTTTACAGATAGTATTTCATTAGTCAGTGTAGGGTATAGATTTCATGTAGACTTAAGATAATAAATATACCCGTTATTTTTTCTACATCGTTGTGACGTTTTGGCGATCTCGCAATCGCTAGTTTTCTGGCTCTGTGCTGCCGTAGCGCAAAGATGTCTGCCTCCATGGCTGCGAGACCCGCTCCTATGTAATTATAAATAACGAATTCTAAGGCAACGCAAATATTAAGGTTAAGAGGCTGAGCTCGTAGATGATGATAAATAACATAGTTATGTATAATATATTACATTTCTGACTGTATATCCCTGTAATTATTACACACTGTAGCTTTAAAAACAATTTCGATTTTAAAATGAAAATAATTTGATTTTTTATTAAAAAATTTAATGTATAACATGGATGCATAAAAACCTAATTTTATTTCAGTGTTATATTCTGTTTAAAGTAACGGATTATAATTAAAAACGTCTCCAGATCTTTAATGGTTGCTGATTTTCTTTATTTGGACCCCGCTGATTTTTAATTGGCTACCCCTGATCTAGAGGTAACCAATTACAGACTTTGCTCTCAGAACTTCCTCTTCTTTAAATGTTAGTCAGTAGGATTAAAAGTTGAAAAAATAGAGTAGAAAATCCCTTTTTGTCCAACAGTGGAGAAATGCTGGTGTTTTTTTTTTTTGTTTTTTTTTCCCTACTTGCTTTGATTCTGTTTTATCTTCCTGTATTTTAATCATGTAAAGCACTTTGCATTGTCTTTGTACTGAATTGTGCTATACAAATAAATTTGCCTTGCCTTGCCTTTACATCAGCAAAAAGATTATAGAAAAAATGGTCACACAAATGTGAACCTTAGAAAAATGTATAAGAATGTTTGTATTGTTACAATTAAATATTGGTAAAATATTGTTTTTTGATTGTTTTGTTTTATCAGAACAGGTTTTTGTTTAAAAAAATATGCCTTTGGATCTAAATGAGAAAACCTGTAGAAATAAAAATAAAATAATTTTGGTTCAATATAAAATAAACAACATTCTGCAAAGTTTCTCTAAGAAATATACTTTTCTGCTACTGATGACTTTAATTATTGAAGTTGGAATTGAAACTGCTTATTTTATTGATTCAAAACAACTTTCAAGATAATTATACTGCGGTCCAAGAACCCTGTGTGCTAAATTTCAAGAACAATAAATATGTGTTTTTAATTGGTATTCAGCCCTTTTGTCTAGTTGTGGGGTTTTAATAGCTGTAGCTCCAGTTGTTACTGACAGCAACACCCATGTTTACACAGTAATTTTCACTGAGCGTGCTGTGCTTGGCTGTAAGAGTGGGCACAGAAATCTAAAACACCTTTACCAGTCGCCATGCTTCAAACGTACGACGTGAAACAGAGCAGCAACCTAAAGAGCCAAGTTTCACTTATTTCCTCAGCCTGGAGGATATTTCACAATCCAACAATGGAGACCTGGTTTAACAGTCCATAAAAAACAAATAAACTTGTCTAATTATCTCAAAAGGTAGCGGCTATCCAAAACTTTGGCCCAACACAATCAGCAGGATTCAGTTTAATCGCATCCCCTCATGTTGTTAGAGTAACACTGGGTAGGATGGTTCAGTAGTGAACTTAAGTTTATCCTAAAAAAGGGGAACTACAGGAAGTAGGACAGAATTTAATCAAGTTGCTTCACCGACCCACTCCAACCATTAAACTGCTATTTCCCACCATCTAGAATGTGCCTCTAACTCCAAGGACCAAAGCCATTTAATGTACAAAAAATCCATGAATGGAGCAATTTCCTCCTTTTTTTAATAGGATATTTAATTTTGTAAACTTGATGCCAATTATAATAAATGCTTCTTCTACATGTTTTAGAATTACGGTACATGAGATTTGATAAATATCAGTAATTACTTAAATATTCATCTAAGTTTAGCTACACGAGGCTAAAGGAAACATAGTCGTACAGTATAAATTGAAACAAGCCGTGCGTAATGAGCTAAATTACTTAAAATAAATAAGAAAAAATGCAAAAGAAGTTTTTTTTAAGTTGCCAGAGAGAGTGGTAAATAGAGCTCATTTATCAACTCCTGTTAATAATTGGTTATCGTACTGATTGTGGGTTTATAACTGTGAATATTAGAAAGAAGAACCAAAATAAAAAAAAAATTTTCCCCTGGTTTCTGCAAGAATTTAGGAAAATGTAGAAAAATATCTTTATTTTCCGTTTTCAGTTTCAGTTAAAATGATTCTCTTTGTTTTTTTGTTGTTTTTTTTATATCAAAAATAGAGGGTTTTTATGTTAATTGTGTTTATTTTGTGAACACACTGATGCAATACAGAAAGAAAGACATAGATTAATGCCTGTATTCTGATAAATAAACTGTTAAAAAAAAGGACAAAGGGCTGTCTTTGCTGTTTTTAAACAAAATAAAGGATCCACCATCACAAACTAAACTACTTTTAACCAAATTACATACTAAAGTTTGCCGTTAGCTTAATACTACTGTTGCCCTAATGCAAAATAAAATGAAGCTTTTATAAATCTAAACCTGAGTTTACAACAAGCAGTTGTAAAATATAGTCTTAATTGTTCTGAAATAGTAGCCCTTTAAATTTCAGCATTTTGGAGCAACAATGTGAAGCTCTGAATCACATGCTAACCTTAGCATCATTAGCGTTTAGCCTAGCACAGCGTTCTTCAGTGCTTATCAATCATTTATATCCTCTCTCCCTGTTACTTTTGTTTACTGAGCAAACAAGATTTTAACACATAAATAATTTAGAGGTTATTGACTCTTTAGACTATCTGTTAGTGGACAGAATATACTGCTAGCATCTCAATGAAATGTTTTAGTCCATGTTTTGCTCTCAGTGTTAAGTAATTATTGCTCAGTCTAGTTGAATAATCCCCCATTTAAAATTTGGACTAATTAAACAAAAACAAATATCTAAATTCTTGAAGCTTTCAGGTTTGCCTCACAAACCCATAGGAGGTCCCAAATAAAGGAAAAGAACCATCACATTTTATTTTTCAAAAGATCAGCCACCCAAGAAAACAGTAAGACACAGAGAGGATGTGCAGAATAGTTCACCAGAATTGTTAGAAAAGGAAACAGAGGGATGTTCTCATTTTATTATTACTTATCTTATTCGTTTATCTTTATTTTGGTGCATTCAGTATGTTTAAAAACTTAATTTCAATCACATTTTCCATATTGAAACATCCAGAGAAGTGCTGTCTTGCATCATTGAGAGTTTTGATAGATTCCACAGCCTCCTCACTGCCAAAACAATCTCAAAATGAGTAATAATGTCTTAAATCATGGGTATTTACCCTTAATTTGAGCATGTAAAGAAGATGATTTGCCGATGGAATGAGTATTTTTACTCTTAAAATAAAGTATCTAGATATTATGCACTTGAAATAAGACAATGCATTTGTTTTCTTCTTATTTTAGGTGTAAATTGTCTTGTTCCATTGGCAAAGTGTCTGATTTAAAGCCTTAATTCAAGAAAAAATACACTTATTTAAAGAAAAAATGACTTATTTAGATTTATGATTAGATTTTTGCGGTGCTAGAAGATCTCAATTGTTTAGCTGGTTTTTCAATTGTAAAAAACTAATAAGAAAATTAGATCCGATTTTTTATCCGTATCCTATTACCAAATATTCTTACACATTGCAGTTTGCACGGGATTCGATTGAACTGTTTCCTGTATTAGTGTCAGTAATCCAGTAATAATTTATTAGTTCCCAATTGTTTATTTTATTACTTATTTTACTTGAACTTAATTAATAATAATTTTTTTCCATTGTCCTGCGATGGACTGGCAACCTGTCCAGACTGGCGACCTGTCTCGTAGACAGGTGGAGATAGGCACCAGCACCCCTCACGACCCCAATTGGGATTAAGCGTCTCAGAAAATGGATAGATATATGGATGTTTTCACTGTCAAGCAGATTCTAAGCTAGGGACATATCAACATTTTGATATATCATGTGTATTTTAAATGAATTCTAGGTATGATGCAAATTAGCAACATTAGGCATAATTGGACATGATAGTAGCTATATGTTTATGCAAAAAAACAAGGACCTCCAATCATCATATGATGAGGTTATATACACCAAGAGTCCTTCCTAGTAGTGTTTAGATAGTACTTTTAGAGCCTAAATAGAATTCCAGCACCAGGTGCAAAGAGCTGATATAAGGAGATGTGGCACCATCTGTTGGCAGTACTTTCTAAAAGCCAGTACTACCTAATGCTAACCCATGCTAAATAGAGCGAGACCATCCGGCAATACCTCGCAGTAAAGAAACACTGTCGCAGACCAACCAATGTTAATGAAATAAACCAATCTACAGCAATGCTAAGGTCTAGTCAAACCTCTCTGGAGCCTCATATTGGAACATCATAGGAAAATTAAAAAAAATGATGTTCCTAACAAATGCAAACAGGGACACAGAATCAAGGAGAGAACTAATCAGTCTTTCTATCCATTTGTGATATTGTTTTCTTCTTAGACTGCAGAGACTAATAATAGCATTGCTATCACTAGAATCAGTATTAATATGGACGTTAAATGACTCATCCATGAATTTAGCAGCCACATCTGAACGCTTCTGCAGCTTTAGCTTCCACTTCATTGTATTCCCAGCGCTGTTCCCGTCTTATTGCTATTAGAATCAAGAGCATTGCTTTTTCTCACACTGGATGTCGGAAACTTTCTTTATTATTTCCACATTTTGCTGGAAGATTTTAACTGGCTTAGCCACAGTAGGCTACTTTATTGTTTAACCCCTCTGCACAAGCACAGCATCATACCTGCTTTGTTGTTCTTAATATACATGAATGCTTTATTTAAATAAACAAGAGTAAAGAACACAATCATTAAAAAAATAAAAGAGCAGAATGTCATGGTAATATTTGTATGCAACCAGAGTAAGGTACTATGAATTTAAAAAATGTCAAATAATGGATTAAGCACCTTTAAAATACCTACCTTGAACCCTGAGAACATGCTTTTTATCCCCAGCTGTTTACAGTCATTAAACAGTCACAAGTACAAAGCAATAAAATTAACTCTCTGCATTTAACCCATCCACTTGGGGAGCAGTAGGCTGCCATTGTGCGGCGCCTGGGGAGCAGTGTGGGGTTAATGCTACGTTCAGACCGCAAGCACGTGCTGCTTCATTTTAGATGCTTGTACAAGTTTAGTTCTGACGCACGGCTGAAGCATCCTTGCTTCTCTGGCTGAAAAGTGGGTCTGATGCGAATTGGGCGGAGCTACCCTATCCTTTCTTTGCCTGTAATAATGGCAGCTATAATTGCTGTAATCAGTGGGTAAAAAATGAAGTTTTTAAGTGAGAAAATCCACCTGAAAACTTAATCTGTGCAGTCAGTTCATCAAGATTACCATCCGGCCTTCAGATATTATTTCTCTGTTGGAGCCATTCAGACCCCCGTACAATGGCGTTGCTCTGCCACTAGGAATCCCGACCAACAGCAGCCTCTGGCCCGGTCGCCTATTGGCGGTATTCCGCTACTGTTTGCGGCAGCTGGAAGTAGATGTTAGTGTTTTTCACGTACGTAATCCAAACTGCAGCCATCAGGATAATAAAAGCGAACATGTTCTGCTGGCAGATTACTACATTTTAAGTTGATTTATACCCCATTTACACTACCCTTGAAAAACTCCGGTCCGAGCACAGTAACTGAGATAACTTATGGTGTGTAAATGGAAAGCAAACTGAACTGAACCGAGCTAGACACAACCGAACAGAGATAACTGCAGACCAGTTCCAGAGGTGGGCTCGGCTCGGTTTTTCCCTGGCTCAGTTCTCTGATAACAAGAGCGCATGAGCAGAACGCGTCATCTCTGTCTGGCTGCACATCGTGATTCACACTCCATTCCAGTTGTTGGCAGTAATGCCCTAGCCTCGTGAGACCATCCTGATCTCGCGAGCTTTCAAGGTTTCCCTCGCAGATCAGTCTGGAGACTCTCCGTT
>NW_015150510.1:404994-406436 GCF_000732505.1 Cyprinodon variegatus
AACTCTCCAGCGGCAGCCATTGTTGTTGTCACCCATGCGCGCTTTGGCTAGAGGCGCTGCTCCTGCTGCTTAAAACGCGATGCGGGACCTTTTGGTGCGCCTTGATGCACGTCAACCATTGACTTTGCATGTAAACTTGCTGTTTCTGCTGCTTTAGGTCTGAACGTAGCATAAGGGACGTAGCTCAGGGACCCCGAGTAGCAGTCTGTGGGAGTGGGGCTTGAACTCAGAACCTCTGAATTCCAAGTGCAATGCCCTAACCACTAGGCTGCCACTCCCCAACCTTGTTTCGGTCATTAAAAATATTAGCTAATGAACACAAAACAGTGGATGTCAAGGATCTAGGTCTATTGAACAGACCTAGTCTAAGCTTGTGAACGCAACTCAGCACTGAGTCATAGCTAGCATGAAGTAACCTCGTTTAGCCCCACAGTTACAGTACATCGAACAGACATGTTCACAGTTCAGCCATGCAGGAAAAACAAGCCTTATTGAATGTAAATGACATGTAATAGCCCCCACGCAGCTGGAAACGTACCTTGTGACATCTAATTTCTCATCCTGCCTTTGTTCAACACATCGTGTAGGCGGTTTGGTGTGAACAGAGAACTCTCATCGGTAATGTATTCAGTGGTTGTACAAGGACTCTCTAATACACCAAAGCAAACTTATCCAAAAGTCTGCGTGTGATGAGTTATCCAGCAGGAGTTTGTGCCACAAAAAAAAAAAAAAAACAGGCTGTCAGCATCACTCAGCCGCGTCAAGCAAAGACACAATGCCTGTCTTCAAGCTTTCTATTACACGTTTAATGTCTATCACTCAGCAAGCGAGCGCCTCAGGCTGTTTTACACACAGTAAAACATTCCAATAACCCAAAGGTACGGCGGCTGAACGTCTGTGTGTGTTCCTCTCAGCTTTGATACCAGCAGAACCTAATACTCCCCGTCAGTGGTGCCGCAATTTGCATCTCTCGGCGTGCTCACCCTCAGGAAGGAATCCAGGGCTCCGTTCTCCATGAATTCAGTGATGATGAGGACGGGGCAGCTCCGTGTCAGGACGCCCTCCAGCCGAATTACGTTGGGGTGGTCGAACTGACCCATGATGGAGGCCTCTGCCAGAAAGTCTCGCCTCTGGCGCTCGGTGTAGCCCGCCTTCAGCGTCTTGATCGCCACCACCATCTCCCTGCGGCCGGCTTGCTTCAGGCGACCGCGGCACACTTCGCCAAATTCACCTGCAGCGAGAGAACAAAGCAACGGGAAGGGTGGGGGGGGAGGACGGGGGACGGGAGGGTGATGTGGGGAGGGGTTGAGTGAGCAGAGGGTGATGGGGAAATGCAGGGAGAGGGAGAGTTACTGGTCGGATTTGGGTGTGAGGGAGCTGACTTTAAAGAGCTGAGGGTCGGCTTCAACTGTGGGACATGTTTAGAGAACAGAGGAGGAGGG
>NW_015150510.1:407561-408488 GCF_000732505.1 Cyprinodon variegatus
GGGGTCAGGGGTCAAAGATGTTGGGGAGAGAGGGAGTGGCTGGTATCGGCCGAGTGTGCAACCTGGGAGTGTTGCAGGGAGAAAGAGGATGGGCGAAATACTTCAGGGTTTTGCACCTAGTGCCTAAGTTCAAGTATGTTTACAGGGAAGTAAGAGAGAGAGAGAGAAAACAAAACAAAACAAAACAAAACAGGGATGGATGAAAGTTGAACAAGCAGGACCAGACTCATCTGAGGTAAAGTAAGGACAAACATGCTGCTAGAGTGAAAAAAAAAAGGAAAGAAAAGAGAGTCTAGAGGGGAAGAGCAACAGTCATGTCAGTACTTCCCAGCTTTCAAGGGCGCTTTGAGTGCTGCCCTTTTTTTTTCCCTCTAAGAGAGGTCTGCCTCACAGGGCGCACCCTGGGGCTGGGCGGAACGTCGGAAAAAAAGCAACAACCAAACCCTGCTTTGTCGTCCTGAAGTAAAACAGCTGCTGTGTTTACCTGCACCGATGACTTCTTCGATTTTCACACAGGAGATGTCTATCTCTTTGGCGAACTCATGAACCGCGTCGTTGGGGTCCTCGTAGGTGAAGGGGTCGATGTAGACTTTAACCCCTGGAGAAACTAGGAGGGGAAAATAAAAGATCAGGACCTCTGATGACTGGAAACACTAATCTGAACCATAAAAAAAGTAGATTGCTGGCTATGGTGATTATTTTATCACCTAAATTTTATCACAAAAAAATATTTTATTTTTATTCCTATGTGGGAAAAAAATAGACATCTAGTCTTTATGTCCAACAAGACTCATTTGTTGATATTAACCTGGTGACAGAGATGGGAAGTAACGAACTGTACTCAAGTAGATTTTTCTGATATTTTTACTTTACTTTACTACTTATTTTTATGGCGACTTTTTACTTCTACTCCTTACATTTTTACAC
>NW_015150510.1:409301-411060 GCF_000732505.1 Cyprinodon variegatus
CTACGTAAGACTGATGTAAGACATTTTAATACCAATTAAGGCCTTAGTTTTATTTTGATGCCTTTTAAGACTTTTTAAAAACCCGCGGGAACCCTGTTTATGGACTTCCACATGTCGCTTTTTATGTCTTTGCATTTTTCAATATCTATTTATTGAATGTTCTTTCACAGCCACATGTAATAAACCACAGAGAAATAATCTTTTTGTCAAGTTCTATTGAGTATACAATGAAACGGCACGAAACTGATTCATTCATTCAGACCTTTGACCTTCCCCTAAACGTGTCCTGGAGAGGAATTTAGATTGTCTTGGGTTTAAAAGGTGCTTTTTAAAAAAAAAAATAAACATGCCTGGGATTGACTAACAGACAGCTGGTCCAAAACGGGGACTTTCCCGACAAATGTCCCTGATTTCAACATTTTATGAACTAATAAACAGTATCGATTGATTCATTTTATTAATATTAGGAAATAGGAGAGGCACATTCCTGGATTTTACACTTGATTTTTGTTGTTTAAATATAAATAAACATGTAACTGTCCCTGTTTCCTATTTTCATTTTGATAATATGTATTTATTTTTATCTGTGAGCTGAAATTGTCCCCAGATTGGATTTCAGACATCTTGTCACCTTAATAGAGAGGCCAAGATGAGGAGAACTAACTTATCAAAGTAGCCGCTGCAATGCAAAACAAAGGATAACTGCTAGAACTATTTATTCTATGAATGTTTGTACAGTTTCTTTGAAATAATTGTCTTTCATATTTTTATTGAGCCATTTTTGCTGAATACATGAATTAAGATTCAACATTTGATAGGGTTTGATTGTAGAAACAACCAAAACAGATTATTTTTTTCTATTTTGTGCTGTAGAGAAGAAGAGAAAAACAATAAAAGGCAAAGATAGAACAGCAACGATGAAGATGTAGAAGCTGTGTGCATGCTAAAAATCACCTCGGCTTGTAGGGAAAAAAATAATGCAGATCAATAAAAACCATCATTTCACTCTTCTGCCTATTTCTCCTTTCCCGATAATCGTTAACCGTCCAGCAGCACATGCATCTACTTTATGCGTTTCATAGCAGCTCATCTGTGAGGTCCGACTTCCCCCTCAGCTGATAGGAACATGTTTCCTTAAACCAAACAGGTGATTGGATAATTGACGTAATCGGTTGGTTAACTGTACTGGCATGACTATAGGAGCAGAGAGGAGCGGGTTCTCCAGCAGAACACAGAAAACTCACTGTACTGCTGTAGTTTCTCGGTGTACTCCAGCTCCGACCCGCTGCGCTGCTTCCTGTAAACAAGAAGCACATGAGTAAAGTCACATTCACATAATCAGCCCTGGCCCTTCCCAAGTACAGAGAATCAAGCTGATAAATGGCTCCCGATATCAGACGGAGACACAGGCAGAGGAAGAGCAGCTCTGGGTTTTAACTCGCAGAGCTTTTCCCCAGAGCTTCAGGAGCAAGAGTTGCATGGCAGTGCGCACCCTTTGAATTCATCTTAAACTTTAATGAGCCTCTTTGTTCAAAGTCTAATTAACACGGCGAAACATGTAGTTCATGTTGTCAGGGATAGAAATCAAATGCTTACTTAAGGCAGACAACAGCGATAACCACCAAGGCAACAACCACCACCAGGCCGGCGGAGGCCGAGCCGATGATGAGAGGCAGCTGGTCCTGGACTGACTTCTGGGGGTCGCCTGAATCGCACCAAACACACACACATAATACACACATGAGAGGGATTAAAGGGT
>NW_015150510.1:412318-414897 GCF_000732505.1 Cyprinodon variegatus
CTAATCATGTTTTGGGTGTACTATTCCTTTAAGGGACAGAAAAATTCGTACTGTGCAGGTTGGTGCTGAAGTCCATGGGGTTGCTGTAGCGTCCGTATCCAGCGACCGTCCGAGCTCTGACCTGCACCACGTAGGCGGTGGCCGGCCTCAGCCCCTCCAGCTTGGCTGAGCTGTGCTGGGATGTGACGGTGTGCATCATCCCCTGTTCCTGACAGAGAACAACAACATTAAAACAGATGTGGGTCATTGTTCTTAGGAAAACTCCAGTTGCAAACAAATCAACATGGCTGCCATTGGTAGATATTATATCCACGGTTTAGCAAGTTGATTTCATCATACTTTAAAAAAGAAAATATCCAGGGAAGGGAACAGCATTCTAAATATCAGCTGAGAAACCTTTCTTTTAGTGTAGGACAGGAAGTAGAGGAGCTCTTCATGACGTCGTGGTTCTGACTCAAATCATCATACGAGCATTTCTATTTCAAAGACACTTTAACTACTCTCCTGACATATTTGAATGTTTTCTGATTGGTTCAGATTAGAGTTAGAAATAGACTCAACTTTATTTATCCCCTAGAATTACTCCTCCATTAGCTCCATTAGCTTATATAGAGTAAAACGAGTTGAAGCAAGATGCCATTAAAGATAAAAATACAACAGATAATATAAAAAGAGTGTATATAGTACAAAAAAAAACATAAAAAAGAAAAAGTTGTTATGTCCTGGAATATGTTTCCCTTAGATATGAAAAAATATCTGCGTAGTAGAGAGCTAAGGGATGACTACAAAGTTATTGATGGGTTATTGCATTTGCACAGCAGAAATTTACTGACTTTATCAATAATATAAAAAGAAAAAAATTATACAGACTACACAGTAGTTATATTGGATTTAATATCACAAGATCCCAATAGGTCACACACATGAATGCATGCCCCCTCTCTTATAGTGGCTTGCTTTCTATGCACCCGTATGGAATGAATTTCTTTCCATTATTGTAGCATGCAAAGAACATATTTTGTTAATTGTCATAAAAAAAGTTATCCAGATATAAAACTTTCAAAACTTCATACTAAAAAAAAAAAAATAAAATAAAAAAAAAAAAGCTGAGTTAGCGGTTTTTCTAAATTTCACTTTAACACTTGTTTTTGTTTTTTCCTTGTAAATTTTTTTTAGACATTTTTTTTTTCAAATTGCATTCTTTTTAAAGTTACATTTCCTTTACTTCTGGGGGCGGGCTTTCCTATTGAGTGAGGGGTTAAGACACATTTCTGTTGGTCTGCATGGACATCAGAAACAACATCTTTATTGGGCTTGAATTGAAGATAATGTGATTTGTAAAGCACAATTTGAAATACTGGTTCTTTGCTGCAACAATAATGGAACAAACTTCACTCCATACCCCTGTAGGCTCTCTCCCACTCGTGTGTTTATCAGTTTTTGTATTTTCGTGTCAACTTTTGTGACTTTGAAAGTGGAAATCACTGTGAAGAAGATGAACCGCCTGTCATTGGCTAGTTTCCAGGAAATTGCAGACAATTCTCTTCTCTTCGTAGTTCCGGCTAGTAACGCTAGCAAAGCACCTTTAGGCTAATAGCTTTTTTTCTCAAACAATAAAAAAATTAGCTACATTTATCATTTTTAATAACTTAGCTCAACACAGTCATAAATGTGTTCTGACGGTAGAAATATACTTTAAACTGATAAATAATGTTAAATTGGGAACTTAGCATGAGCTAAGCTAACGTTAGCTTGACTGTTTATATTAAGGAAAGTGAGGCTTCAATGAACTAACACAGACATTTACAATCAGGTTGCACTTACTGTTATTGTGTTTATTAGCATTGCGTTTATTAGCATTGTGTTTATTAATTTATAAGTTGACAGGGATGGCTGTTGGATGAGGTGTAAGAATTTTTAGTCTGAAAGGGAACAGCCATCGGCCTGAAGATGCTAACATTATTAGCCACGTATTGGGTCGCATGATGCTGAATCTGCACAACCAAAATGTTTATAATGGAGTGGAGTGTGGTTTATGTGCGTATATTAAATAAAAAATGCAATCTGAAAGATATCTAACAGCTTTTCTAGCCCTGATTTCGGTATATGTCAGGTAATAAAAATGGACAGCAAACACTTTTCAGTGTCATTGTTCATTTTTAACATATCAGTCATTACTCTGACAGGTTTGATCTGGCAGTATGTTTGCTACATTCGCTGTCTTTCTTTTCCTTATTAAATGTTTGACCAAATAAAGAAAGAAATGGATTATATTTTAAAACAAACACAAGTTAGATGTTTGATCAGTTTGGACAAACATATCCGTCTCCATCTTTAAACATATATTGGTTTTATACTGTATGTGTCTACTTTACGGAAGAGGATTAGGGCCACTGAAAAAAAAATAAAAAGTTAACTGATTTTTAAATTTTCTTTCAGTTTAACAAGGGAAAAAAAGTCAGAATTCTGACTTTGATCTCAGAATTCTGATTTTTTTCTCAGAATTTTGACTTTAATCTCAGAATTCTGACTTTTTTCTCAGAATTTTGACTTTAATCTCAGAATTTAGGTTCTTAATG
>NW_015150510.1:415980-419507 GCF_000732505.1 Cyprinodon variegatus
CATTAAGAACCTAAATTCTGAGATTAAAGTCAAAATTCTGAGAAAAAAGTCAGAATTCTGAGATTAAAGTCAAAATTCTGAGATTAAAGTCAGAATTCTGAGATTGATGTCAGAATTCTGACTTTTTCCCCCATGTTCAACTGAAATAAAATCTAAAAATCAGTTAACTTTTTTTTTTTTCAGTGGCCCTAATCCTCTTCCGTACTAATTTGTGCAAGGTGAGCATTTATTCTAGGATTTAATTGAAATTAACCATAAAAATAACTAAATAAAATTCCATCTGATCCTTTTTATGACATAAGAAGCAAAGTGCTTTCTGCTTTAATTCTACACTTTTTTTTAGCATCTTAAAGCAAAAACGGCCACTGTTTTCCTGTTTGTCTTTAACAGCTTCAGAGGAGAAAATCCAATTACGAGAACATGCACAGACCCTAGACATTATAAGTGAATTATTCATCCTCATATTCATTTTCTCTTATAAAATGTGAAGCATAATTAATTTCAAAATGCTGTTCTGCCTCGACCTGCCACGCTGGCACGTAAAATCCTCCGCTCAAGCTAATCTAATGCAAATGACTATGTGAACACGATAAGAGTCGTTTCACTACATCACAGCTCCTGGGATGAAGGTTTAAAAGATGAAGAGATGATGTCAAATTGATGTTATATTATTAGTGATGTTCTTTTGTTGCAGCATTGAAAAATGTGACTGTGCCTTTAAGAACTGCGAAAATCCTGAAACTGGAGCTGCTAAAATAGCTGCAGCTGACCCTTAACTTGTTTTAGTGCAGCAGTGGTGTCAGAAAGCCTGAGGTTTAACCATCAGAGGCTACAAATTGGCAGCACTACGTCTGCTGGGCGTTCTCAGGGAATTGATTGATGCTAATGATGCAGGATGAACAAGTTACAGGCGGCCGAGTTCAACTACAGACCCATATCACATCACCCACCCCCATATGCACCACATAATGTAAAGTCGGCGTGCATGCTGGTGAAATAAGGCTTACTCTCTCCTGGTATTTAATCTCATAGTCGAGGATGACGCCGTTGGGTTTCTCAGGGGGCAGCCATGACAGGCTGAGGGTGTCTGCAGTGGAGCGCATCAGATGGACTGTTGGCACCGCTGAAGGAGCTGCAGGGAGAAACCCAAAAAGGACAGCGTGTTAGCATGTCTAAGTATTCCTTACAAACCCGCTGAGAAAATGGCTGTGGATCAGAACCTGATGACCTCTTATGGGGGGAACTTTGTTCCATTATTGTTGCTACCAAATAACACGCTTTGTAAATGGAAATTTTAAAAAGAAGAAATAAATACAGTCCAGAAATAGGTCTTGTAGTAAGTTTTTTTTTTCTTTTTCATAGATTTTATTTTTTCTAATCATTTTATCTCTTTTTATATATATATATATATTTCATGTTTTACAATTTTTATTTCTCAAATGTTATTTTTTTTTGAATTTCTCTTTTTTTGGGATTGAGCTTTAAGGGTTGCATTCTCTTCAAATTGCGTTCTACAGATCATATTCTCTTTTTTTCTGGGGTCAGGCAATGTGAAGCAAAGACCCATTTCTATTGGTCCGCTGGAAGTTAGCAACAACATTTTTAATTGGTCAAGAGGGAGAGTATGCATTGAGCGTGAAGTAGAGAATCTGATCTGTAAAATGCAATTTGAAAAGAATATTCACAAACATTAAACTATAAATTCTTTTAAAAAAATCTTTGAAAACATGTTTTAACCCTTTAAAGCCAAGTGTTGCATATTTGATACAGGAGATTTTGAAACCTCTGCATCATCAGTGTGATGTTTTTGGTCTTGAACCCTTAACTTACATAATCTGACACATGTAGTGAACAGAACACATATAAAAGATGATATAGAAATGCGTAATATATCAAAATTGATGTAAATAAATGATGTAATTTCGTGTTTTTACAAAATTTATATAGTTATTTCATTTGTCACAAAGTTCAATGACAATTCTAATTTTGGAAAATTTGAATCTTCTGTCAATTATTTCCTGGTTCAGGCTTTAAAGGGTTAAAAAAAAAAATCAAATTTGAAAAAAATCGAATGTGAAAAATATTTGCAATAAAATATTTTGCTGAAATGAAATTTGACAAAAAAGATTCTCAAAAGTTATTTAATTTTTTTTAATTTTTGGATTGCATTTTTTTCCATTTCACTTTCACTGCAAAACTTTTAAAGAGCTCTTAATGGCTCTGTCTGTTCTTATCAGCTCTCTTCTCCCTGCCAAAACCAAAATCTTTGTGTATTTCCCCTTAATTTGAGCAAGTCATTAATATCTTAGGATCATATTTTGACCTTAGAATAAGATAATTACATATAATACACTTTAAATAAGAAAATAGATATCTTTTTTATTATTACTTTTAAATGTAAATCATCTTATTCTATTGGAAAATATTACCGTTTATCTGCTCAAATTGAGGGAAAATATTTATTGGAAGAAAAAATTACAAATTGCTGTCCTTATATAGACATAAAAACATCACTGAACCAAAAGCAGTGATTATACAATCTATTAACACCTTATTAAACCAAAATGACCCTGTTTTTATTCAACTAAACTTGGTATTTATTCTAATTATTCTTTGCATTACCAACATTAAAATAAAACAGATAATTGACGAAAAACGAAGAAGTCTATTAACTTTTTCCATTACGATATTTCTTTGAAAAGAAAAATAAGTCGGCAGATAAAAGTTCCCTAAAAACTTGGGGGGGGTTCTGATCAGCGCACGCCTGATTTGGATCAGCGACGGTAAAGGAGGATTTCTTCAAACAAAATAATTAATCCTGTTCAAGCTGTGCCATTGAACGAGGAAGGAGCGAGATGGTCGGGGTACTGCATACCCGCTCATTATAACGCCGCAAAGCAGAGAGGAGGGAGTTCAGACCTTTTTTTTTTCCTTTTATTAGACCCATGAAACAAAATTACCATACTGTCCTTTTCTGCAGGATGCAAACGTATGAACACGTTTTGGATTAGTGCTGTAAAAAACAAAAAAAAACAAAGCCTGTTTCTATATGATTAAAATCTGACGACATTTTAATTTGACTTGGTGCAGAAATCCTTGGAGTGTCGAGAAAAAAAGAGCCTAGATTTGGAAATCCAGGAAGACTACCGACAGCAGAGGAAAGATGGGAAACAAGACAGCTGAAAATCCACGAAGATAAACACACACAGAGGAAGATAATGAGGGAAGAATCCAGGGCTCTTAATTAGTGAGCAGGAAGTTGGTGCAATGGAAGCTGAAAATGAAATCACCTGAGAAAGGAACAGACATGAACGATAACAACCAGGAACGATATTTACTTCCAATTATCTGACCGTTTCGGCACATTGGAGTTCAGATTTAAAACATAATTCTGTGCTCCTGTGAATAAACCTGAGAGGACAATCATCGTATCGTCTATCGTTAGAGATAAATTTCATGTCATGAGAAGAATCTTTAGCCTCGTGAGACCATCCTGATCTCGCAAGCTTTAAAGATTTCACTCGCTA
>NW_015150510.1:419908-422222 GCF_000732505.1 Cyprinodon variegatus
GCCCCTTCCCAAAATTACTTCAACGGAAAGTTTCCAGATGGATATGTGGAATAAATCCAGCAAATCCATCTGGCAGAGTCAGGTTAAAGAATCTTAATTTATCTTCAAAACAATAAATTAGAATGAATGATTATTGAGTCACCAAACTCAACGCTATTTCTGACATTTTGATTTGAAAAGATTTCCTGGACGGGAAGAGAAACGTCTTCAAACTTGAAAACAAAGTTAAGTGGATTGTTTTTAACTTTTTTTGGAATGCCTATGACCTGAGATTAGAGTTTGTTTTTATCGCAATATTTGATTCACTACAGTTTATTTTCTTTGTCCAGCTGTGGAAATGTTTTGGGGATAATTGAAGGGAATGGGAGAAGCCTTTATGTAACATAAAAAAGGCCCAACGAGAAAAGAAAATTTTGGGGAAACACTGGTTCAGGTTAAAGCTTACTGACCGGGTCCAGCACATAAATACAACTGATCCCTTTTATCCAAACTACTGGAGCTGGAGCTTTTCCTCAGGAAAAAAGGGAAGAGAAAAGTCTCCTCTGACAGCATGTGACGGTTTTACGAAGTTCAAACACAGCACACCTTTCAGATTCTGATCCGCAAAAAAAAAAATTAATCCCCTTCTCAGATTTATGCATTATCTCCAGCCAGTCCCTAAATGAAAGTACTGATAAATTACAGAGAAGACAGACATTCAAACATTTCTCTGTGAACATCAATAGACAGATGCGGGTCTAAATAAGGCATTGTGCGTAGGTTCCACTTTGAGTCACAACTAAATAAGGTGAAGTTTACCTTCAGCGTTGAACTCATGACAAAAAAGCACTTGGAAGTAAAGCAAAAGGAAAAACGTTAAGGTATTCCAACTTCCAGCGACTCCCACCTGAACATATTTAGCAGAAGAAGCAGATGATTCACCTTCACCGTCGTGCTTTTTATTGATTTGTGAGGCCGGACTCGGCTTCTAGTCGCCGAGCTGGGTTCATGTTCTGCAGTGAGGTGATTGAGAGCAGGTTAACGGGGAGAGTAACTGCAGTCTGGGAGAGGGCTCTGAACAGTTGGGTTGATGATGATGTTGCATATATTTAAGTGGCGATGTTGGAAGGTGACATTTGTCAAGATGCATGATAAGGAGCTGCTCAGTCTACTGAGTGCTGACGGTGGGGATATAAAGCAGAATTTATCTGCCTCTTCCTGAAGGCAGAGCTGCAGCCGAGCATTTGTCCAGCTGTCGCTCTCAATGAGCTTCTTCTACACTGTTTACTCTTCGTGTTAGAACCTCCGTTGATACCAAAGTCTCATTAAGGAGCTCATTGACATTGACTGAAACTAGGATCCTTTAAACGGCCTGTACCATCGTGACGTTAAGTGGTATTGATTGGAGCCCCCCATGAATTAACTTGCAGACACTTCCTAAGTCTGTGATGGATCTACTAACCGGCCTGGTTGGTGGTGATGTTGACGGTGGAGTAGTTAGGAGAGGACGGGTTTTTCCCAGACACCCCGTTGACAGCCTGGACCTCGAAGCTGTAGCGGGTGTGAGCCTGCAGGTTCCTCACCACCACCTTCCTCTGCCTCATCCCCAGGCGGCGCGGAGCGATGTCCACGTTGTCGTCGCAGCGCGTGCACGGGCTCCGGTCGCGCAGACACTTCTTGCACACCACGTTGTAGACCAGGTCCCCCCGCCCGCCCGTGTCCTCGGGTTCCTCCCACTCCAAGGACAGAGAGGTCTCGTTCACGCTGGATATGACGTTGCGAGGGGCCGAGGGGATGGCTGCACAAAACACACAGACATAAACACACATGTAGGCACTGAGGAAGGTGGGCAGACGGTGTTAAAATACACAAGAGAGGGTTTAGTCATCCTCCCTGTGCAGCGCTGACTCTATCCTGCCTGTTAAAGAAATGTTTGAATAGCTTTATAAAAAGGAAACAATAGGTAGCTTCAGAGCAGAAAATAAACCATAAGGTAGAGCATTATGTTCTGCATAGAAACACAAATAAATCAATGCATCTTAAAGGGACGGAAAATGTAAAGTGAGGTTCTAATCAAAGGGCATGAGCGTTTTTAGTATACATTGGAAATAGGTGGAGGAGGTGGAGGCTGAAAGACCCTTTCAGACCTCAACAACGCCTGTCTGAAAACCATCACAGCGCTCCACAATTTTAAGCACTCCTAAAAGGCAAACATTTAATTGAATATTTAAACCGAAAATGGATAGTTGGAGGCAGAGGGTATGCAAAACACATCCTCAGAGTAAAACGCATTGTAGTTCCTGGACTGAACGATCATCTGATATAAATATAAGAC
>NW_015150510.1:423996-426171 GCF_000732505.1 Cyprinodon variegatus
ATGAGTGAAATATTAAAACTGGACATGTTTTAATAGTTCTTGTTTATCGCAGCCATGTGAGACTATGCATTAGCTTTATTTTCCAGGGTCATCCGGTCTTCATTTATACTAAATCTAGACTTGATCCTAAGACTTGGTGGTTGAACCGTTTCTGGTTTAGGGAATAATGAAACCAACCAACTTTAAAATGTCTAACCTGTTTTTTTTTTTTTTTATCTTGATGTGAATTAACAAAGTTTCCATAACAAAATGAGTTTTTGAGATCTTTATAATGACGTTGTGAAAAAATAACAGCAAGAAAACATTAAACGAATAACCAATCAATATTTGTAAGCTAGCGTTAGCCGGCTACTTTAGCATACCGCTACTTAGGTATGCTAAAGCTACCTTAGCTACCTCGGTAAATAAGGACGTGCATTAAAAGAAGACTTTGAAGCTTTATGCAAGATAGTATTTTACATATAACAATGTTTTTTACGGTAATTGTTTTTTAAGAATATCAAACATAAAGCTTGATAATTTCATGATGTAACACAAAAGGCTAATTTGATATACCTGAGAAATTAGGTCAATTTCTAAAGGAATTCAGGAAGTTTTGCTTGTAAAGTTCACTGATTTTATTAAATATTATTATTGCATTGAAACAATTTTACAAGCATACATTATTATTTTGTATGTATAAGAACTTTAGCTACTGCCAGATATACCAAATGTTAATTACAAATAATGAAACTCTAATAAGGTTTCATTTACAAACGGGGAATTGTTTTCAAGCTCGATAAGAGAAGTAAAAAATAACTGTTATTTCCAGATATAGCCTGTGTAATTGTACAAATAGTTATTTTCCTGCCATAATTGAGCTGCTTTGATGAAAAGCCCCTAATCGCTAATAACCTCTCTGCAGAACTTCACTTCAAATATGCAGAACTATCCCTTTAAACCTGCTCTTACTATGAGAAAAGGAGCCGGAAAATAAAGCGACGCTGAGCTTTTGATGTGTCGAACATAGCTTGTCATGCTCAAGCACAGCGCCGCTGACCCTACTGTCATTTAAAGATAGCTAATCTGCTCATGACAGAAAATCATGTTTGTGAGTCAGCGTGACCCAAGGCCATCGTGTTTCTATAAGCAGTGCAGCATTTTCAGTGAGAGTGCTTGAAATCACGACAAAGTGTGATAAGCACAGGGGAAAGCAACAAAGATCACTTCTGCAAACAGGCTTTTCCATCCTATTAAGGTGCTCTTCCTCTCAGACTCCAGCAGCAGAAAGTCTAACCTGTCTCACAGCAGACAGAGAGGGGGGGGGGGAAGAGGCTATCGTCTCTTAGCGGCCAAAACTGGCAGTCCGTGGAGCCCACCTCCTCAGCTGCCACACTCTGAGCGGGCTTTCTCTCTCGCCCGATCCTTTCTAATTAGGCAGACGGAGTTCAGAGTGGAGGCTCCTCTAATTGGACACCCATCTAAAACACACGCTGAGTCCAAGCTGCCCGTCTATTGACTGGCCGAGCCTCTCTTGTGCGAGGCGCAGCTTCAAATACAAAACGCAGGCGGCCTGGCACCAGCTCTGACAGACCGCAGAGGCAGAACTGTCAGGCCTGCGTGTTTGTGTGTGTTTGCATGTTTAGTGGAAAGGGGGGGGTGGCTGTGTCCCAGCCCGCCTGTCAGCGTGCGCTGGTCAGTGTCACAGTCCACAGTGTTCCTGTGACGAGGATCTTGGGAGGACAGTTGCGGGCCGTGTGTGTGTCATTTAACGTGGCGAAAGGCCCCTGGGGCTCGACTTTAGCAGCTCACGTCGCTCTAAATCAGCACCAGCAGGGAGGGACTTCTCTCTGTCGCTGCTCTGAGTGCTACAAGCAGGCGCTGTCAGCTGCAGAGCAGACTGCTTACCGCCAAACAAATCCTTTCACTTTCTAATCCTGACATTTAGAAATGCAACTATTACGTCAGAACCAAACGAAAAGACAGAATATGACTAAACAGAAGCAATTCTCTTAACTTTAATAACCGTTTATAATTTGTATGTTATTCAAACAGAAACCAAGAATCAGTTATTCTCCCATTTTGACTCCCATACATTTTCCTGTTGGCAAAATCTGTCTTAAAGGTATACTATATGCAACCGGTGTTGATTTTCCAGCGAGGCTCCCCCCAGAGGGCGAAAGTAAAAGTGCACTG
>NW_015150510.1:428133-430840 GCF_000732505.1 Cyprinodon variegatus
GTGATATGTACAAAATGCAAATTTGTATTATTGTGTATTGTAAATAATAAAGTTACGGTTTACAATAAATTTTTCATACCTATTGTATTAGGTGCTTTCTTAAAGCTACCTTACCACAAAACATTATCAAACACTCTGGTAATGTTAGCTTTGCAGCATTTACTCCTTAGGTTCCAGTCCAGAATAACTGCGTCATCAACCCAGCATGGTAAAAAATGGCGACCGGCGTGGGTGAATAATAAAGCAGGATTTATAATTCTTTAAGCAATCGAGTTTTAACGTGCCACTAACATTTTTTTTTAAATGAATAAGAAAATTAAAACCTATTTAAGCCAAGCGATCGACTAAGAGCCAGGTGCTGTTCAAACAGTGTCCTATCAGGGGGATTAGGTGTTTAATATCATAGTAATCCCTTTCAGTATTGCTTTTTAATTTAATGGATGAGGCCAAAATGATTGAAAAATTAGTTTTTCCACTTATTTTTTTTTAAGGTGGTAAGGTTTAAATTTGGGCTTAGCAGAGCTCGTTCTACACACAGCCTCCTATTTCCTCTTTTTTCTCTGTTTCTTTTTTTCTTTTTTGGAGGATTATCTTCTGTTAAAAAAGAATGCAAAAATAACTGAAGCATTCGGCCTTGGCTTCTTTTCGCTTCTCAACCAAACCCACGCCAACGAGCGACCTCAAAACCGGGCAAGGTACCAAACTGTGATTTATGCCCACCATTACACCCCCCTACTAGCTGGTATTATCCTTTTTAAATAGGTCCAGGAACTAAATCACATCACGGAATGTGTAGTCCAACTTATGCAGCCTTAGAAAGCCACAAAATGCCAACAGTTTCTACACTTACCTATGTGCCTTTTTTTTTTTTTTGTGGTCAGATCAGTTCTTCATCTGTTAACATGTTTTTCACAGTACATGGAAGAATCATGAAATTGGAGATTGATGCTACCGCAGCAGTTAATTGCTGCTATGGTAGCATAAACATAGCAAAGAGCTGCAAGAGAATTAGTCAGATCTACAGCTGCACAATATATTAAAAGTGTGTGCAAACCCACAAATAATACTGATGGATGCAGTATTATGTATGCACGTACTGCACACCAGTATTATATGTAGAGATAATTGATGCAAACTGTTTTATGATAATTTAAGAGGTTGAGATTATAGAGCTCATGGCAAAGGTAAGGAACGGTGGAGGGGAACTATAGCAGATATTCAGCAATAGGGGTGAATCGATTGATGGGCTGGCCAATCAATTAGAGATTGGCTGATAGATTAGATGTGAAACCGATTTCATCCACCAATATCTAAGGAAAACCAGTTAATTGCATCGACTCATTGACTCAAAGGCAATTCCTCCATCTTACCTGCTAAGGATTGACCGATATAGGCTTTTTTTAGGCCAATATCAATTTCTGTTTCGGCATAAGCAACTGATATTGCTGCCAAGTGTTTTTGCAACTGATTCCTTAGGCAGATATTGCTTTTTTCTTCATCCATTTACATTAAAAAATGACACAATGAAAGCAAATGTTACTCAAGTCTTAAAATAAACAAAAACCTAATTGTTTTATAACCGATCATGCTAAACATTTAACAACAGATAGCAAATGCAAGGAAGCATGGCTGCTGAACGCACAAATCAATCAGCAAACAGGTGTCGGCCGCTATAAAAAAAAAAAACCTTCTACTATTCGCCAAATATATCAGCCAGCCAACGTACCGGTCTATGACTATTATCTATTGTTTCACAAGTATTGATTAATGTTTTCAAGGTATCGGCCAGAAAGGGAATGAGCCTGTTTGGCTTTTTAAAGATCAGCCAGGAACCTGTAATCGATGCACACCTATTCTGCAATGGCAATATACCATACAAGTATCAGTATTGGTATGTGTATATCATGTTTTGTTTCATGTATAGAAGGAGCTTAAACAAAGCTGGAAAATGATACTTTTAATGTTTCGCTTCATAATTTACCCTAGAGCAATAGTTGATGATTTTCTAGTTTTATTTCTAGTCTTTTTTAAAGGTTATAAAAAAAATTAGCTTCCTGCAAGAAATTTTAAAAAACTGTTATTTTAATTCTGTATGATACTATCCTTTAGCATGAATCCAGACTCTTTGGACCGCAATGCAAAGCTAAAGGCTAGAACAAGAGAGACATGACCGGTTCAATAACGTCGCAGGTTACGGGTACAAGAGTTTTGGCCTTCAGATATTGTTGCTTTTGAATTGGACAGGCCGAGGATTATGCACACTGGAGATTAGGTTTGGAGGCGGTGAAGCAGTGGCAGCTGGCCTACAGAGGGCGCTAGGGTGCTGCCCCACTCACCCAATGACCTGATTTAGACATGAAGAAACCAAAGAAAATTAAATTATATTGTTTATTATATTATATTGTTTAAATTATATTGTTTATATTGTTTAGGATATTTGAAATATATTGACATATATTTTTTTAGAGGTGCAAGATAAATATTTAATCTTTAATGACAAGTAAAGCTATTTTGTTTGTTGTCGGTTTGGTGGCATATTTCTTAACCTGACTCCGCCAGATGGATTTGCTCCGCATATCCATCTGGAAACCTTCCGTTCAAGTAATTTTGGGAAGGGGCGAAAATACTGGTTAGCTAATTGGCCTATGTTGGTGATAGACGGGCCAAATAAACCCATCAGATCAAGGAAGCATATGATGTACTAACA
>NW_015150510.1:432158-434986 GCF_000732505.1 Cyprinodon variegatus
ATTACTTCAACGGAAGGTTTCCAGATGGATATGCGGAGCAAATCCATCTGGCGGAGTCAGGTTAAAAGAAAACTCCACCAGTGCCAGCGCAGTGCACCATTAGAGATCCTACTACACTTCAACGTTTCCAGTCAAAATAACTGTCTGATATAAAAAGCAAAGTTATATAAACAGCAAATATATTAATGAAGTGACCACCCCCACCCTCCCATCAAAACTAAAATGTTCATAAAGTCCTATAATAGCAGCAATAACTTTTTGGGCTTCAAAAAAGAAAAAAAGGACACATTCTTTGATGCATAAAAGGAGATTTTTCGTAATTTTTTTTCTAGACTACAAGCAAATACTTCTAACCACGAAACCCGCAGCTTACTGATATCTCAGGTCATTATTCAGGCTGGAGACACTTTAGACATTTCAATCTCAGTGCTTGTCTCACAGTCACTGTGTAAACACCTGCACACTGCAAACACTAGCTTTTCAGTACCACGGCCGACTGCACTGGATTTATACTAAATAAAGACACCGAGAGAGTTATCTACTGCAGGTTAGAGATAATTAACTGCTGATAACCTTTAAACTGAACCTCACTTTGAAAACTGTGAACTATCCTTTTAAGTTCGGGCCCAATTATTTTGTGCTACCTGAGACCTTTTCTTGCCCTGAAACGTTTCAGAGACGCCTCAGCTTGGAAAATGTGGATTTAGTTCCCGTTTCTGACTTACTGGTGCAGGGAGAGTCCGGCGGGTCACTGTCAGCACGGAAGAAGCCGCCCAGGCAGGGACAAATGTTGGCTCCTCGTGAACTGGTGCGACTGTTGGACGGACAGGGAGCGCACGTTCCCTCACCAAATTTGGATTTGAAGGTCCCAGGAATGCAAGCTGCATGAAACGAGAGAGAAAACGGAGAAGACAATAAGAAGTGCGGAAATGTGGAGACAAAATGAAAAAGGCGAGGCTCAGTCACTTATCTAAAAGACCAGCAGCTGTCACGTCTGCGGCAGAACACAACCTGCAAAACCCAACATTTATAATAGAAACGTTCACACGTGCGTTCATATCGGCACACACTCAAGCAGAAGGACTTATCTATGCATTTGCATGTGCTTTTTCATTTCGGTCCTCTGTGTTCGGTGACATTAATCTCCCGGTACATGGAGTCGCGATGACAGCAAAGTTCCGTGTTGAAGAGGAGGAAAAGGAGGATAAAGATGAAGACCGACTGCTGACAGAAGATTGCTGTTGTCAGACAAACAAGGATGGAGAACGCTTCTGAGAAAAGGGATCCACCCCAAACCCATCAATCAGTGTCGGCCTTGCTCCTCTCGGCTCTCGAAACCGCGTCGAGGAATACAAACAAGGCCTCCGAATGCATGCAGAAGAGCTCCATAATAAGCCAATAAATCAATCCAAATGAAGGGACATCAGAACAGACACGAATTAGCTCAGCGGAGTTATGAGAAGAGTATACAAAGTACGGTAATCTGAGGCGATGTGTCCGAGAGATTAATTTAAATTCCTAAGTGTTGGGCTGCAAGTTGGCTGATATCAAGTCTTAAGGATAAACCGGCGTAAGCCCATACTAAAGAAGGATTCTGATAAAGGGGATTAGCAGCAAAAGGTCCGGATATATCTGCCTCGGGAGCCGCGGGTTTTTACTACTTGCCACATTCCTAACCAGTGGTGTAAAAGTAGGGTCTCTGGCAAACATCTGTCCTGTCAGCATGACGGCTCATAAAAGCCAGCCTGAGAAAGAGGGAGAGAGGAGAGCAGAGGGTGATTAAGTAGTTAGGCTAAGTGGGCTTTCAGTTCCAGTTCCAGCTCCACCCAAAGTCCAAACAATGGCATGTTTAGAAAAGCCAGCACAACTAACATCCCTTAAGTGGTATTGCACAATAAAACTCCAGAAAAGGTGGGGGAAGTCGGTTGCTTTTACTCTTTTACTAAGACCAGGGGTGGATTTAAGAAATTTGGGGCCCTAGGCAAAGACTGTCAGGGGGCCTCTGAATTGAGAAGACAACACATAAAACAAACCCATTATACAGATATAGAAATTTTATTTTAATTGACATAGATTATTAGTTCTACGTTTTGTTCCTCTCTTCTTGTCCCTTTTCTTGTTGTTTTCCTCTCTGTGTTTTTTACTCAGTTTTCATGCTTCCTGAAAAGGAATGAAATATTTTTTCCAAGCACTAAGCTCACTTAAGCACAAATAAGGTATAGTTGTATTAACAATTAGGGCTGCAGCTAGCGATTATTTTATAAATCAATTAATCTGTTGATTATTTTTTCCATTAATCGATTAATAATCGGTTTTTAATTAAATTAAGCCTGGTGAAACTAAAACATTTCCACTTGAGGGGTTCTGGATACAGCATACTGACCAGCAAAAACATTTATTTTTTTATCTTGAATGCAAAATATACATATATGTATTTTTTTTTACAGTTTTGATAATTAGAGCTCTAACTGGCAGGGGTGCCACGTGGGGGGGGGAGTTAGGAAGATTCTAAGGGCCCTTGTCTGAGGGGGGCCCCAAAAGAAGAAGAAAAGATTTTTCCCGCTAATATTTTTCAAACATAAAAAGAAAATCAAGCAGTGAGAAATTATTTTGTATTTTCCCTCTTTTTAAGCAAAAACCAGCGAAACAAAGCATGAATATATCGACTAAAACACCCATCCTGCATCGCATTAGGTCTCCCCGTCTGTCGTGTGTGTCATTTTACATACCGATAATGAATTAAACAAATCAGTACATCTTTATAGCAGTTTAAAGGCTTACATATATTTTTTGGGTGGGGCCCCAATATCAATGCCTTTCATTGGGCC
>NW_015150510.1:436528-437817 GCF_000732505.1 Cyprinodon variegatus
ACTGTTCTAGTTAAACAGTTCAACTAAAACATCATTTGTTCAACTTTTTAATTTTTTTTATTCCAATTGTTTCCAAAACTAAACTGTTCATAATTTATTCTTTATGGCACGCCAGCATTCATAACATGTAGGCGAATCACTGTCCCCCAGACATCCACGGTTAGATTTTTGATATTTATATTTTTCAAAAACAAAGCGGAGTGTGTATGACTTCACGCCGGACTGGAATATCTTAAGAACGGCTCTAAATGACAAAAATAACATGTGTGAGTAGAACATGATGTAATAACGTAAAAGGGGCCAATGTATATTAAAAAAAAAAGGTGTTTCCCTTTAAAGTTGGTTTTCCTTTCTTAATATATGGCTTCCTTCATACCCCTCTTACCCCTTTTAATCAAATAATGAATGGATCATTTGCAGTCCTACTTGAAATGTCTGTTTCTAAAAAGCAAAGAATCATCCCAGGTTGAAACCTAAAAGACCCTCCCCTAACAATCATTCTTATGAAGATGATGTTCTGTATCATTGTCTCTAGAAGGCTATTTCTCACAAGGGTGCCTGTTCCCTTTCCCAATGGACATTGGGATTTTATGAGGTTTAACTCTGGGCTGGAGGCCCTTTCATCAGGATAAAGGACCAGACCCTCATACCAAAGGGCCACTCGGACAGACTAAACACCGATCAGGTTTTAGGACTGTAGGGGGAGGTGGGGGGTCCACAAAGGAGAACATAAAAAAACCAACAACACATGGAGAGCTCATGCCAGGACCTGTATTCAGGACTTACAAGCTAACGGTGCTAACATCTGTGCCACCTTCATGCCTGATTTGAATTAAAGCATGCTTTTTGTTTAGAAATCTAGGTAGACACTCCTGTTAGTACTTCTAATTAAGGCGATTGTTAGGTTTATTCAATGATGATTATAAAATTAATGTGTGCTTATAAAACATTTGTGCAAGGGGATGCTACACTTCTGTCTCATGATTCAGTCAGAAGACCATCCTGCCTTGTCATTCTGATGGAGCGTTCTGTCTTCATGAACTGATCAATCGTTCTGTCAGAACAATAATCTGTTTGTAACCATGCGTCATGTTCGGTTAATAAAACTGCTCTGCGGAGGAGGTCCGGTGGGAGACGGTGTGTTTGAGTCTGGGGTTCAACTGTCTCTCCTTTCTGCAGAAACTGTATCCATAAATTGTGTATTTCAGTTCTTCTTAAAAGAATAGTACACCCAAAACATGATTAGCCTTCATTTTCTACTCACCCCCATGCTGAACAACACTCTGGAG
>NW_015150510.1:438991-442990 GCF_000732505.1 Cyprinodon variegatus
CTCCAGAGTGTTGTTCAGCATGGGGGTGAGTAGAAAATGAAGGCTAATCATGTTTTGGGTGTACTATTCCTTTAAGCAAAAACCTACATTTTATGAACCCGACAGTGATCATACCGTGAAAACTTTTTAACTTTATGCTAACCTGTTAACTGTTTTCAGGAGATAAATATACATTAGAAATGCAAAGAATCTCAAATACAAATAAATGAAATGTTCACCCTTCTTTTATTTATTCTGCTTTTTGTTTGGGCCAGCTGTTTGGACTAGCAGGCTTTTTCTTCCTGTCCCTTCTTGGCATTGTGGGCATGCCATATGGGGAAGCTGGGTACACGTGCCAGGGCAGCTTTGTCCTACAAAAAGAATATAACAAGATGGAATCCTGATTGTGTGATTGACTTTATTAAATCAAGGCTGCATCTGGCCTCAAAGTAGACTAAGTAGGAAGCTTTATTTGGATGACCTTCACTCATTATTGGAATAGCTCTGCATGTGGGGAGGGGGGAGGGTGTTATTTAGAGGTGAAAAGTTGTCATAATTGTGAGAAGGGTGGAAACCAACTAACACTTCCTGCCCAAGAGTAGCAAAAGGACTCCATTGCAGACCACCCTGCACTGAGGAATAAATCTCCCCCAGAGGCCCAAATTTGCTGGGGAGCCATTAGCTCCTTCACCGTAGCTGGAACTCAAAAGGACCTTTGGAGGAAGGGTACAGTGCCATCCCGTCTGGTGAGATAGCCTCTGGGAGACCAAAAGGAAGGGATTCCCACAAGAGCCCAGCTCCTTCTGTGCCGCCCACACTCACCCAGAGACCAAAAGGTCAGCCGGTGACATCCTGCCAGAGCCTCCCATCACTACAACACCACCAGCCCCTGCCAAGCACAGAGGCAGGAACAAAGGAGAGCCATGCATATGATCCCCACTTGAGGCCAGATTCCAAACTAGTCCAACCCTTGTGCCATCCATGCCAACACCTGGTAGGAAATGCAAATTTTCCGACAGTTCACTATGGGTAGATATAGGGTTTCTGGGTGGTTTAATGCTTCCCTGTCCAATGATGCATTGTTGGTCTGGAACGTCCAGCCATCTCCATTCTGCACCCAAAAAGTTGGATCAGGTACAAGAAAAACCACAAAGGTACAGAGTAAGCAATATCCACTTCTCTTTTCTTCTCTCGGAAACAATGTGCCATAATTTCCCTTTTGTTTATTTTGCTCTCATTTCTTGGAGAGGATGCTGAGTCACCCCCCTCTGTCTTGTTTTAATCCATTAACCTCCTTAGAGGGCACAGTGATTTTCCTGTTTTTGATACTCCACATCTCCCCCTCCATTGTCTTTCCTCTCCTCCTCCTCCCTCTATCTCATGCAGCGCTTGGCTCCGAGCGGCCAGACGGAGGTAAGAAATGAAACGTCTGAGTGATTAATGTCAGCGTGGCAGTGTTGGCTCACGTTGGGTCTGAATGGTGTTAATGAGTGTGGCCGCCTGTAGATTAACTAACGGGTAGGCTGTGGAGGAAATTGCACTTCCTCGTCGCAAGCACTGGCCGAGGCCCCGGAGAGCTTTTTATCAGACTTCGGCGGCAAGCATTTAACCTTGAGCCGCCAAATGGCAACGGATGAGCTCTCCGGCGCGTGTTCGACACCATTTCTCACACCCAGGTGAGAGAAGGCTTTGCGTGTTCGTCTCTGACTTCCTTCTCACCAGCTGCCATTTTCATTCTTCTCCTTTTAGCAGCTGTTTCTGGCCAAGCTTCGGCAATTCACACCCCCAGCCCTATCTCTCTTCTCTGGGATTCATCTTTCCATTCTATTATCTACGTTTGCCTCGCGAAAAAACGTATTGGCTCTCAGTTTTGTGCGATTCCACTATCTTTCTCTCCCTCCTGTCCCGCTTGCACAATATTTGTATGCGGCTCTTCTCTGCAACACCTCATTAATTCATACTCTCCTCTACCCCCTTTCAGGAACCACACAATAAATGCAGAGAGGAGGGCACAGGCTGAGGTGACTTGCACTGAGCATACAAAGGAGCTTTAGCTGAACAAAAGTCCCCCCCCACCCAAAAATAAATCTTTAAATACAATACTAGGCTTGGTCTGCAAAATGGCACAATTGACAACACATCATTTCCTTGTATGACATCACAGTTAAACCAAAAGAATCCAGGAAGAGAACTGAGGAACGCTACAGGTTTGGTTCATCCTTGGCTTCAATTCCCAGATGCCTGAAGAGCTTTTTCCAGAAAATTAGATGTCCTAAAATGCAAAATTCACATATCACCCACAGGACAAGAGAAAAAGACCTTTTGGTCGCTGGCTGAAACTGGTACGACAACAAAGTAATGTAAAACCAAATGAGACCCAGTCCAAAATGGGCTAGAATGCCATTTTGCAGTTTGCAATTACACTTAGTGACAAAGACCTTCATTTATGGAGAGATGTCCAGTCATCTGATGGTGTTCGTATTTGGCCTTAATGACCATTGTTAGATTTGGAAGTAAAAGGGGGAAGCTTACAAAACTTAATGAAGAAAAAGAGAGTTGTGTTTATGTTTGCAGGGCGAGGCTCGATAAAATACATGGAATTATAAGTTTTTGTATTTCTTTTGGATGAGGACCTTCTTCCAACTGGAAGACTAGAGGCAAAATGTATGGAAGTAAATCTGTGTCGCTGCAATTTGAATTAAAAATGCCACTGAAATTTAAATGTTGTATGTTTGTTCTTACTGTTTCAGTGTTAAAATATATTCAGAACACATTTTTCACTTAAAAAAAATTCATTGTCATTATTTCTACACAGTTGAAATTTAATTTGTTATTTTCTCTTCACATTTTCATATTTTCAATACTTATTTTTCTGTTTAATTTTTCAGTGTTAAAAAAATCTGCATATAAAAAAATTCAACTTTCAAAATTCAAACTCCATATTTTCATCCTCCTGAGATTCAACTGACTATTTCACTGTCTTAAATTCGGCGTCTAAATTCAGTGTAAAAGGGGAAGGGTTACTTCAGGTCACAGACATTAGCAATGGATTGTGGTGTCAAACACCCAGCCAATCCCGTTATGTTTTCTTAGTCACGTGACATGACGCCTGTGGTGCTCGTACGTTTATCAATATGCGTTCTTGAGCGTTCTCGTGTGCTCGTGACACGTCATCAGCCTCAGCCCGAGTACCGTTCCAATTCTCGAGAACGCCAGATTGAGAATGCACCAAATCCCCGGATGTTGTTCTCGCCCCGCCCTCTTTATCGAGCATGCATCAGAGCAGACTTGTGCGTTCTTCAGACTGACCGCTTCCCCAGAATGCCCCGCAGCCGCAGCTTGATTCGAGACAGCGCTCACAGTGTTAAGTTAAACATTCCCTTTTCTGCTGCTGTTGTTCTTCAAAAGTACGTTTGGAAATCGTTTGAGGCGATAACATTATACATTTAAGTCTCCCTGTGTGGCCTGTTTACAGAGTTAGTGCGAAATTTTAAAAAAAATCTGACGTTGAGCGGACCAGAGTGACCAGCAGACCTCCGAGGGTAACCGCAATTCTTAATCGTAATTTTTTTATGTTTTTTTAAGCTTTAGAAATTAAAAATATTGTTTTCAAAATGTTTTGTGTAGGGAATAAATAGTTTTGACTGTTAAAGAAACGCTAAAGAACGTTGCATGTGATGACGTCACGAGTACGCTTCTGTTCCAATACACATACGTGCTTGCGTGCTCGTGTTCTCGTCAAGTCCGATCTTCCTGCATTCTCGCCAAGAACGGACAATTCACGAGAACGCGAGTACGTTCTCGTGAATTGAGAAACGGCCACGGACTCACCGTTGAGTTAGCGTTAGCTTGCATGACCGGCTCCGTCATGCTGGTTTTCCTTCTGTATGAGCGCCGCATGCGTCACATCACATGACTAAGAAAACGTAACGGGATTGGCTGGGTGTTGGACGCCAAAATCCATTGCTAATGTCTGTGACCTGAAGTAACCCTTCCCTTTTTACACTGAATTTAGACGCC
>NW_015150510.1:444553-447024 GCF_000732505.1 Cyprinodon variegatus
GGCCTTAGTTTTATTTTGAAGAATTCAATGCCTTTTAAGACTTTTTAAGGACCTGCGGGAACCCTGTTGGAAGGATAGCCAAAACATTTGACCCGAGTCATGCCATCTTTAATCCAATTCTGGAAATACCAACGAAATGCATTTAAACTGACGGTGGTCATAAAAAAACCTACTCTAACCTAACCCAAAATGATTTTAGAGAATTTTAACTTCATCAGCTCTTGACTGTGTGGATTCTTTAGGTCAGGGTGGGCCATTCCAGTTCCTGAGTTTAAAGAGCGAACACAATTTAATCTTGTAATTAAATGATTAAAGGAACTCTGAAGAAATGAATCCTGAGAGGGTGATTCTGCCATGTGATTCAGGTGTGATAGTTGTGTGTTATTAAGTTGTTGACAGGCTCTACCTGAGCAACTGAGCCAATAGGCGATCGATTGGCTGAGTAAATAAATAAAATTTGAAAAACAATTTGGAAAAAATACCATTTTAAATAAGAAAAGAGCAAAGTTACTATTAAAACCTTTTCTTGATTAAGAAGTTTTTTTTTGTTGCTTGGAATAAAACGTACTCCATACATTTTTACTTATGTCCATTAATTAATTCGAAATAATAATGGTAATCAATTATGAAAATCTGATTCAGATCAGATTCATTTTGAGACTTTGATGTTTTCTAAAGGTCAGCAAAAACCACCCTCTGTTAAACTCTTACCCTGGCACTGTGTGCTGTCTGCAGACGGCTCATATCCGGCAACACAGGTGCACGAGCCCACCGGAACCATCCACTCGCCGTCCCCGTTGCAGTACAGCTTCAGAGGGACAGAAACCTCCATGGCGTTGGCCACACAGGCCCCCGGTGCAATCACTAAGGAAGTAGCTTCCGCACCTGTGGCAGTCTCGGGGAAGACAGCGAAATTGGCAATGGTGGTGGAGCACTTCCTGAAGAAAACCCTGACTGAAATGAGTGACATGCAGGCGCCCAGATCCTGGAAGGCCAGGTAGAATCCCGCCCTGGAGAGGGGGCCAAAGCTGCGCACTTTGGTGTTGATCCTCCCGGCCTCCAGCAGAGAGAAGCTCTCATCCGGAGCAATAGTATCCACCTTCACGTAAGGGTTCTCCCTCCACAGAGGGCTGGTGTCTGTAGCCACGTCCCCATCCGACTCGTAGTAAAACAGATTGAAGGTCTCCTTGCAGGAGCCCGGGATGTTGGGGATGCTCGCGCAGTCACGGACGGAGAACTTGAGCTCCACGTAGACCCGAAGCACTCCTCTGCGGGGGATGAAATCTGTCCTCAGCCAGTTGTTCTGGTTTGGCTGTCTGACGTTGCACACCTGATACGTTCGGATCGGGCTCATGGAGTCATCGTATCCACTCACTTCCTCCCACTGTGGAAGCAAAAGATAAACACAAACGGTCAGAACGAAAGCTTAGAAAGAACTCTTATCTGTTGTCTGTTGATTTGAGCTAATACTTCCTAATGCAAACTGTTCAAGCATGGAAGATGTTCAAAACAGCCCTGTGGTGCTTGGAGCAGAAAAGAAACGACACACACACACACACTGACACATATTTTCCGAGGCGTGCTGCGTACACGAGGCCTGTGAGGAATAATTTGCAGCTAAAACGTTTCTAATTGCATGAATCATTCAGAAAATTCCAATCATTATGGGCTATTAATAGATAACACTTTCCCATTAAAACACATTTCACGCATTCCGTCTGTTTGACTGGTCCTGATGCCGAGCGCGTGCCGGAAGGTCTGCAGGAAAAAAGAAAATAGCAAAAAGAAAGAAAGCGGGGGTGGGGTTGTGATCACAGCAAATTTGTCGATTTAAAAGCTTCATCAAACGCTGCTCTCAGAAGATGGAGCATAAAGTGGAGGAAGACCTGTCTGTATATCTGAGGAAGTGCAATCGATTGGGCTCCAGGAAGGAGATTTGGTCTCTAAAGCAAACTGTACCGTTTAAAGTCAAACCTTCCCTGTTTATCCCCAACCAACGGGCTGCCTGTGCTGGTCGGGCAGCGGCAGCACACCTGAGCACCTCCAGCTATGTTACCGTAACGTACTCTTTACTCCTTGCACGCCTACACATTAGGCATGAGTGCACTAATTTACATACATTAGTTCACAAACCTGTCACACTCGGCTGAATTGTAGCTCATGTTATTGAACAGCTAGGATGATGAAATGGATATAACTTCTGGCTTTGTGGAGGCAGGAATCAGAATCTACAGCACTTTGAAAAACTGTTCATGCCACCTTGAACCCCCAAGGTTTCTTACAGCTGATATTGTTTTTTTCTTCTCGTTTCAAATGATTAGAATGACACAGTGATAACAAATGTAAAATAACTTGGTTTAAACAAAAAAAGAAAAAATCCTTTAGTAACAGATAAAACGAAACAACTAGGGATGCACCATATTGGTATTTTGGCCGATATCCGATATTTTAAAACTCATGTAGCCGATAAC
>NW_015150510.1:449440-451448 GCF_000732505.1 Cyprinodon variegatus
GCCAAACAATGTTCGGTTTATCAAAGTTTTAAATGGATTTGTTCTTTCCCCTTTATTTTTTTTAAGAATATATAAAAACAAAACAAATGAGTAATACAGTAATCAGCAGAGGTCTATAAAGTAGTCAAGAGTGATTCGTAGGTAATAGTGAACACACATTAAGAGAAAATTACTTTGTTAAAAGTACATTAATTGGGAAAGTAAAAGTTCTAAGAATTTCTGTGAATAAAAAAGGAAAACATTTATTTTACTTTTTTTGTTGGTTTCTTTACTTCTTGCGTAAAAACAATGGAGGTAGAATTTGTTGTAAACTGGCTTTATCCATTAGAAAACCTGCTTTTCAAACAGAACTGTCCTTGACAACTCAGAATAACACAAAGGCCTTGATGTAAGATGACATGCATCCCTGACTGCGTTGTTTGCCTGAAAAAAACTAGAAGTAGCTTCTGTAAGAACACAATGAAATGTGCCCACCACTTAGAGAAAGAAAATAATTAAAGTGAATCATTTCCAAATAACTTAGAAGCAAAGTAAAAGAAATTCCTCTTGATTTTACCGCAGAAAAACGCTAAATTCAGTGGTAACTTGGGTTCATCGGCTTTTATTTAAGATGAAATGCAGCAGTACAAATAAAATTCTTACCCCTAATGAACATTTCTGTTTTTACAGACGCAAACTCAAAATAAAAAAAAGACAACAATGTAGTTCATTATCACCACCAGCCACATAGAGCGGTTTCCTTCTCTTCTTCAAATAAACAAACCCTTTCATGATAAATTCTGGTCATATTTTCATTTGAACCAATTAATAATGTCCCAGATTTCTAATTAAAGAAGTAAAAGTACAATTATTATGTCTAATAAAACAAAATAACTATGACCAGGAATGGTGGTTTTCTTTTTCCTTGATGTTCTGTTTGGAGGCTCTGAGTAGGATTGAATAGAACTTATAGAAGCTGTAGGTCCGTTTATTTCATTAATATAATTTGGTCTTCGACTATCCAGAACTGTTGCTTTACCACAAGCCCTTGCAGGACAGTCGGGCTGTATTTAAGGATATGGGAACATCTTGGAGCCGGACTGATAGAGGAGAGCTAGCTGTAATCCTTGGGCATGGATGATGTGTCAGTTTCTGATACGGACAGCTAAGCATCCACCTGATGCAACACATAGACTCATGAGGTATAAGAAGCAGGAGATGACCTTGTTCGGGACTCAATCTTCACCAGACGCTCGCGGACGTGATTTTTGAGCCCACAGGTGTGCAAGCTCCAAGCATTTTCTCTGTCCTGTAACGACCTGATCTGGAATAAACTCTTGTTACTTTTTTACTCCTGTTTTGTAGTCCTTTTACATGTTTTTACTAGTGTTGCACCGATACCAATATCGGACGGGGCCCCGATACTGCCCTAAAATGGTGGTATCGGTATCGGCGAGTACCAGCAAATAGGGCACTGAAACCATTTTTAGATCCAAAAGTTTATTCAACTTTTTTCACCCACTCCTCGTAGGCAATAAAAAGTTCTACTGGATTCACTTTGTATAGATTTTTTCCTGCTTCACAAAGGTAGGAAGCAGCTTGACAAAGCCATGATCGCAATTATTTTACATTATTATGGTATCGGCCATCGGTATCGGGGCCAAAAAATGGCATCGGCGCAACACTAGTTTTTACCCAGTTTGAGTTAAGAGTAGTAAATAACTTGCTCCCAGGAAAAGAACCGTGAGGAAGCCACCGAGGCGCAACGGCCTTTTTTAGGGGACATAAGTTCCTCATTTAACAGAGGTCACCTTCTGGCTCTCTGGTAGTTGAGAGATACAGATGGCACCACATCTGGAATTCACCCAGTGCTGGAATTCTATTTAGGCTTAAAAACTATTTAAACTAATATTTGGTGTACTGTATCATAAGCTACGTTTACATGCGCAAAATTTCCCCGATCCGATCCAAACCTTGGTTGATCGGAAATTCAAAATCTCCGTTTACATGGACACTAAATGAAATGATC
>NW_015150510.1:451511-454930 GCF_000732505.1 Cyprinodon variegatus
AATCGTGGTATCGGTATCGGCGAGTACCAGCAAATAGGGCACTGAAACCATTTTTAGATCCAAAAGTTTATTCAACTATTGTCACCCACTCCTTGTAGGCAATAAAAAGTTCTACTGGATTCACTTTGTATAGATTTTTTCCTGCTTCACAAAGGTAGGCAGCAGCTTGACAAAGCCATGATGACAATTATTTTATATTATTATGGTATCGGTATAAAAAAAAGGAATAAAAAAAATGGTATAGTCTCCAGCTATGTAGAGCTGATGGACTTGTAGATAAATATGCATTAAAATTGTTTCAACAAAAAACTGAATTAGGAGCTGAATATGAATAATTAACAGTTTGTAATAGTTCAGAGGTTCACAGTGAGGCAAGGATTTGGCAAAGCAACTTATATGTGCTCAACAGTGATGTTTGTATAAACTAATGTGAGGAGCCATAAATATGGTGTCCATTGGTCAATAAATTCAGTCCATTAGGAAATAACCTTGTGAGAAGTCAATGATTCCGTTTTTTTTTTCCTCTCGGTTCCCAGTTCAACTGAATGCTTAGTTTCCATAACAAATGACCACCCCAGAAATTGATTATTTCAACTGGAGGAAAATAATGCATAACTCATCTCACGTCTCTGGACTGCCGGGCAATTTATCCCCAAACGATGAGCCCAAATAGTCAGCATCAGACGTCGTAAATCACCGGCAACACGTTGACGCTCTACCTGACAAATATGATAATTGCCGGTCTGGGTGTGGGGAGAAGGGGAGCGAGGGGGGGGGGCTCGCCTCGCCCAGTCCTGACATATGACTTCATGGATGCCAGGACATTCAGAGCCGGGCCCGAGTGAAAAAGAGGGGAAAAGAGGGAGGTGGTTTCCATAGCAACCCAGCATTTCCATTGACTGACTTTGCGCTCACGTAGCGAAGACAAATTGCACCGGCCGGGTGTGGGGGAGGTCTGTCAGACTGTTAGCCCCGGGGTCAAATTCATGTTGTTTTATTTTCTCCCAATTCCTACAGGGGGTATCAACTGAAAAACCTTAATTTCAGCCTGTAATGGGCTCCTGGGCCCGCATTAGAAAAGACGCATGCATTCAGGTTGCCAGGTCCTTTTTTTCCTGGGGAGAGATGGAAGTTTCAGCCCACATATCACTCCTTACACATTACAGGTATTTTTTTTTCCCTAGCCCCCACCCCCTCAACCCCCCAAGGCCTCTTGATACTTCCTCACACGCAAACTCTGCACTTTTCTTTTACGTATTTCAGATGATCTACACACTAAAATCCCACATTTATTTCCCACAATGTCGCAGCAAGCTTTTTAACTATCCAGGAAAGTAAACATTCCATGCAAATACAAAAAAAACAAAGACATAAAACAGCAGGAGGTTTTGCTGTTCAAGGCAGATTGGGCTCTATTAACAAGCAAATGGAACAAATGCTGCTGGAGGAGAAAGAGAAAAGCACAACGCCCAGACACAAGGACGCTAACTCACCCCGCTCTCTGGGAAGGTGGTCCACGCCAGCTCTGTGGTAGCCCACCGACTGTCCATGAGGGTTTCTGCAAATGAAGAGTAGGAGGCAGAAATAAGAGCGCAAGTTAAATGATGTGAGTAAAAAAAAAAAAAAGAGTTGCACAGCATTAGAGACCACACAGAAGTTCCCTGTGAGAGACAAAAGGAAGCAGGTAAGGCCTGCTCTCCCTCTCCATCATAACCTCCACCCACGTGCGCTTTGGGTTTTTCTTTTTGAAAGCGCTGACAATTACAGCGGATCTGTGATGCAGTCTAATTAAGCCTGTGTGTGCGTGCCTGGCACTCGCTTCTCTGTCCTTAGTCATTTGTGAATCTCAGAACAAAGCATCCTCCTGGATGCCTTTGGATTGAAAGGTTCCATTAACTCAGACTGCTTCAGAGAGGCCTCATAGGCTTAAAAAAAAGAAAAACTTTAACCAAACAGTGGGATTAAAGGGTGAGAGGCTGACAGACACACAATACCATCATAAAACATGTCGCCTCTTCAAGCTGAAATATGTCCTGATTGAAAGGGGGTTTCTATGGAGTGACATTTGTTCCAATATTCTTCAAAGTGAAGGATACAGTTTGTAAATGAAAATTTGAAAAATTGCTTTCCAAAATAAAATTTAAAAAAAAGTTTGGAGATTTAAATTTTCTGTTTCCTCAGATTTTTTATTTTATATATATTTATTTTTTTTCTACTTCATTTTCCTATTTTCCATTTTTTTTTTCCAAATCTTTTTTTTATAAGATGTTTCTCCGTGACCCGACCCCGGATAAGCGGAAGAAGATGGATGGATGGATGGATGGGTTTAAAAAATGTTATTCTTTTCAAATTGCGTTTTACAGATGACATTCTCTTTCCTTCGAGCCCGATACAAACACTCGCTGATGAGCAATAAAAACGCTGTCGCTAACATCCGTAAAAGACCAATAGAAATGCATCTTTTTTCCTCATTCGAGAGGAAATCCCCCATAAATAAAAAATAATGTGATTAGTAACACTTAATCGTAAAAACAGTTTTAAGAAGATAAAATAAAAATTCAAAAGCTGTAGAAGAAAAAAATGAAACATTGAAATAAAAAAAATAATGCAAAATTCTTTGGAAAAAAACAAACAAAGAGTGAAACAGCAACAAAGTAACCTTTTTAAGAAATAAAAATTTATAGCCTTGTTTCTCGATTGCATTTCTTTTAATTTCCATTTATAAAAAAGCATTTTTTGTCTGCAACAACAACAAAATAAAAAGTCACTCCATAGCTTCCCCTCCACCTGGAGCCGAACTGAACCAGAGCAGCTTAGATCAGTATCAATAATCCCACGCTGCCCCATCAGTTTATCTCACCTTGGAGAACTTAACCCCCCGTTTACGGCTGCTGCCTCACCGGCTCCCATTGTTCTGTCGTTGTCGGTGCATAATCAGTGAAACAATTACACGTTCTTCATGGAGACTCTGTGACATGGCGCCTGCTGTGCACCATTTGCTCACAAGTTGTTGATAACGGTGAAGGAGGAGGGTGTGAGAGGGCTAAAATAAATAACGCTCTGTGTGGAGCAGCAGAGGAAGTCATTCTAGGAAACGCGGCTCTGTTCTGGTCGCAGACTGTGGTCACAATACAGTACGTGTTTGTGTGGTGCTGATAGGAGCTGTTTGACTTAAACAGATTAAAGCAGGATCTACGGTATGTGTGGTGACCTCGTCACTATGATAATCACCAAAGGCTTATAGGAGGGAGTCACATAGTTCTAGATAATAAAGAAACTCAATGTGATGGCTTTAAAAAGCTACAGATAAACTCAGCATAGTAGAGCTGAGCCTCAGTTTTATTGAGAAATTTAGATGATAATTTAATTTGAGAATTAATTAAATGTTTTCTGAAATACGGAAGAGGATTAGGGCCAGT
>NW_015150510.1:456325-457715 GCF_000732505.1 Cyprinodon variegatus
GAAAGCCTTGATGTTTGCTAAACAGAAACTCTGAAATGGTTCGAGGCAGTGGGGAGAAAGTAAAGCTACAGTAGGAAACATTATCCTAACATTTGAACAGCTGACAGAGCTGTTCATTCTGAGGATGAGGAAAGCACGGCCTAACGGTGCACCGACTACGAATTAGAGGCACAGCCAATAGAAGGCTGAAAACTCTGGAGGAGCTGCAGCTATTAACAGCTCAGGTAGGAGAATAGATGGGCTGGATGATTCTTAGGCCCCGTCCACACAAGCCTCTTTGTCGGTTAGGGTTCCCGTCACGACGAAGAGCCCGGGAAAACAACTGTTTTTAAAGCCAGCTCCCAAAGGGCCGTTTAAACCCCCCAATAAGCAGTGTTGCACTATATTCTGTGGCCCTAGGGGGCGCTACGGTGCTTCACCTTCTTTAGGTTTAGGCATTTTTTAAAAGGAAGCTATGTCCACCTGAAGGCGATTACACCTCAGAGCTTTCCTTCCAGTTCTTTTCCTGGAAGCAAGCTACTTAGTTTAACTACTCTTAACTCAAGACTTGGTAAATCTATATAAAAATGACTCAAAAACAGGAGTTAAAATTAACAGATTTTATTCCAGATCAGTTCGTTACAGGACAAAGAAATTGCTTGGCGTCGGAGCAGCTGTGGGCTCAAGTCATCAGCATCCAGAAAATGAGCCTCGAACAAGGTCGTCTCCTGCTTCTTATAGCTCATGAGTCTATGTGTTGCATCAGGTGGATGCTCAGCCGTGCATGTCAGGAACTGATACGCCATCCAAGCCTTGACCTCTGTGCCTCTTTCATCTTTGCCTCAGGATCACAGATAGCTCTTCTTTATCAATTTGGCTTTGGGATATATCATGAATCATTATCTTGTGTTTATTGTATAGACAAAAAGGCTGTCCTAATTAGATAGCCTCCGTACCCACAATGTGATACACCATGTGAAGGAAGGCCGTCCTCCCCATCTAATCTGGCTAACAGATAGGTAATACACATGACTAACAAAGAATCAACCTAACACATTGTGACTTTAGGTTTACGTTTGAATCTTGTGACGTTAGAGTTGGTAGTCAGCAGACTAGCGAGGAGAATGCACAACAGCACACGTTTAAATGACAATAAGATGGGTGACTGGGGGTGAATATGGTGTAACACTGGCTACACAATGACGTGTTAAAGCATGTGATCCAACACATCCCTCACAACCATTAGCACACACGCGCCGAAACAGAGAAAAACGGCTGCGGCTCTGCTTTTAAAGCTATATTTTAGAAGATATTGAATTTACACTTTACACTCCCTACTTGTTGCTCCTCTGTTTTGTGTCACTGTTTACATCCTTTCCCTCTACTACTTTCTTGAGTTCTGGACCCTAGG
>NW_015150510.1:459564-461179 GCF_000732505.1 Cyprinodon variegatus
ATCTATACCCTACACAGACTAATGAAATACTATCTGTAAAATTATCTATGTAAACAAACCTCATCACTTGAGAAGGTAGGTGATGCGGACGTCTTGGAAGACATTTTGTCCCGTAACGCTCGCTGTACTGTTGGGGGGGAGAAGCGGTGGGGGGGAGATGTTCATGTTGCTGCGGTCTGTAGCTGTAGCTTTAAGGACACGCGGGAACCCTGTCTTTACACTCAAGGTTTTTCTCTGTCGATACCTTATTTGACTTCATGTAGATGAAGCCTGAAAAGGTTTGCCAACCGTCCCTTGACAAACGGAATCGTTCCTTATTTACAAATAGAAGTACCAGTCCCGTATTTAGAGGAAAAGGAACACACTTTGTCCCGTATTACTGTGAGAGTTAAAAAAAAGTCAATAAAAAGCTATTGGAAGAGGAAGAAAAAGGGCACGTTAGATACAAAGCTTACGGTAAACTTGCTCCCGGGCCCTGTCCTGCATTGTGACCATTGAGCTGACAACATCTATATAATGATCCATAATACCTGTTGGTCGAGCCATTGGTGTTGCTCATGGAGAAGATAGCGGGAGACAACAGAGCAGTATGAGGGACGGACGGAGTAATTGAAATGTTGATGATGCTTTTGGGGGCGGTGCATCTTCGCATAGCGATCCTCCTTTTTTGAAAAAAATAAGGATGCAGAAATATAAGAAGAAATGGGGGGAAAAACAAATACCTGGGTGGAAAAAGTCTGTGATAATGAATATAAAGCACACTGCTAATATGCATCTAATTCAATGCAGATTTGAGCCAAATAGTTAAAATCGCCGCTGCAGGAGGGGTAAAGGCAATCAGTTTCCAAACGAAATTTCTTTTTGTTTTTACACTTGTGTAACCAAATGAAAAATAAAAGTCTAAAACATTGTGTTCTTTTCCTTTCACTACCTTATTCTATCTTAGCCCGAAAGTGAAGTTTTAGTTTTAGCTTTTTGCATTTTTTCACAGTTAAAACAACCCTAGTCTTTCTAGCTCTGTGTGACAATTGATCGCAACTGGTTTGATGTAGAGTAGGATTGTTTATCCTTTCCCAAGGGATTTTATTTATTTAATTTATTTATTTATTTTTGATCCAGAGATTTCTGCAGTAATTAGATCCTCGAGTTGAGATGTAAAGATTTAAATAAACCACAAATGAGCTTAGTGAGCTCATTTCTATTTAAGGTTTTTATACTTTATACTGCTAATGAGAATTGTACGACGACAACAACACCAAAGCAAGAGACAGAAAGACTAATAAATGAATAAAGGTTTCAAAAATAAAATTAGCTTTTGAACTAGTACTCTGACACAGAAGCTGGAAATCTGAGCTGGTCATCAAATTAGCTGCATTTAAATTAATTTGAAGCCCTTATCTTGAACATATTAAAGCTTAAGTATCTAACTTCTTGTACATACATGTAAGAACTAGCATTAGACCCATATATTGATCATATTATAGAAAGATATTAGCATTTGGTCTGTTAAACTCTATAGTTGTAACAATAGAAATTATTTGAGACATATTTATAATCAGTGTAAGTAACATGCAGCAAATATACTATTATATGTTATACATATATATATATATAT
>NW_015150510.1:463649-468550 GCF_000732505.1 Cyprinodon variegatus
TATATATATATATATATATATATATATATATATACACACACATAGGCAAAAACAGGCCATATTTCCCTCCCTTTTAAATCACAGCACCCTCAGCTTATTAAATTCTACTCTTGTAAGACAATGAGATTAAACGCACAACCAGTTTCCAAATGAAAAGCAAACGGATGGTTGAGAAAACGTGGAGGTATTTCTCAGCAGAACAGCTCCTCACGGGGCTGAACGCGCCAGGGGAAGGAGAATAAATCTCAGCTGATTCTGATGACTCATGATGATTTACTGCGCTGTGTATCATGAATCCCCACCGTTCGCCGCTCTGAACTGCTCATGTCACTCATATGACTAATTAATGCCTTGTGATGCCTCAGCTAACATCAATAATCGCTGGGTCATGCAGCCAAGAAGATATCTGCTTCATATTTCAGAGGACAGGTAAAAAGATAAAAAAAAAAACATTTTCTGGGAAAATAGCACACAATTTATTGAGTAACATTACTATTATTACTATTAACTACCACTAAGGATGAATCACCGCATAGCCAGCAATAACATAACCTTGCGGAGAGTTTAATTGCAGATAATGGTGAGGGGGAGAATTATATAGTTATTTAACATCAAGCTGCTATTTTTTTGGGTGAGCAGATTAAATTATTTCGAGAAGGGAAAAGGCAAATAGAATGAAATACTTTGTTAAAATGTAAAAAAGACCATTAGTTATAAAGGAAAAAGTGTCTCCCTCCATTGTTGTTAACAACAGAAATTCCTTTTTCCCCCTCAACAGGAAGATTAATGAGTAATATATATGCACAAAAGCAAACCCACATTTACATTAAGTGCTGTTGCTCTGCTTTAAAAGCCTTTTCATTCTTTCATGCTTGTCTGTGAAAAGGAATGAGCGACAGCAGCTAATAACCTCAGTTGTTAAACCCAAATAAAAGCCTGTGAACATGGTTGTTTTACTGATTAGCACGACTTGAGCCAGGGAGGAGGAACTAATCAGCCAAATCAGCGCCTGTTGTCTTTGCTTGGCCACACTGGGCCCTCTGCGGCGCACAGCTGAGCGAGTACTCCCGAGCTGAGCTGCAGCCCAGACGTTCATCCAGTCTGTCCCTCGAGTGGGCGATCCGGTGCATCGGCCCCCAAAGTATAGCTTATCTTTCCCAGGTGCCCCGAGGCAAACAGAGGCAGAATCAGTCACCCTCAGCTAACCGGTGGTTTGAGCTTCTGCTTCCTTAAGCAGGCTTCATTTCACAGCGTACACATGCATGGACTGCGGGCCGATTCCACTGCCTCTTCAAAAGCCTGGTTCAAGACCCCGTGTAAACAGGGTCACATCCTGCTGAGAACTATCAGGCTCATATGGCTGTAGGATATCGCATAAAGTTTGACTATTGGAGAAAAAGTTAGGGAAAGATCGAATCTGGGTTATTGAGGATATCTGATGCCAAGACATCCAAGCTGAACTTAAAACGCTTTTTTCATCTAATTAAATTGAAGAGCTCTAATAAAATCATACATTTTCACTTTTCAACATACCTCCTGGTTGGCGGGGTGAATTTGCAAGAATACAATATGTATCACTATACATGTGTCACGATCAGTGGTGTCAAAAATACACACGTGTTACTTCAGTAGAAGTATAGATACTGCAGTTTAAAAACACTCTGGTAAAAGTTAAAGTATCAACTTGACCTCTTTACTCAAGTAAAAGTGAAAAAGTATGTGCTCCAAAAACTACTTAAAGTATAAAAGTATAAAGTAACCTTTAAGAAAAACAGCCAGATGCCACTATAGGAATAGAAAGCTCAATTTTTCGACTATTTAAAAAAATGTTTGAGATAGGGCCAAGGATGAGGGAGGTCTTGTTGGTCTCCGTCTCCCGATACGCTCTCGCCTGTGTCCGACCTTTCAGACATTTCAACATCTTTTCCTGAATCCCACATTGTAGCATGGCATAGACAATTCACGTTAGCAGTTTGAAGAACACCTGCTAGCTTCTGATGATTTCCTTTAGCTAACCAATGAGTGTTTGCGTTCTATGACTCATCCAATCACACTAGTTTTCACTAGATGTGGATGGAGCCAATGATCTGCATTGGATGGAGCACCTGACGGGAAATAAATATTTAGAAAAATTAAACCGAAGCCAAGAGTAACAAGTAACGTTTGTTTTAAAAATGTAAGGAATAGAAAGTACAGATACTTGTGCGAAAATGTAATGAGTAGAAGTCAGAATAAGGAAGAAAAATAAGCAATGGAGTAAAGTATAGATGCCTAAAAAGTGTGCTTAAAGGAATAGTACACCCAAAACATGATTAGCCTTCATTTTCTACTCACCCCCATGCTGAACAACACTCTGGAGTACTTTTTTGATATCTCAAATGCATCTGGAGATCTGGGAGGCTTCTTGCTGTCTGCTGACATTCAAATAATGGACTTTTATGGACCTTTCTGCCTCGGGCGCCATAGACCTCCATTATTTGAATGTCAGCAGACAGCAAGAAGCCTCCCAGATCTCCAGATGCATTTGAGATATCAAAAAAGTACTCCAGAGTGTTGTTCAGCATGGGGGTGAGTAGAAAATGAAGGCTAATCATGTTTTGGGTGTACTATTCCTTTAAGTACAGTAATGAAGTATTTGTACTTTGTTACTTGACACCTCTGGTCACGATATGATTTATCCCGATATATCCCAATACCTTAAAGGGGAAGGCGTTTTTTTTTTACATTGGCCCCTTGATTTTACGTTATTCCATCATGTTCTACTCCACCATATGAGTTTTGTGTCATTTGGGGCTCTTCTGAAGATATATGTGAGCAAAACTAGCAGCAGTTCAGCGGACATGGATGAATGAACGGTAGCTGGCGCGGGGATGACGTCATACACATCTGCTTTGTTTATAAAAAATATACATTTTAGGGAAATATTTTAGCATAGCAATCACCCAAAGAACAGCGTTTATCTCTGAATGGCCCTAAAAAAAACAAAAATCAATGTAAGTTTCTGAATCGGTATAGTTACAGTAAAAACTTTTAAACAGAATGCATAAAAACATGACAATTTAGCAAACTTAAATGCATCAAAATGCTCCCACATCATCACTTATCAGAAATGATGGGAAATCTTGTTGCCAAGGTTGCAGCAACCAATTATTAGGTTTGGAAGAAGATTGCTTTTCCACATAGCATCAGTTTGGTTCTGATTTCTTTCGCCCTCTTGGTAAATTAAATTTGTGAACTGCATCATGTATTTATCAAGGTTATCTTTCCTATTACCATTAGTTTGGGGATCTGAAACATTTAATTGTGAAAGTGGAAGACTTTCCACAGCACTGTATAAGACAAATTAGTAAAAAGAAAAGAGAAAAAATATGGTATAAAAAACTGTAAAAGATTAGAACACAGCAGACGGAAAAGAGGTTGTTTATGCAAGCTGTAAGAGTTTTTTTTTTTTTTTTTACCAGTAAATATCTGGCCTGCAGCTGATTTTAATGGTTTCAATTTAATGAAACAGTCATTAGCTACGGAGCTAACAGTGAGTCAGAGCAGGACAGAGACAAAAGCCATTGCTTTCTGGAAACAACAGTAATGCAAACACTATTTCATAAACCTGTGATTCACTCTCATATATCTATTAGGGTTTTTTTTTTTGTTTTTTACAGCATAGTCCACAGTAAATTTACAGAATTTTCACTCTAGCTATAAATGCTTACCGCTTTCTCTCTGCATCAACCATTTCTTATAGGAAGGTGGTTCAATCCACACTCTTAACATGATAAAAAAAACTAGGAACCATTATGTAAATACTCTGCTTGTGCAAATATATGGTGGTTTGAATGACTACAAAATATTTGTATGAAGCATTAAGAGAGAAGATAAGAGATTTTCTAGTCTCAAAGTGGCTGAGTTGGTAAATGACAGCTGCAGTCCTGGACGTCTAAAACCTCGTATGTTTTCCCCCTTCGGTCCTTCAAATCTTTCCCGTCATGTTTATCATAAATAAAGACAGATCATCTGCCTGGCTGTGTGTTTCCTGGACGGGGCCGCCATTTGCTTTTTGTAGGGTTGTCACGATACTAAAATGTTCAACTCGATACCGTTACTCAGGAATATACTTGATACCATTTTCGATACCACAAGGATTAAAACAAAGACCCCAAAATTTTACTGAATTTTGACAGGTTAGTGTCTTTCATTTCAAACTGACCTGTTACTCATGTTATCGTTACTGGTGACCCGTATTAATGACCCTAACCCTATTCCTGTACCTAACCCTGACACTGCCCCTGACCCTAACCCTCCACCCTTCATAATTGTGAGAAATAAATATTGTTTGGTTAAACTTGTTTGGACTTATTGTACAAACCTATTTAACATACACTATTTTAACATAATATTATGGATAGAGTTTAATTAAGTGTTTGAAAGATTAATTTCACTATTTTTAAATTAATGTCTATATTGCCATGAAGCCATTTGGATTTTCTTGCCTATTGGTGACATAATCAAAATGGCCGACTTTATGTGGGCGGACTTGGATATGTACTTGATTAATTTTAGCATGTTATTATTAGCTGTTGGCCGCAGCTAGCAGTTAAAGGCTAACGTCTTGTTAATAATCATAAACAACGTAAATAAATACATAAATAAATCGCAGAGACAAGGGGCGCAGCGACGGCAGGTCAGCGTTGCGTGCGGGGGGTTGGGGGGATGGGGTGGTGGTATTGATACTTTTTAAAATGAGTATCGTATCCGGATACAACATTTTAGTATCGATACTTTTCTAAGTATCGATACTTTTGACAACCCTAGATTTTTGTATCTCTGCTTCTGTCTCCTTGAACCCCAGTCAGCCTCAGCAGATGGCCGCTCACACCGAGCCTGGTTATGCTGGAGGTTTCTTC
>NW_015150510.1:469207-476597 GCF_000732505.1 Cyprinodon variegatus
GAAATTCCAAAATGGAACTTTTTTTTTTACTTTTAGTTTTTGGGTTATTTAGCTCTATCGTTGCCACAGTATTTAGGCTAATCAAAAAAAAAAAAAAAGCCTGTAGCGGTGTAGCTGCATACAGTTTAATAAACACAGCCGTTATAATCATAATATAACAATAACTGAACTTTATTTTTCTTTTATTGGAGAAATTTAACTCTGCATTTAACCCATCCCCTTGCGGAGCAGTGGGCTGCCATTGTGCGGCGCCTGGGGAGCAGTGTGGGGTTAAGGGTCTTTGCTCAGGGACACAGGGTGGCAGTCTGTGGGAGTGGGGCTCGAACTGAGAACCTCAGGATTCCAAGTTCTATGCCCAGACCACTATTCCACCACTCCCAGTATTTATCAGTATTTAAATTATTATTTTTGCCATTATTATTTATTTATTGGCAGCATGCCTAAAATTCTTCATCATCATAAAGTAATTAACTATCAGCAATTGTTGAGCTAATTGATGTTGACCTGATTTTGTGGTACATCAAAGCGATGTCATATACATTGATGCTTATTGCTACAGCAAATATTTTTTATATTTATCCTCTCTAAGGTGCATTTATTTATTCAAGAAAGCAATAACTAGTCATAAAATGTCCTTATAACTTATGCAACACTTATTTAAGTTAAGAAAATGTACCAAAATGTGGCCTATTTCACAGACTTACAGAATCATTAAATCGTTCAAACCGTGCAGCCAACGCAGCAGAGGATAATGATGCCTATTCTCAAGCTTAAAGCAGACTCCAGGCTCATGCGCCGCCGTAAAACACTAAAATGGCAGCAGTGAAAAGGGGTCTCCGTTAGCCAGTAACTCTCCTCTCCAAAGCGTGTCGACTCACTAATTCCTAGAGACCAGTTAAGGTTGAAAAAGATCCCATTTGTTCCACAGTCCCCCCCCCCCCTTCCACTTCTTTCCTGTTTAATTTACAACACCCCTGAGATAGGCAGAGCTGCTACAACTCAAATCCAGATTTCTGCCCCCTCCCCTCTCTCCACCTCACTCATAAAACTGCAGCAGAGGTGGAGTCATTCACCCCCTGGGGTAAGAAAACAATGCAGTATGGTGGGAACTTTAAAGCATCACCACCAGTGGCATTTAATGTTTTTTTTTCTCTGCCTGTTGTTGTTGATCGCCTGCTGGAGCCAAAATGCCACAGAACTCTGTATTCTCCAAGTGCTTGGGGAGCTCATGCATGCTGATGTTTTATTCACTTTGTGAGTGAGGGGGCATGATGAAAGGGGAGGCATGCCTTATATAGCACTAACACTTGGAGCCAGGCAGCAAACATGAAATATTAACAAATATCATCGTCAGCAGTGGTCAGCGGTGATTAATTGTGCAGCAGTAAATAAATAAATAAATAAAAATAATAAAGCTTTTAGACATGGGTGTTAAGGTAAAGGTTTGTTGGGTCAAGGTTATTTAGAAGCAAAAGTTCAGCAACTCGTTAAATAAATGATGGGGAAATAATCCAAAACAACTGAGGTGTTTTTCCAACTGCATTAAGACCAACAGCCTGTTGCTGCACACTGCCAGTCAGCTGGACAATGCAGGGCTAAATTATACATACAGGTTACAGCTTTAGAATAATAGCTTTCAGTAATTAAATCACTTGTTTTAAAGCTTGGGCTCCATTCGCCTCTGACTCCAGGATGCTTAAAACATAGTATAGCACTTTCTATTACCAGAAAAAGTACCAGAGCACATAATGTTAGCCATCTACGGAAGAGGATTAGGGCCACTGAAAAAAAAAAAAAAAGTTACCTGATTTTTACATTTTATTTTAGTTTAGTATGGATACAAAAGTCCGAATTCTGACTTTAATCTCAGAATTCTGACTTTTTTTCTCAGAATTCTGACTTTGATCTCAGAATTCTGACTTTTTTTTCTCAGAATTCTGACTTTAATCTCAGAAATCTGACTTTAATCTCAGAATTCTGACTTTAATCTCAGAATTCTGACTTTTTTTTCTGAGAATTCTAACTTTAATCTCAGAATTCTAACTTTAATCTCAGAATTCTGACTTTTTTTTCTCAGAATTCCGACTTTTTCTCAGAATTCTGACTTTTTCTCAGAATTACGACTTTTTCTCAGAATTCCGACTTTAATTTCAGAATTCTGACTTTCATCTCAGATTTCTGACTTTTTTTCCTCAGAATTCCAACTTTAATCTCAGAATTCTAACGTTCATTTCAGATTTCTGACTTTTTTTTCTCAGAATTTTGACTTTTTCTCAGAATTCCGACTTTAATCTCAGAATTCTGACTTTAATCTCTGAATTTTGGATCCTAATGTAGATGGGCACCATAAAGGAAGAGATGTGGAGCACTCAGCTTCACTGACAAAGATGTGAGTTGTTTGAGGTGGCCAGTGACACATTGGTGGAAAATGACGGAATTAGGCAACTTTTTACGTGCCCGAGGGGTCCCCTCATTAATGGAGGAGCAGAAGGTCATTAAAACAAGAGAGCTAGTCTCTAAAACAGACATTGCTATGGCTTCATATTTCCCATGTTAAACTGAAATAAAATTTAAAAATCAGTAAATTTTTTTTTTTTCAGTGGCCCTAATCCTCTTCCGTAGCCATCTTTGCCCCTCCCACACTGCTGAAACAAGCCTTATGCTCCATTCATTAATAGGAGTAATTTTTTAATGGCATGTTTTCAAATGCAGAAAAAAACACTAAAGGCAGCTGCTACTACTTTTACTCATATATCTGAAAATGCATTTATTTCAGAAAATCGATCCCCTATGAAAGGTATGGATCTATTACATAGATTCATTATAATTAGACTATGATTTCAAGGCTCAGTTTCTCTCAATTATGATAATTTTCTGTTTGCAGGTAATGAAAATGTGAGAAAAGGTTTAGAATATTACATTAGACCATTAAAAATAGTTAACTAACATGGAAACGTGGGTTGAATCGAAAGCATATTTAATACCTGCTTAATGATTGTTGCTTTCAAACAGCATTTAGTGCATCACAAATAAGCTTTAGCACATGCACAATAATGAAACCTATGACTAGCTGCAGGCTAGCTGCAGGAATGCATAGCTCTACTAATTGACTGTGTTACTGTATGATAAGCCAAACTCAAAAATATGTAATACTTTTAGAAACAAGCCATAAAAATAAAAATATGAACAATATAAGTTTAAAGATTGTGCTGCAGAAATAACTGCTTTTTTATCTTAACTGAAAGCAATGAGATCAAGTTACACTGTTTTTTTAAACGGTTGTAAATACTTCAGTGTTGTCAAACCATTGTACTTTTAATTAAGAAAAGCATACTGTGAGAATCTCATATGGACTAAAGTCTACAAGCTTCATATGTCTCTGTGGAGTAAATCACAGTGGTATGAGTTGATAGTGATCCTCTGTTCGATGCTTGAGGAGCAGCTCTTTGAACAAGTTGAGCTGACCTAATTCAGTCTCTCTTCAGGGCTGCTGGAATCTGCTTTTACAGGTCAGCAAATAATGGTTTCCACTCGATATGTAGACGTACATAGGGAAGCAGAAAAATCTCTACTGCTGATATGATTAGAGAGAAGAAAAAAAAAAACGCCCCAAAACACACAGACATCCTTCAGATAGCTTTATAAAATCCTTTTCCGAGTGTTCATCCATCTGGTTTATTAGCTTTTAAAATGAGAAGACAGTAAACGCTGACTGTAAATGAGAGAATTACAACATAAAAATGTCAAAGATGCTGAGTCCTTTACTGCAGACAGGTGGTGCAAGCGGGAGATTAGATGCAGAGGTAGCTCCTTCAAACTGGCAGAGCCGGCCCGAGGCATAAAGGTACAGAGCTGCTGCTTAGGCTGACCTGCAGGGGGCGCTTTGCTGGCTTCTTACAACAGTTTCAATTGTTATTTCACATTTGGGTCATTTTAAAGCTATTTAAAAACTTACTATGATAAAAAAAAAAATAAAATTTGGTTTAAAATCTAAATTATAAGTTATAGATTTATGCTATTTCATCCACTGTAGAGATCAGAGTAACAACTTTTTATACAGTAGCCCAACAAAGCCTTGCTTTTGTTTTGAAAACATGCAAACTGGGACAGACGAAGCAAAAACAAGGCATTGTTGGGCGCGATTCCAACGCTATTTCTGACATTTTGAATTGAAAAAGCTTCTTGGATGGGAAGCGAAATGTCTTCAAACTTGGAAACGAAGTCCAGTGGATTGTTTTGAATTTTTTTTTTGGAATGACTAGGACCTGGATGACTGAGAGCCTTCACCAGTGTCAGGACTCCTGTCTGTGTGTTTGTGTTTGTCTCCCTTCCTCCACCAGGAGGCGCCTGGTTCTGGTCCGCCTCCTCACACACCTGCGGATGGTTTCCTCGTTAACGGAGCGTTTTTAAGCTGCTGACTGCCACTACCTCGACGCCAGAGTGTTTGCCAGTTTTGGATTCTCTAGCCAAGCTGAGTTTTGCTGAGTCAAACTGAGTTCTTGTCAACCTGAGTTTTAACTTTGTTTTTGTCTTTGCCTCTCGGCAGGAAGTCATCCTGCAAACTGGATTTTTCTGACCTTCTCTCCCTGGAAGGATCAACTGAGCTGGGGTTCAAACAGGAGGTTTGGATTAGGGGTGGGTATTGGCAAAGAAGTCATGATTCGATTCGAATCACGATTCACATGCCACGATGCGATTCTATCACGATGCATCGCGATACTTGAAATATTGCGATGCATTGCGATATTTTCACTGAACACTGTAAGAAAAAGATACAGCCCTTACCAGTGGTGTATTTATTGAAACGAATTTTGGAGGTGTTGCCATGAAAACAAATACTGGACACAAATATTACTATTAAACGCTGACAAAACGATCTTAGGATTCATCAAACTTAAAATAACAAAATAAGGACAATCAGTGCCGTTTACATGGCCTCAGTGGTCCTTTTGCAAATTACGTGCATCATATCAATTTCATTTTTACCTTCTTTGTTTTTAAAGCCAAAATGCATCCAAGCGGGGCAATTTTTCTCAGTCTCCTCCATATTTTGTTTACGAATGACTCGTCTCAGTATCCCGCGGACGGAAATGCTTGTGAGACAAGGCAGCGTGCGTCAACACATCCGCAGCGACATCTGCTGGACTGGAAGTTGTATTCCACTTGATTTGGCTGATGTGCGCCAACCATTCATGTATTTTATTTGTTCATTATTTATTTATTTTTTTTATAATCGATTCTTGCCTTCAAGAATCGATGCAGTAGATCACAAAAATTAGAATTGCGATGCATCGTCATGGCGATTATTTTGCACACCCTTAGTTGGGATCCACTTTCCCCAAGAGATCGTTTGAGCTTCGCACTGAGAAAGGGATTCATCTCCACTACGACCCGTTCAAGTACCGCAGGAAATCTGACTGGCAGTCAGTTTCTCGGTTCACCTACTAACAACTGCATTCTGGGTAAACCCTGTTCCGCCCTCCACCGAATCAGACAAAAACAAGGATTCAACAACTTCTCTGGAAACGTGGGTCAGCAACCAAATCTTCTTCTCCAAGTTCACAAGTCAAATTTCCCACTGAGCCTGAACTAACCGCTGCGCCTTCCCCTCACTTTCCAGTTCCGGTTGAGCAGTGTTGAGAGCAACACTTCTGTCTGAATTATCTTTTCAATAAAACCTTTTCCCTGGTCTCCCTGTTTGGTCTTCTGCATTTGGGTCATTTGGGGAGGCTGCAAGGTTTTACATAAATAAGCCTCTTTAAATTTTGTATTTTTGGCACATTATCTGTTTTTGATGCACTAAATTTAAATGCAATTTCTCCACCAACTTTGCGCCAAATGAAAAAATGCCCCATTTATCCATTTCTGCCAAGCAGCAACCTGTAGGACAATAAAAACGCCCGGCCCATCTTCCAGCTCATTTAAACCCATCTGATGATCTGCCCTTCATGTTTATCCTCAGAGGACAAACATTAGTTAACCCCTGAGCTTTGAGTAACGGGCTCTGGCCTGGGGAGGCTGGTGTCTCGGTGTGGGGGCCCATTGGGACTCTCAACGCTGCCGCTGCTGCATTGATTTACTTGCTGACACCAGAACTGATGAGGGATCAAGCTGGCCACGGTCCAGCAGAGGCAGATTGGATAGGGAGGAGGATAGATGGATGAGGAGGGAGGGGGTGAAGCAGTGAGAGGTTTGGGCTGTAGGGTGGGCTCCTCTCTGGGGCAGCGCTCCCTCCTGTTGATAGTGAGGGCCCCGCAGCGCACTTGTTAAGCCATTGACCTTTAATGCACACTTGTCATCTAATATGTTACACATGTGCGTCCCTGTGGAGAGATTGATCCGCTGGCGGGTGCGCGTGCATGCCTAAGGAGCCCCGGCGCAGCAGAGCGCTCCAACCCTCCGGAGCGCATCATCCGTGCGCCCTGGTGATGGAGAAGGGACGCCCCCTCTGCGCTGCCTCCGAGGAGGGATGGGGAACCGAACCGATAGGCGGGGCAGGTGGGGCATCCTCACTCTGCATGCGGGCTTTGACTACAGGGACAATAGCAACAGGGACATGTCCCCGAAAGGCCGCATGTCATCACAGAAACATGAGTTGGGACGCGGCACAGCTGCTGATTGAACTGGACTGAGTTAATGGGTTTAATTAAGAAAAAATAGAAGGAAGAAAATGTGTCTCCCATTGGAGACAATAATTGATTAGTTAATTAGAGGCAATGGATGGACTGTTTCTGTTTACCAAACAGTCTATTGTTTATACGCACAGCAACACACAAAAAAGGAGACATTAAAACAAAAAGGACGTACCTTCCACAGCCAGGACCGCAGGGACCACCAGGCTGCACACCCAAAGCAGGTAATCCATCGTCATAAACCTGGATGTAGCCTCATGAAGAAAGGTGCGCTGACTGGAGCCCCGCGGACGGACTGGAGACCTAAACGCAGAGCGCCGCAGCAGCAGCGGGGCTGCTTCCTCTCATACCTTCAGCTGGGAGTCTGGGAGAAGCGGGTGGGATAGGGGGGGTGGAAGGGAAGGGAGGAGGGGGGTCTTATTGCCCCGCAAGAAAAAAAAATCCTCAGTCTGAAAGCATGCGGGCTGGAGCCGTTATCACTCCTCCGGTTGGTCGGCGGCGTTGCGCCGTTTCTCAGTCTCCTTCTCTTTGTGTGACTTTACCGACAGGCAGCTCCGATCCAGGGGCGCATCTCTGCGCCGGGTGGGGGGGCTCTCTCCCTGGGCGGGAGGGCGAGGACGGGAACCCCGGGGTGAAGTCCTCTCTCCGCGGAGGGGGTCTGGAAATGCTCAGCCTGTCCGGCTCCTCCAGGATGCTGCTCTTCTGCGAGGGATGTGCGTCGGAATGGCAACAGAGACCGAGTGGTGGGGGGGGCTGAG
>NW_015150510.1:476632-480276 GCF_000732505.1 Cyprinodon variegatus
GGGGGGGGGGTAAACAGCAGCAAGGCAGTCAACACCAACCACATGCTTCCTTTTAAGACTGCCAAATTAAAAGCACCTCATCGGAATGATGACTTTTACAGAAAAAAGTCATTTTATTACAGCCAGCTGACGGTCAGTGTGCAGCAGCAGTAACATTTCATTATGTAACTTTTTAAAACAAATTAGTTTTAGGAGTAGATGTAGATGTCATTAGGGTTTTAGTATTTTCCAAAAATGAGCTCAAACATCCATTTATTGAATGCTTAAGACACAAGAGAACCATAATACAGTGATTTTGATTTTTATATATTGTAAGATATATAAATCTCCATATCTTTTTTCCCTCTTGGTGTACTTTTTCTTTTCTCTCTCTCGAGAAGTGTGTGTATGTTGTGTTTTTTATATATCGTATCGATTATTTTTTTTTTTTTACATTTTTTGGTCAACTTGGAGATATATTTTATTGCATATTGCATATCCTAGTAGATCTGCTTCACCTTTAAATCTGCAGCTCTTCCTACTTCTCTCTGTGCTCTGTTTAAAAACATTTCTGAACCTATTTACTAGTATAAAAAAAATTTAAGATATATAGAAGCTCTGCAGACTGATTAAGTCTGCACAATAAGAAAACAATGTAACCTGTAATTTTGTGTCATGGTCCTCTGAGAAGCCAGGATTTTTTTAGCTGGTAAAGAGGAATGCAACATTTAAACTATGTTTTCTCAAGCTTCTTGCATTATAATACTAACTCGAATAAATTTATAATCTGTTGCCATTTTTGGGGAAAAAGCTCTGCATGTCTAACAAACTGATTTTTCGGTGGATTCTGTATTTTTTACTTTTACTTTTACTATCAAAGTAGCTGCTGGTTAATATTCACTGAGTGCTGCCGTGTTTCTCTCCTCCTCCATGTAGCTACTCTGTACGGAGTAAAATGCGACCGCAAATCTGATGATGTTAGACCGAGAGGCAAGACTCAGGAGCAGGGTGAGAGAGGAAGAAAAAACACTGACTGAAAACAATCTGAATACAGTTAGCTGCACCCAACTCTGTTACCGTTGGATAAAGAAAATGAGCGAGAAGTGGAAAAAAAGCAGAAATTATCGGTGGAGACATGTCCCCCTCTAGTCCTTCACAAAGTTACGCCTCTGTACTGCCCCGTACCTCCCTGTAAAAGTTGGTCTGCTGTTTACTCTGTCCAGAGTAACTTCAACTATTCAGGAGTTCAGATGAAAATACAGTAAACAGTTGATATTATAACTGTAGTTCTCATTGCTGTCCTTTAAAGATAGATTTTATTAGTTTATTTTGGAAAAATAACCTTTTCAATATTTTTCTGCCGGAATTCATTTATGTTATTTTTTTGTTTGTTTTATTTTATACTTTCTAATGGCATAATTTGCATATTCTGTCTGAAACATCAAATGTTAGTATTTGAGAAGCCATTTTATCAAGTAATTTCTTATCCTAATTTATTTCTACTTTGACTTGAGCAATATGTTGTTAAAGTACTTACTCCTATTATAAGTAAAATGTTTTGAATACTCTACCCACCTCTGTATCTATGGATCCATCTGCAAACCTTGAAAAAATGTTAACAAAATAGTTCATTTTTAATAGATATACATGTAAATAATGCTCAACTTTTGTAATTACTGGGTTCATGAGCTTTTTATTGAACAAATATTTAAAAATGTGTTTAAAATAGATTTTTAGTGCTTAAATGTATTTTATATTTAGTATATTCCTTTATTTCTACTCTTTAAAAAATACCAGTGTAAATATCTTATTTATTTCAGTTTATATTACACTATTTTTAAATATTAATTAAATGTTATCATAAGTTACTTAAGTAGTCTTATTTCCAGGTTGGATACTATTTTCTCTTACTTGAGTAAAAACATGTTTAATGTAATGCAACTCTTATTTGACTGCATTTTTTTTGGGCTAAGTTATCTAAGTTATTCTTGAAAATACACATAGTTTAGTTCAATTCAATATTCTGAGTAACATTACATTAGATACATTAAAAAATAATGACTTTTGTCGATTCAGTCTTATGGGCTCTGTGTACAGCTTCATTACTTCCTGAACTTAAATCAGTTCATTGGTTTCCTGTCTTTTATTACTGGATAAACCGATTAATCCAGGTGTGACTGGCCTTTGTCGTCATGGTAACTGAGGTCAGGCACACTTGGATTAATCGGTTCATCCAGTAGAGAAAGAGGAAACAAAGGAGCTGCTTTAAAATCAGGAAGTGGTGCATAGATCCCATTAACTACTTTCAACATTCAGGTTTTTATGGAAGCCTTATTATGCCAGCCTCTAATAAAAACAAAAAGAAAACATAATTTTATGTACAGGTTTCCTTTTTTATTTAAATGTTGCCCTTCTGAGGCTTTGTGAAGGGAAATCTATTTTTTGCATTGTCCAACACGGTTTCACAAACTTTAATTTTTCCTTTTCAATATATAAAAAGTATTTATTTTCTGAGAATGTGTTTATTTAAGAGCAACTGTGCAAATTAACAGAAATCTATATTAAACTATATTATTTTCTATGTGAATCCTAGATTGTTCATTCTTCTTTCCCTTTTCTAAAAAATGTGTTAGGTCAGATTCTGATGTTTGAAAAAGGACTCTTCGCTATTATCTCTCAATCACTGCCCGACTGACAAGCTACATAACCTATATCGCTGTATCACGGGCGAAAATCCAGGAGCCCCAAAACCATTAATTTTAGCGATGCTGATTGGCCACATATTTATTAATTTTCCCTAGCAACATTATACAATTGGTTATTTCGCTGCACTTCAGGGGTGCTTTGAATGAGAAATTCACTGTTGGATGAGAGTCAATTGTTAGAAATGTTGTTTTAATAATTCATATTACATGTAGCCACATACTAATAAGCAATGGCGTAACGACACAACGATGGTCCTGACCTACAACACTCTGGATTACCCATAATTCCAATTCGTAGTGTAAAAAATAAAATACTCAAATAAATTGTTCTTTTAAGATCAGTTTGAAACATACATGAGTGTATTTTTAACCAACCGTCTAATGAAATTCACACAGTTATTAACATAGCAATTAAAAGTACCACTGTCTGCTTTGCTATTGGTGTCGTGTTTAAACGGTTCACCATCATGGTGAAATCTGCCATGTGTAAAAACGGTCCGGTGGGGTCATCTTAAAATCAGGTGGGTTTAAGAGGAATTTTTCGCACCATTACATCTGAAAAGAGACGCCCTAGTCTACAATTGCGTAGGGGGCTACCAGGTGTCAGTGACGGGGCCCCAAAGAAGTCGGGGGCCCCTAAGCAACTGCAGTCTCTGCTTACTGATATTTATGCCATTGCTCTTAAGTAAAACTGACATTGATAATACTTTTAAAATCTATATATATATATTATGACTTTTCTCCTCCACATCTAGGGATGGCAGCGCCCCCTATGGGCAAGCCGCCCTTAGATATAATTTTTTTAATACAAAGAACTGGTGTGGTGCTCGTAAATATGGAAGAGGATTAGAGCCACTGAAAAAAAAAAAAATTAACTGATTTTTAAATTTTATTTCAGTTTAGTATGAGATTAAAGTCAGAATTCTGACTTTTTTCCCCACACTAAACTGAAATAAAATT
>NW_015150510.1:491706-500844 GCF_000732505.1 Cyprinodon variegatus
ATTCCCAGGAAAAATTAACAAAACCAATTGAAGAATTATGCCATAAATTCATCCCATTATGGAGAGTGAGTAAGAGTCAATTACATGCATTTGAATCAAATTCTGGTTATAAAACAACAGAGTTAAGTTCAGTTCACTATGAGAGTTGGTGTGAAGTGTTGTCAAAGGGAACCCAGCTGATTGCATGAAGTCAGTGACTGAATCCCCTCACACTGAGCATACATGAAGCGACAGCAGAGAGAAGAACTCCCTTTGAACAGGAAGAAACCTCCAGCAGAACCAGGCTCAGTGAGATCAGCCATCTGCCACCGACTGGCTGTTTGAGAAGACAGAGTGCACACACACACACACTAAACAAAAACACAAACACATCCATCCATGAGTGCATGAAAAAGTAAAGCCTTAATGGCAGCAGTGAGTCATCACAGCCAATCAAAAGAGGTTTAAGTCTGTGGTAAAATCTACCTTATTTAGCTGTAATTGCCATCCTGTAAAAAGCTGGATGTTTTTCTTGTGATTTATGCCACTGTTTGTTAATAATGATTTTCCATTCTGAATCTCTAACCAGGGTAGAAACGTAGGCGCTTACATCTTTACACATCAGATGTGCCAGCAGGCCTCAAAGCTCAGGCTTCATGCTGCCTTCTTATTGCAGAGTTTCAGGGACTCCACATGGAGACGGTTCTAAGGTTTAGGGTCACTTCTATCGTAGGGATGAGGAGATAAAATGATCCTGTGTTTAAGAATGTAGTAAGGAAAAAAAATTGTTCTTTTATAGACAAGGACAAAAGAGCTTAAAGTATTAAAACATAACTACCGCTCTTATAATTGGCAGGCATAAAGGAATTTGTGGGGGTGGGGTACAAGAACTGCCTCTAATCCAGAGGTGCTGTTAAATGCAACCCTGACCCCTGCTGTCAGTACTTTGTATAAACCTATTTTGCAATTAGAGCAGCACTTAGTCATCGATAATAACATTTAATTGAACTCTTAAAAAAAAAAAGTTCCACTAAAATTAATATTGTATTTTTAGGTTCACTAAAAATCACTAAATCCAGTATTGTAGATTTAACTTTGTAAAACTATATGCTGTGAAGTTAAGTTTAACAGATGCTAATGGGCTAATTATGCCAGTTGGGTTCAGTTTAATTAATACTGAGTTGCATTAACATTATTGGATTTCATTGATGGGATTTAATAAACTGGAGTTTCAGTTAAGCAATCCAGTTAAATGGAAGCAGTTGACATAAATGGGTGCATTTTGTGCAACATTTACATATCTTATGTTTTTGTTCAGTCAGTTAANAAAAATCAGTTAACTTTTTTTTTTTTTTTTTCCAGTGGCCCTACTCCTCTTCCGTATATAAACTAAACTAACAGAATTCTGAGATTAAAGTCAGAATTCTGAGATTAAAGTCAGAATTCTGACTTTTTTCCCCCCACTAAACTGAAATAAAATTAAAAAATCAAACTTTTTTTTTTTTTCCAGTGTTCCTAATCCTCTTCTGTAAGTAAATTATAGGTAAGTTATTGTAACAGTTTTTCCACATAAGTCATTAGTGTTAAATATATTTCGTTACATGATCTGTTTTCAGAAATGTGGAACAAACCAAAGGAAGCCAAAATGAATTAGCCTGTTAGATCCCAAAACATAACATTTATATAAAACCAAATATTATGATATGCTATTTTTACTGTCATTATTATGTGTAAATTATTAGATTGTGTTATTTCATAATTATTAAATTGTCAAATCATAATTAAGATATATAAATTTCTTCTTTTTTTTTTTTTTTAATGAGAGAGTGGCAGAAATGGTCTGCCATAGATTTTCATAAACATGTTAACGGTTTAAATAAATCTGACGTCACGGACTGAAAAACGAGGCTTTTATTTTGTAGAGAACTCCACAGCAGCTTCCGCCCGTGCTGAAGCCGTTTGTTTGGAGCTGGACGCATCAGCCTGTGTGTGTGTGGAAGTGGGTGCAGGACAAAAGAGTGTGGAGGTGGGAGGAAGAGGAGGCGGCTTTGCCCGCAGACTCGTACCTGCCGCCGGGAGCCGCACACCGCCGATCGATGGCGGCATTAAAAGGCCTGCGGTCGGACAGGCTGCGCTTCCCGCGGCTCGCTGAGCGGCCCCGCGAGGCTCAGGCTCCATAATAACCATCTGATTTAAAGTTTAGCTACTCTGGATTTAACAGAAGCAAATCCACAGATTTCACTTTTGTCTCAGCATGAACCGCTCATATGGACATAATTGGATGATATTATAGGAGGGATATTAAAAAAAGAAGTAGAAGTCATTAAACTTTAAACAGAGCTGTGTGTTTGAGTTTCTACCAACACTAACCAAAAAAGTTTCTATAATAGCTCTATTTTTATAGATAAAGCTTAATTAAGGGCTGGAATAATATGAGAAAAGATGCCCCTCCCTTACCTGTTGCTGCACACTGCTGTGCAGCTGCCTCTAAAGCAATTAACTTTGTAATGAAATTTGGTGGGGACATTCGGGCGGTGGCCGATGCACCTACAGTTACTCCACCAAACGCTTTTATTAGGTTTTTGTATTTTCCAAAAATGAGCTCAAACATATATTTATTAACTGCTTTACTATCGTTGGGAACACATGAGTACCATAATACACTGATATTTATATTTATTGGTAGTTAGAGGGATGCCTTTTAGTGCATTACATATATAGGGCCAGGGGCGGATTTAGGAAATGTGGGTCCCTAGGCAAAGAATGGCAGGGGGCCCTCTGAACTGGGAAGACAACACATAGAAGAGACCCATTATATAGATATAAGAATTTTAATAGACATACATTATTTTTTCTACGTTTTGTCCCTCTTTTCTTGTTGTTTTCCTTGTACTCAGCTGACTTTTCATGCTGTCTCAAGCACTAAACTCACTTAGCTGATTGCTCCTTCCTGTGTTTCCAAAAAGGAAATAGCAAAAGTCAATAACAGTCCTTCTTTTCACTGTAGACAAGCCGTGATCTGATTATCTGTTCTCCATTTTTATTTTTTTTTTTATGAAATAGCTGCATGAATCATGACAGCAGACAAGATAGAGGAGAGCAGGAGGCGGGGTTACCAATCGACTTGCTCTGGAGAGCAGAGTTCGCTGCTTGTCGCCAAAGTCTCCAGTAGCAGGAAAAAGTTGCTAGATTTGGCACTAGCAATGTTTTAATTGGACTCTCAACACTGCTCTTTGCATCGTTTGTTTCCAAATGGTTTGCTGCTGTCTGTTTGGACCTTTCTGAACATGTGCAGCAAATGGACTGATCCAATATGGTGGACACTGAAGGGGGGGAGCTGAGACACAATATTATAAGCGGTCTGATGGCATTTTAGCAGAAGGATGTTTATCAAAAACATTATTAATGTGCACAAATAAGNTCAGTTAAGCAATCCAGTTAAATGGAAGCAGTTGACATAAATGGGTGCATTTTGTGCAACATTTACATATCTTATGTTTTTGTTCAGTCAGTTAATGTAAATAATTCAGTTAACTAAACTTTGTTCAAACTCATACCTAGGAATGATTTAATGGGTTGTTATTAAAAAGGACTCCTAAATTGAACAAAAGAACATCAAGTGACTGTCACAGCACCAAAGAGGCATTTGCATGTAACACACTTCCATTTGAGAGTATACAAAGGCATGCCGCTAAGCATGCTGGGAAGTAACAGGGAGTGAACTTCCATTAACTGCTTCTGACAATAATAATTTGCCTATATACCTATTAGGCTTAAGCTTATATGATTATGTCGAATTTGTTTGGTTATCTTTAGTTGAAATTTTTTAAATACAGCCAAACCTGCATCCCCCCCCCAACAAAAAAACAAACATTGATTATCCAGTTTTATAGTATTAAAATATATATATATATATATATATATATATATATATATATATATATATACACATACTTTTTTCTGTGCGGCCCGGTACCAAATGACCCACGGACCGGTACCAGTCCGCGGCCCCGTGGTTGGGGACCGCTGTAGTATAGTATGTAGCCATATATTATGAGTTAGTAATTGACATTGTGTCTCACGTTAGAAAATGGGAAGTAGAGTACATAGAAAGCAATTCACTGTAAAATGTCAACGTAGTAATTTTTGATTAAAGGGATGATCCTGTCGTTTCTGAGTTTGGTATATTTCTCATTTGAAAAAGGCATGTGCTGAAATATGTTGCATGTTATATTGACTGGAAAAAAATATATATATATATCTGAAAAATTCACAGTAGATGTGTAAGTTATATTATTAAATTGTATGTTTAGTACATGTAAATTATCTAATTCTTGTAACTATGAGCAAAAAGCAAAATTTGAATTTGATGTTGCCTGTTATTTTGCCAATTTATCTGATTTTGTGAAGCTCTGTGGCTTTATTAAATTTGTTCATTAATTTAGCTTTATTGTAAATCTATGTCAGATTTAAAGGCTAATGCACAGACACATCATAAAAGTATATGGCATCATGCATGCACAATTTACAAATAGAAAAATATTATAGTAATAACAGACATGTACTTGTACTTCAGTCATGATGTGAAATCTTGAAATTATATGAAATGTGTAGTAATCACAATGATGTCATCAATACACGTATATTACATCCATATCATCAATTTAGCACTTTTGGCACATCTTTATTATTATGATCCATGAACAAATTTATTTTGTTGTCATGGATTTAAATTACTTCATATTGAATATGCATACTGCAATTTGATGTACCTATTTTTTTTTTTTTTTATCAGAAATTACGGTAATCTATTGATACTATAAGACAGCGAGTGTGTCAAAGTGATTAATTTATCTTTATTTTAAAAGTGTTAATCCCCCCCTGCAAATGAGAAATTACTCTCTGTTAGATCCTGTAACGCATTTATTGTTTATATTGTGACNAATTTATCTTTATTTTAAAAGTGTTAATCCCCCCCTGCAAATGAGAAATTACTCTCTGTTAGATCCTGTAACGCATGTATTGTTTATATTGTGACCAGTCTAATTAGGGAGTACCAACATGGCTGCCGGCGTAGCTTTACTCCACCCTGTACTACCAACGGGTTATCTGCAATCCAATGAATAAATAGAGATCAATGCATTTACTCTGTAGCTACCAGTCCAGCATGACCTAACTGAGTCATCTACCCAGCATGCATTGCGTTGGTGAAAAAATGGGTAAAAAATGTTGAATAAAAAAAGGGTTTTATAATTTTGAAATAATTATGAGATTTTACATTTCAAAAAAAGGGAATTTTTAAGTTGTTAGAAAAATTACAACATAATTAGGCCAACATGTTTAACTAGTCATGGACTTTGACAGGGTTATGGTGATATTACTCCTTTATCTTCAATTGTGTCATGAACTCTTCTTGTTATTTAAATACAATTCAACCTCCTCAGCATGAAAACATAATTGTTGGTAGTAATTTTACCATAAAAAGAGTCTAATATATGAGAAATGAACTGCACTTATATAGCACAAGTCAGAGGACTCGACCAAAGTAGTTTACATTCGCTCATTCACACAAACACTCATATATATATATATAAAGCAAGCAGCATCACTATTTCCTTTATATTTCAATCTTTGACCAATATTTGTTGGCATAACCTCCTTAAATCACCCAGAACCCTGCTTTCTTCTGCTCTCTTCAGTTCAGCACACATTTATTTACAGCATTTCGGTCCTAGAATCAAGATGGCCGCATTAATAAAGAAACCATTTATGTGTTGTAGTGTTCTTTGTGTTTGTTAATGTCCTAAGAAGTTCAGTCTTTGTTTGTTTCCACCAAGGTGCTGAAAGAATTTAGCAAACCTCATGTATTTACACTTGTATTGTATGCAGGAATGGCTTTTGTTCTTCTAGCATTCCTTCTAAAGAACCCGTTGGTATGTAAATATAGCATCCAATGGTTGTTATGGAGACTTGGTAACTCCTTTCTTTGATGCAGCTCTCAAAAAGAGAGCTGTTTTTTTTTTCTTTTTTTACTTCCCAACTATCACCCTAAATAATTGCAAAAAAAAAATTAATAAATGCATAGGTAGGAATAATTTGCAGCTTTTTATCTGTGTGGAGAGCGAGCAAACTCCATGCAGGAAAACCTCCGTTTGGGATTTGTACCCAGGACCTTCTTGGGAGCAAAATTATTTTCTGTTCATTTTATTTTGAAGGGATCAATAATTGTCCTATGGACACAAGATGTTTTTCTTTCTTGAATAGATAAAGGAGCTGATTGACCTAATATATTCAGAATGATTTTATGCCGCTGCCATTAAATATAATTGTATTTAATAGTGTATTACACACACTGCAAAAAATGTAAATCAAAATAAGTCATTTTTTCTTAAAATAAGTGCATTTTATCCTGATTTGAGGAGATAAATGAGAGACTTTGCCAGTGGAACAAGACAATTTACATTTGAAATAAGAAAAATCAATTGCATCGTCTTATTTCAAGTGCATATTATCTAATTATCTTATTTTAAGTGTAAAAATACTCATTCCATTGGCAAACTATCTTATTTACCTACTCAAATTAAGTGTAAATACACTTGATTTAAGAAATGTTTACTTAATTTCAGATTGTTTTTGCAGTGCACACTGGAAAAAATCCAAATCTAGACGAGTCATTTTTTTCTTAAATTAAGTGCATTTGCCCTTGGATTAAGGTAGTAAAAGAGACATCTTGCCAATGGAACAAGGCAATGTACACTTAGAAAAAGAAAACAGAATAGCATTGTTTAATTTCAAGTGCATATTATCTAATTATCTTATTTATCAGATTAAAAATACTCATTCCGTTGGCAAACTATCTCTTTTACCTACTCAAATTAAGGGGAAATACACTTAATTTAAGACATTTTTACTTATTTCTAGATTGTTTTTCTAGTGCATATAGTTTTGTAGTAGGGGTGCCAGTATATTTTTCTATGCCTGTATCCCACACTGGTCTAAAGATGTATGAATGTATCCGAACAGTGAAAGAAAAGGAAAAGGTTTGTGAAGTGCTCCAGAGTCCATCTGTTCTCTGTGTTCAGGTGTTTCTTAATAAAAAAAAAAATGCTTCCCAGCTCAGACAGGATCAACCAGCAGCCAAATCCCAGAGCTATACACCCTCATACAGAGGCTGGCTGGACAGGCACTGTGTTCGCTTCTGTTGTTTCAGTGACAGGTGGAATAAAGAATCGCCTATCCAGAGACTCTTCCTCTTCCTGCAGCAGATGAGAAACCAGTTCTTAAGCTCTAGGAGGGGAAAAAAAAAATACATATTTCACAGAGCATGGAACAAAGTCCTGAAGAGCCGGAGATGAAGTGGAGGGAATGAGAACTAGCGGTGAGAGACGGGAATGTTAAGCTGACGAGAAGGGATGACAGAACATCTCCACAAACCGAGAGCATCTCCTCCAAGCTGCATGTGAATTATGAAGTGTGACCGGTGTTACTCTTTACGCGCGTGCAGCTTGCTGCAGATGTATGTGCGGGGGGGTTTATCTTCAACACAAGCTGCTGTTTTCTCTTTTTTTTTTTACCAAATCAATATTACATGAATGCAGCAAGTTTCCACTAATCCTCCAAGCTTAAGCATTTTGCATGTTATGTGTTCCTCTCATGCAGCACCTAAATATATGTATCATGAAATAAAAAGGCAACAACATCCATATTCATTTCACCGATGCATAATTTACTATAATTACAAACTATAAGTCTGTAGCTGGGGATGAACACAGCTGGGGGTTAAGGTTTCTCTAAGTTAATCAAAAGAATCTTTTTATATGATTCTCTTTCAGTTTATAGGCTTAAAAAATAATCCCTGAATGCCTATATAATTTAAGTCTTTTCCTCTCTAAATCCAGAGAAATACAAAAGCTAAACTTTAATACAGAGCGATAATAAACCATCATTTACAGGCTGTTAGGCAGCCTTTGATCTCATCTCGACATTCAGAGACTTAGTTTGCAAAGAAGGGCGGTCAGGGTTTCTTTTTCTCCGAGGGCTTTAAGGACCTTTTTTCATCCCCTGCTTGATGGAAACTGATGACAAAAGTTCATGTCGTGTTGTGCTGGGAATAAAGTCTCCCCTTATTTCTTCAAACTGTCATAAAAGGAGAGTCTGTCATGTTTAAATCGGCCCCGGGAAGTCGGCAGGGGTCTTTTGGTGGAACTACTCACATCACTGTCGAGAAACGGATCCAACTCAACGCTTCTCCACTTAAATTACGCAGAAACCACTTTTGTCTTTTTCTCTATTCCATATACCCGTTGGATAGACTTAAACAGCTAAATCTCATAGTTATTTTAAATGTTGATATATTTAAGATCAAAGTCAATCAGTTAAAATTAGGATAAACATAATATTGGATAAAGTATATATTGAAAAAACTGGAAAAATAGTAACTTGATGATAAGGGTTTAGTGGTCAGTTTGAATTTTCAGGTACCATGACTATTGCTTTTGCATTGGTTGGAGGAAAACATTGTCGTTTCTGGATATTTGCAAAGAATTTCAGGACTTCTAAGTTTATCTTTTGCTTTAGGAAGGGTCTAAACGTAAGGTAATAAAGAAATGTTGTGTGTAAAACCTCAAGTTCTGTCTCAAAGTGCTTTGAGGTACATACATGTATAGGCTGCTCCTGATGAACCCTTTGTAAAGGAGGGAATGAAGGGCGTAAAACAACAGGGGTTTCTGCTCGGTTTCAGTTCTTGTGCTTCAAAATCATATTTGGTTTAGTCCAGATTTTTTTTATTTTTTTTTATTTTTTTCTTTTAGCTGATTTAAGGATCAACTTGCCATCTAAGGGACAATAGCTGAAGGCTCTACAGCCGTGTTTCCATCCAAATGTGAAGCCATATTAGAGCAAACTTCTAAAAAGCAAAAGATAAAATCTTAATTAGACGTATTTCCATCCATCCAGTTTCTGTCACACTTTATCCCAAACGGGGTCACAGGCAGTGCTGGGCACGTTAATGTGAAAAAGTTATTAGTTATAGTTACTAGTTACTTCTCCCAAAAAGTAACTGAGTTAGTAACTGAGTTACTCCACAATAAAAGTAACTAGTTAGTAGTAAAAGTAACTATTGCGTTACTTTTGCGAGTGTATGAAATGAATAACTGGGGA
>NW_015150510.1:502817-506499 GCF_000732505.1 Cyprinodon variegatus
AGGATGGTCTCACGGGGCTACATTAGCGCCACAAGTGGAACTAGTTAAACAAAAGGTCAGACTGTCCTTAGCTGGAGCCACTTAAAGCATTCTGCAAATAAAAGTTAGTAAATCTTCATAAGCGCTGACAAAGCATCTGCATTTTGTAACATAGGATTAAGCAATGTTCTTACACTGTCCTTTTTGCAGCATGTCAGTAGCTTCTTTTGTAATGGTGTATTTGTCCGGCATACAGTTGCTGGAAGGTTTTAAAATATCAAAAAAGTAGGCAAGTGTCTTTTTCAGACTTCAAATTTTGCTGCAGTGTTATTTTAACTATAAAGTACAAATTCTGCCTTAAAAGGCATGAGATTCCTGAACAAATCTGACCTTAAATACTCAATATGAATTTGGAAAGAAAAAGGTAACCATAGCTGTGACAGTAATTGGTTTATTGATTTATTTGCAGTTCTGACAGTTTTCTTCTCATTAAATTCATTGCAACATAGTCCTGGATGTGCGGATTTGACAGGTGTCATGTTGTTTGTCATCAGACTCTGGTGAAGATTCAATCACAAACAACTCCAAAGCAATTTGAAAATGTTCATGGTGAAAGATGAAATACGTATATTTCCTCTCACTGCGACTTTGGACTGACACTAGGAGGAGATGGGATGGTAGACCAGGAGCAGCAGATGAATAATAAATGCTATTAACAGACCTGAAGTTGGATGTTGGTTGGACTTAGTCAAGATTGAGATGTTTGGACTAGTATAGTATAGCGATAGCTGTCAGGGAAAAAAAAAAGATGAAGACCACATAGAGGGTTTATGGAGGTAGGAAAGCAGGATATGATGGAGGTTGATGCAAGGCAGGAAAGCTGTACAGGCAGATGAGGATCTGCTGTTAAAGCAGAAGCTGACAGGAGAGAAGATGGGGACCACCTGCTGAAACTGCAAAAATAAACAGTTTATCTGATAGATAATATAACTCGTAATATCGTCAGCGTAAGTTATAATTTAACAGTTTTCCTACCCTTTAAAAAAATATATATATTTTTTTTAAAAAGGATTACATATGTATCACATGCGTCGCTGAAATATAATCTATAGCAGACAGTTAAATCCATATTACGTCATCTTTAGCCTCGAGGATCTGGTGCATAAAGTTTCCAATTTAAATTAGAATGGGCTCGGTTTCACGAGAAGATTAAGAATTTTTAATCTGCATAATGTAGATCTCCAAATGTATTCCAGAAGCATTGTTGAGCCAATGCCTCATGGTGCTCATGAGCTTAGACATATACGGTAATGACGTGTCACATTCTAACCAGGATTCATGTATTTAGATCAGATTTTACATGATAGACAATTACACAGTAGGGCATTTGTATTAAACATCCCCTGAATATTTATTTTGTCCAACCAGCTTCCAGTAGTATTACTTTTTTTCCATTTTGGGATTAAAACTTTTCATATTTTTTATTGGATTTAGGTTTGGACTTTAAAGACAGAACGATGCTTTGACCTAAGCCTTTATATCGTAGCTTTGGGTGTATTTTTAGGTTGTTGTCCTACTGTAAGGTTAACCTCCACCCATGTCTCAAGTATTTTACAGCTTCTAAGGGGGCTTTCACACTCCTGGTCTGGTCCAGATATCAGAAAAAGTGAGAACATTCACACTTTCGTTTGGCCTGAGGTTGTTTTGTTGGCAGAATCACACAGGTTGAGAATACAAAAAGCTAAATGTGGTCCATGTTTCCCCACAACACATTTTTAACTGCTTTGTTTTTCGTGTCTTCTTCAACTTACATTTAGATTCGATTCGATTAGATGAGCTTTATTGATCTCACAGCGGAGAAATTCACTTGTCACATATCGGCATAAAAGTCAAAGAAGGTGCAAACAAGGAGGAAAAAGTTGCATTAAGAATAAACAATAAACAATATATATACAGTATATCAAGATAAATAAGGATTAAGGTGCAAGTGTACATGTATCGCACACAGTGAAAAACAAAATGAAAATAAGAAATAAGAAATAAAAAACAAAAATATGTACTATCCGGATGGTTTATATACAGGTGGATTTACTTTTACGTTAAAGTGTAGTAGGTGAGGAGCAACGGTGAGGTAGTGGTATGACTATTCTATTCACATATATTGCACATTCAGCAAATTGCACAGTCAATAAATAAAAAACTATAATACAGCTGCACAGTGGTTGTTACAGGAGTTATTGTGGTTATAGTGCATTATTATAGAGTCTTTTTGCATTTTTGCATTTTGCAGCTCTGGTTTTAGTTTCTTCTGTTGGTTTTCATACATTGGCACAGCCAAGCCAGTGCACACATATGCACCTTATGACGCTACCATTTTTACAATACATACTGGAAGTCCACATCAGTAGCTGGTTAACTTTGCCCAATTTTTTAAAATCTTTTTCATTCAATTATTTTATTTCAAAGCTGAATGCAATTCAAGTTGTATGTTATCCCCTAATATTAAGATATTTCAATAAATAGCCCTTATTGCTGTTTTAGATGGTTGAACAATGTTCTTTGTTTACTTAACCAGCTATATTTCGGCCATCGAAGTTATGCAGTAAGTTGTAGAAAAATTTTTTCTTTGATTCACCCCCCAAAAAAGTCACCACCAAAAGAAAAGAAAAACATCAGATATTCTAATATTTAATTGGACCGCCTTTAGCTTTGATTACACCATGCTATTGGTTGTAGCATTGTTTCTTTAAGACTCTGTGGTGTTATAAGGCTTATTTTCACCTGATGTTTAATTATTTTTCACACAAATTTTGCAGTGATGAGAGTAGAGTCTGACCGCTGTGCAAAGTCTTCTAAGGTCTGAACCCTGGTATCCACTCCTTGTCAAAATAATGCCACATGCAATCTGAACCACTCTTACACATTTCAAGCCCAATGAATCCTTGCATTATCATTGGAGTACACCATGCCATCAGGAAGAGAAAAGTCTATTGATGGAATAACCTGGTCATTCATTATTATCAGGAAGGCTAAATATGAAAACTGAATTTGGAACAGCTTTACGACGATCTGAAAATTACGTCTTTTCACCTTTCACTTTTCAACCTTATATTAACGTCGTTTTGTGTTAATTCATTTCGTCTTTTCAATTGCCCCATTTACACTACCCTTTCAAAACCGTGCTGAGAGCGGTCCGAGCATGGTAAACGAGATAACTATTTAGTGTAAATGGCACGCAAACTGAACAGGACTGTGCCAAACACAACCGAACCGCGCTAAACTCGTACTAGATCGACAGTAGGGCTCGGCGCTGTTCAGTTTGTGGCTTGGTTCTCTGATAACAAAGAGTGCATGAGCAGTCATCTCCTATTTACAGTCAGCTTCTAGTAGTTGGCGGTAATGCAATTCAGTAAGTTGCTTGCCAGCCGCCACAAAACAGAAGAAGAAGAACTGTAAACAACAATCGAAATTGTCTCAACGCTACATTTTTAAAAATGGCTCTAAAGAGCTTTGTGCAACCCGGGATGGTGCTTAGACTGAGGCTCTTATTGCAATTTGGGTGGAGGATGCTATCCAGGCGATGTTGGACGGAATAAAACATAATCACAATGTTTTCATCTAGAGAGCAGTAGTACCGTAGATCGTCACTAGGAGGCAAGGGACTGTGCTGTTGTGATGTGTAAATGGTTAGGGAACTGAACTC
>NW_015150510.1:508789-511205 GCF_000732505.1 Cyprinodon variegatus
TTCAAGTGCATTTTATCTAATTATCTTATTTCAAGAGTAAAAATACTCATTCCATTGGCAAACTACCTCATTTACTTACTCAAATTATGGGTAAATAAACTTAATTTAAGAAAATTCTACTTATTTCTAAATCGTTTTCCAGTGATAGTGTAAATGGGGCTGTATTTTACAGGTTTGTAACTGTAGAAGAAATCCATCTTACCTTCAACTCTGATGAGCTTCCCCGCCTCTGTTGAACAAAGCATGCCCACAGCATAACCCTGCCACCTTCGTATTTCATCCCTGGCATGCCGTGTTCCTGTAACTGAAAGCATGTGGGTAACAACCTTGGATTATAGTCTCATGTGATTAGAGCGCCATCTCCCAGATGTTACTTTCTACAGTTTCAGGCTTTCTCCCTACAGACGGCCAAACAGTGGTAGAGATCCTGGTTCTGATTATCTTTAGAGTAAAATCGATTAAACAGAAGTGACAACACAAACAGCTTCACCAGAAACTGTATTGATTTTATCTCCTAATAGTTTTTTTTTTCTTCTTCCCACTCTTCAAACAGAGGCAGATTTATGGAGTGCACAATTTACAGTTTTCCTGTCCAACTGTCTCCCGCCTCAGCTATAGATTCTGCAGCTCCAGAAAACCAGAGTGAAGAAGGCTTACATGATGTGATTACGTTCAAAGATGAATGTTTTTCATCAAACATCAACAATTTCTTTTAGCACAAGAAAATACGCATTCTTTTGTGTATAGCATGACATGATCAGAAAAACATAATGAATGCATTTTTTAAGACTTGCTATGCATATTAATGTGCATCAAGTAGCGAAACTCATTTTGTAGATGTTATTTTTTTTTCTGGTGCCTCTCTGGACTGCTCTTTCAATCCCCAAGTCATGTGACGACCGGCTGCCAATTAAACTAATTAGCTGTGAGGATCTCCAGCAGAAAGCTATCTGCCAACAAACACCAGGAAGTCAACTTCTCGTGGGGTGAAACCGACAGATAATGATGGGGAGAGAAAAAATAATCAAGGATTTATCGGAGGATTTTGCCTATATTTACATAACTGTCAGAATCTCTTTGGGTTTTTTTTTTTTTGTTTGCTGCTGTTACAAGGCCCAAATAAAAAGTCCTCCCTGATTGCAGGGGAAGCGGTACATGATTATGCTCAGACAAAGAGCTGCCTGTTGGATTTCGCTGGAGGGCAAAGACACTGCTGGGCTTCACACAAACGCCTGTCACCGTGTTGTTCAGAGCGTCGCCGATTGATTATGATTTGGTGTTGGTTCGAGTTCATCTCTGAGACTCGCTGCTCCCAGCAAAGACTGGTGAAGCTGTCACAGCCTGCAGGAGCTCCAGGTGAGGGCGCAGAGCTCCACCGAGCAGCGGCTGCACACTTCCCCTGACTTCCTCCGGCTAATGAGTGGAAAGCTGTCAGTTATTGTGGAGGACTCTCAGAGAGGGGGGATGGGTTGGGTAGAGGAGGGGTGTGGGGGAAGCTTTGAGAACCGTAGGTAATCGAAGGCACAAATACTCGTGAAATAATGAGCGCTCACCCGTGAAGTGAGGCAATGCACAGCAAAAACTAGTTAAGACAATTTCATTTTTTAGTGGGCCCAGACACTTTTTCAGCAGACGTCTTTTTTTTCCTCCATCAGAATTATTCACAGGAGGCGTTATTGATGATTCGCCACATTCTGCAATTTTCCCACCATTCTCCTCCTCCATTATTCATCCACCTCTACTTTTTAATCTCCCGTGAGCTGACTCAGAACTCCACTTCCATTTGCAGACTGTTCCTCCTCCATGCTCATGTCTGTAGCATTGATTAAATGGACCCCAGTGGGCTGTGGGGATTACATTGGGGTCTATTTGAAATGGCATTTCTACAGTGTTTTTTCCATTACTGAGCATACTATTGGAATTTAGATAAACCGGTTCTGGGCAGGCTTTGCTGATTTCTGAGTTTATTTGGCCCGGTCCACATGGGTTCTATTTGCTGCAATTGAACAATTACCAGCTTTGGTGTGTTTGCTAATTTTCTGCTCTCGCATCCCTCACCAGCCTTGAGCGCAGCCGAGTGAGCTCCCACAGGAAGAGGACGGCGGAGGCAGAAAATGAATAGAGACAATTGTTTTTCATCAGCCGAGACTGAGCGGGGACACGATCAAACGGGACGGAGCCTAAAAGACAGCATGTCTGCTCTTTCTACCGTTGCTCAGTGTTGGGAACATCCTTGCTTTGGTTTTTGTTTTCCTGCTGATCATTTGATAATTAAGCTCCTTTGTTTGCTTGTAGTTTAAACATATTAGCACATAGATACAAGCTTTAGCTTATGGTTTTGAAATATCATTTTAAAAGTAGAATGGAGGATTTTTTTATGTCCAGGTGGATCATCTGAATAAGTGGTCCTCCTAAT
>NW_015150510.1:513358-514810 GCF_000732505.1 Cyprinodon variegatus
TGGACAGGTGTACCTAATAAAGAGGCCTGTGTGTGTATATATATATTTACACACACAGACAGAGGGAGGTGTTCACCTAGGGCACTATTACTGCAGGAACCACCAATATTCATTCTAACAGCTCCCTCATGTCATTGACTTTTCAGTCTCACTGCATTTCTGAAATTTATGCACACAGATGCTGAGATATTTCACATCAGGATCTTTTTTTTTTAACATATATTATTAATGTCCTTCAACTAGAAAACTGTAGGCTTTTGGCCTCTTTTCATTTAGTATTCTCCTTGACAAGTGTTAGGTAAGCGGCGCTTATGACACCCATGCTCTCCACAGATTGAGGAAAATGATGTCAGGCGTTCTTGCTTCCTGCACTTCTCAATGAGATTAAAACGAGTCCTCTGCAGTGCTGTGTCTCAGCCCAATTCTTCTAGCTGAAAATAAAAAAAGAAGCACCCATATTTAACACAGTAATTTCTCAGTCTCTTCTGGCTGCAGCATTCTTCTTTTCAGCTTCTATTAAGAGAGGAGGAAGCTGAGCTCCCTTAAGGCGTTTTTCCAATTAGTACCAGAAAGTCCAGTGCCCTCTTTTGCTGCAGCTATGAGCAACTATGAATAAGATCAAAAGCCGTGATAAATGCTCAGAACTGGAACAAACTTTCTGTGAGGAGAAAACATTTCATAAAAAAAAATATCAAAGAGAACAGACAAATACAACCAATTGAAGGGGGGGAAAAATGAACTTTTTTAGCTCATTCATTTACAGCCTGTTGGGTTTGGTTTAATTCGGACATGTTTTCAGCCACCGTAGGCGGTAATGCTTAGCCAAACCTCACTAAAGCCCACAGTACACAGGCTCTTTGACACCAGCAACAGCCAACATCCGCAGCCAGAGCTGATGAAGAACATGGAGCATTTTTACAGCTTAAGAGCCTGATTTTTACCCAGTGGAGACGGAAAAGGAGCCAATGATTCAGCACGAGTTACACAAACTACTTTTCTATTTAATTCAAAGTAAATATAAAGGATATTTTTACAGTTTTTACCAACATCCAGGGCAAAGTTGAGGTTTTTATGGTTCCACTGCATTATTAAACTATTCAATACTTGTGAAAGTTTTTACATTTTAACGCCCCAAACGTTGGTATTTGTCTTTGGGGTTTTTTTTTCACATGTGAACGATCAAGATAAAGTAATGCAAATTATATAATAGAAGAAAGGGGGTGCAGAAAAGGAGGAGTACTGAACACTTTGGTGTGCTTTTACTGACATAATGCTATGCTGAACCCCTTTATCTTCAGCTTTATTTTAAAAATTGTGACTATTACAACTAAACTGTCTACGGTAGGTATTTTATTGAACTTTTTTGCTTTCTAAAGAGCAAAATAGAGTAGTTATTTTTCTGGAGTAGCCTACATATTCCCTTTTTACAAAAATATTTTAAAATGTGATGAC
>NW_015150510.1:516832-518317 GCF_000732505.1 Cyprinodon variegatus
GTTTGGTGAACGGCTCCAAATTTTCTTTAACGGAGAGTCTCCAGACTGATCTGCGAGTGAAACCTTGAAAGCTCGCGGGATCAGGATAGTCTTAAGAGGCTACAAAACCCCCTCATGCACCGCAATATAATTTTTCAAAAAAAATTCAAACATTAATTCGCCAAATATAAGCAGAACATCATAGTTTGGTTTAAAGAAAGCATTTTAGTTATATTATAATTTAGTTTGTTGCAAGGATTTTACAGTACACCATATGCCAATCGTCACAAGGATGTGCATGACAAGGAAGGGCTTTATATACCGGTACTGCATGCATCATTTAGGTAGTTAACATTGTTTTACTTCTTATTGCCTTGAGCTATTTACTGTCACAGGTAGGAGCTTCGGCCGTAGAGTAAGTGTTGGGGCCGGTATGATTTAAGGAGGGCCGGCCCTCGCATGCTGAAATTAGGACCGACCCATGCACTGGACTTTGTTTCCAAGTTTGAAGACGTTTCGCTTCCCATTCAGGGAGCTTTTTCAATTAAAAATCTCAGATATAGCGTTGAGTTTGAGGTTACGAAACCTATATTAAACCTTGAACTCGATGCCATTTCTTCCCTGGATGGGAAGCGAAACATCTTCAAAATTAGAAACAAAGTCCAGTGGATTGTTATTTAACTTTTTTGGAACGACTATGACCTGAATGACTGAGAATCTTCACCAGCACAATGTTATGTAGTTCGCCTGTTTTGACACTATTCTCATAGGTCATGTGTTTTGTTTTCCCACCACAGTGTTTTGTAGGTTGGCTTTCAAAATATCTCTCATCTTAGCAGCGCATTTCCTGTATTGCCTCTTAAACCTGCCCTGTAACAAACTGCTAAGATCTCTGCAGCTCCTCCAGAGTAACCAAGGGTTTTTGACTACCTCCTTGATTAATAATTTTCATTTCCTGCCTTTTTAGGGAGACTGTTGTGTATTTGTAGGTATGTAGTAGTGCCATAGTCTTTTACCAAAGCTGGGGACACACAACAGGATTTCTTTTTTACTCAATCTGAACCTCTAGTTGGGAAAGTGTCTTCTTGTTGTGGTCAACCAGAAGGGCAAGTCTGACCCAACATCTGTTAGTGTGAAAATAGGTGAAGACTGGGATCTAGAAGTGTGTGAACTTCAGTTTGCTGTCAAAAAAACAAAAACAAAAAAAAACACATAAGTCATAACTGCTAAAGAATCAAATCAAGATAAGCCATTGGGACTGGATAGATTTTAAGTCTCTTCTAAGTCCTTACCTGTCTTCACATGCCTAAAAGAGCTGCTGTTTTTTCTGTTTTGTTTTTTCTTATCTAGTCTGCAAGACCACTGAATTAAAGAGGCTACATTATGACAGCAGAGTTGGTTTATGTATTAGAAATGTAATGTAAAAAAAATGTTAAAGGAATAGTACACCCAAAACATGATTAGCCTTCATTTTCTACTCACCCCCATGCTGAACAACACTCTGGA
>NW_015150510.1:518882-521414 GCF_000732505.1 Cyprinodon variegatus
GTGGACTTTTATGGACCTTTCTGTCTCGGTCACCATAGACCTCCTGCATCCAGGAACCCAGGGTGCAGGCTGTGGGGATCAGGAAGAACCCTAAGGTTAATGCAGATGGAGAGTTTGTGAAGAAATGCATCCTGCTAGAAATCCATTTGCTCCAACTCAGTGAAGTTCTTTGAAAAGCAGTTTGTTCAGAAAACTTTTGCAGACTGAGTCACAGAACAGGCCAAGGCCGCCTCAATAGAAAGAAGCAGTTACAGCAAATACATTAGGAGAGCATTATGAAAGCATTAATATAGCTTTATGCTGTCATGTTTAAAGAGACAATATTTTTGCTTGAAACTGAATAGCAACGTAAAACATGAAATACAAGCTTTATATGATATATAATCTATCTTAAAAGCCTCCTTTCTAGAAGTTATTTCTGGTGTTATATGTTTCAAATTGCTTTTCTTTGTTTTTGAAGCAGCTGTTCAAAAAGATGAAGAATCATCTATAGATCATGGAACATATAGATGTTCGAGATCGGCCTGTTTTTCAGTGTAGTCCTGTTTCTCTGACTGACTTGCTGGATGAGCTCTCTTCATCCTCTCTCCATCCTCTGACATGGGAGCTATCTCTCATTCTTTTTCTATGTCTGCTTCTGTCTCCTTGAACCCCAGTTGGCCTCGACAGAAGGCAGCTCACACAATTTTTATAAAATGTTTTCTCCTCACAGAAAGTTTGTTCCAGTTCTGAACATTTATCACGGCTTTTGATCTTATTCATAGTTGCTCATAGCTGCAGGAAAAGAGGGCACTGGACTTTCTGGTACTAATTGGAAAAACGCCTTAAGGGAGCTCAGCTTCATCCTCTCTTAATAGAAGCTGAAAAGAAGAATGCTGCAGCCAGAAGAGACTGAGAAATTACTGTGTTAAATATGGGTGCTACTTTGGTTTGGTTCTGCTGGAGGTTTCTTCCTGTTAAAAGGGAGTTTTTCTTCTCCACTGTCGCTACAAGCATGTTTAGTGTGAGGGATTGCCTTCCAGTCAATGAGTTGATGCAACCAACTGGTTTTCCTTAGATAGAAAAGATTGAATCACTTAGACTGTATGGTCTGGTGAACTGTAAAGTGCCTTGAGATGACGTGTTGTGAATCGGCATTATATATAAATAAACAGATCCAAAAAGTGCAAAATCATGACAAGTAATCAGGGTATCAATTTTAAATACATGAAGGTCATTGTTTTAATTTAAACTTCAAGCTTTTGAAAAAAAACATACACACTATTATTTTTGGGTAAGTATACTTAAATATTTTTAATGACTTAACTCTGACATGTATTTATTTATGTATTTTAAATTAATAAGCTATAATTCAACCTGAATAACTCACACAAATGAGAATAGTTTTATTAATATGACAATTAAATCTTTGGCGCTCAGACCTCGGCGGGAAACATCAGCACTGAAATTTACTTTGATTATATACGTGAGCTGATGAATGAGAACAAGATGAATTCCCTCTAGACCTGAAACTGCTGGAGATGGAATAAAGATGGATGCCAGCTGGAATGATGAGCAAGCAGGAAGCGATGGTGGAGAGAAAAAAAAAACTCCCCTTCAGATGAAATCTTGGGTAGATTAGGGCTCAGCTTGGCTGTCTGCAGCCGGACTGGCTGGGGATGCCTCGTGAATGCAGTAAAGACCAGAGGAAGCATCAGATGGGACGAGGCAGCGGCGGCCTGAAGAAAGGCTCAGATGAAGATAGTGACAAAGGTGGAGAAGGGGATGGAGGAGGGTTGAGTCAATCGAGTTGAAGTCAGACATCGGAAACAAACTGAGCAGATGCTTGATTGAGTTGCAGTTGTGTTTTGATTTTGAATGTAAACTGGACTCTGAATGCTGATTGGACTCTGTGGAGGTCCAATGCTGATAGGCCTGCTTCAAAGACGGATGAGCCTCTGATTGGATGGGTAAGCGATTCAATTAAAGGTATATAGGACAATCTTTTATTTTTGGGTGGATACTCTTAATAAGTGGTCCTCCTAATTGTCAATCATTCTGGTGATACGTTTACATAAGGCCGTCCTACGTGCTCATCCTGTTAGCAATCCTTTTTAGCCCATGCGCACTTCAGGCTTACATCTGTGGTGAGCTCTAGTTTCAGTCACTGAAATCATTGAAGCTCGTCTTTCTTATCGCATTTTTTTTTTTAAATGGCCGATGGTCGTAAGAGAAAAAGTATACAAAGTGTATGAGAAGAAAACAAAAGGCGTTAAATAAAGATGGCACAGGCACCGCGAGTTATGTGACCAACTGGGTGTAAAAAGCAGTGATCATCTGTCCGAACGGTCAGTTAACGGAGTTTGCAATAAAGTCCACTATATAGTCCCTGCTTTTTTTTTTTTTAAGTGGAGAGGGGGGGTCTTCCCAAAAATTCGCAAAAATCCTCCACTTTACCTTTAAATCATCTGAATTTCACCTAGGCTCTATTTAAATAATGAATATGTCTCATGTAAGGTTTATTTACAGTTGTAAGGAAATCATATTTAAATT
>NW_015150510.1:522669-524297 GCF_000732505.1 Cyprinodon variegatus
TGTCTATAGCGTTCCTTGACAGCGTCGTTTCTAAGTCACCAATTTAGTGCTACTTGGTCCCAATGGAATTTCCCATTGGGAACCTACTAGCACTAAGTTGCTAACTGGTTAGCATGATGCTTCTGATAAACCGGCTACAACCAAACATGCTTGCAAATCTTCCGCCACAACAACCCCGCCCCCTTGATAATCGACCAAACACATTCACTTTATTACCTCATGTAAAGTCGGGCACCACTCGGGAGAATTCGGAAATGCAACGGTTGGAACAACAATAGAAAAAGTAAGTGTACTAAGCTTATGTTTGCAGTCTATTAACGTGTAAAACACATACAGAATAATTCAGCAATAAACCAGCTATTTTCTATAGTTTTTAGCATTATGTCTTCTGTCTAACCTTACAGTAGTATCCATGACATTAAAAATGCTTAAATAGGGCCGTTTTTATTATTGCTGTAGCAAAGCAAAGCATCACTTTCTATTGTTCTGTCACAGCCTTTCCTGGACAGACTGGTATGCTCAGTCTTTCATGAACTCATCTTAATCCAGGGTTCGCCGTCATCATCAAAATGAGCTGTGCATCCAGAGGTTCGCCCCAGAGACCCACGTGGCTTGACCTCATAAGTCCAGGGTGAAGGGAAAAAGCAGCCAAGGAGTGAGTGTGTAGGTCGAAGCCTCTGAAAAACCTTTTTATAATGAGGTCAGGGTGAAGCCGAGTGCTTCATGCCTGCTTCCATGAGTCAAAGCAAACGCACTGAGACAGGTTTATTTCATATAACAGCGATATAGCTGCATCCCTAAAGGCGTTGAACGCATCTCAAATGACTCAGAGCCAAATGTAAAAGTAGTGATGATGATGATGAGAGTTTGTGACTGCCTGCATCTCTCCAAGCCTGCTAATCCTCTCTGTCCGAGCACCAGGCAGACACAGAGGGAGAAGAAGCCTCACTACTTCCACGGATGAAGTTTGAGTCGCATAATTTCATCTGGCACAGGGACGGAGGAAGCATTACATCATAACAGAACCTGCTGTATGCTTCGGTAAGTATGTTCCTCCATCCCCTGAGGACATTCTGCACCCGTGGAACATCAGTGCCTTCAAGTGTCAGAGAGCTGAAGTGCAGCAAGTAAAACCGGTTCATTTAAACACAGGATCCCTGCTTGTGTGGTGCAGTGCAATACTGATACTTTATGGAAACAGTTATTTTATTCACAAGCAAATTAATGGCTTGATTCTGTGTCACGTGTAAACAAAATAATGAATAGTTAATTATTTAACAATCAAACAAAGTCCAAACCAAAGCTCCTGTATTTGAAGGGACTGGGTGTTATTATTGTATCACAAATATGTTAAACATTTAAAAAAATGTGTTAAATTTAAAAACAAATAACTCTTATTAGTATAACAGTCACTAAGGAATTTCTTCATTTGCTGTTTTGTTGTTTACCCATTTTTCTTTGTCGTTTTGATGCAGTGTAGCTTCAAGCAAAAGTATTCAATTCAATCTATTTATACACTCACCGGCCACTTTATTAGGTACACCTGTCCAACTGCTCATTAACACTTAATTTCTAAGCAGCCAATCACATGGCGGCAACTCAGTGCATTTAGGCATGTAGACATGGTC
>NW_015150510.1:524897-526154 GCF_000732505.1 Cyprinodon variegatus
TCAGAAGTAGGAAGAAAAAAAAGTAATGGAGTAAAGTATAGATACTTAAAAAGTGAACTTAAGTACTTGACATCTGTTAATGAAGTGTAGCTGGGTTAGTAGGTCATACTTTAAAAGCGATGGAAGCTCTAGGTGTCATTTTTTCTTGCTTTTTCAGACTTTTTCTATTATATTCTCTGCATAATGATTGCGACCCTGGTGGGACTCGAACACACAACCTTTGAATATCTTTGCCTGTCCAATGCGCTGTCCATTGCGCCACAGAGCCCTTTGACAAAGACGCTTTAAGGTAGAACACTTCAGGTTTTTACAACAAATATTTTTCGTCCACAGCAGTGACCTTTCACATAAAGCGCACCAAATGTCAAGTATCAATTTATTCTACCAAATAAAATGAGTGTTCAAAAAAATGGAAAGGTCAACGTCATTTACTTCAACCTACCACAGTAAGAGAATAACTTCCAAAGATAAACGTGGGAGTTTGTTTTAAAGGGATTAAACTGGATCAAATGAACCACTTGTCCTCGCTCTGATATGCATGTTCTCTTCTTTAAGTAATTCCTCTTTAAAATAAATTGCCATCCGACTAAAAACGTTTAATAATCTATGTTCCCATTAAAGAGAAATCTAATGTGAAGGGTACAGATCTCAAAAATGTAGAATACTTTATTCCAAGCATATAATTTGTTATCTAAAACCTCATTGGTGTTTTAAAAAATGATTACAGAAACTCAGACACAGTTTGAAGGAAGAATAATATATAAAAAAAAAAATGTCCTCCTTATATGTACTAAAAAAAAGTTAAAACATAAACCTTTTAAACTGAGCCAGAGTTATACAACAGTCTATCAGAGAGAATATTGTTTTATAATCAGAGGATTTAAAGTTGTGGTACAAATCTGAAATATTTCCCCAGAGAGGATTTGAAGTTTATAACATTATGGATAAACAATTTAGATTAATTATTTGCATAATTGTATTTGTGACAAAATAAAAAAACAAACCAAGATGCTGTTGGAAAAAACTAAATCAACTCTTTATATTTACTCTAGCACAGTGGCTCTAAAAAATAAAACAAGTACCAGAACACAGAGATGCCTCCTGCTTCTGTCTCCTTGAATCCCAGTCGGCCTCAGCAGATGGCCGCTCACACTGAGCCTGGTTCTGCTGGAGGTTTCTTCCTGTTAAAAGGGAGTTTTTCCTCTCCACTGTCGCTACAAGCATGCTTAGTGTGAGGGATTGCATCAGAGTCAATGA
>NW_015150510.1:527413-532470 GCF_000732505.1 Cyprinodon variegatus
TAAAAGGAAAATTCAATAAAAAGACAGTGATAAAAAATAAAAAAAATGACTTGGACACATAAATAAAGCCAAAGTGAAAAGCTTAAAAATCTGACTTTTACAAAACTGGGGAATTTCAGATTACTTTTTGCGCCTCATCTCAGAGCATCAAACCCCAACCAGGCACTGATCAATAAAACAAAGCATGTTGTAAGCAAACCCAAGCAACTGTTTGGTGCTTTACTTCTCTGTTTTGAGGTATCTGAGGAAACAAAAATCATGAAAAAATGATCTTGTTTTTTTTGTTTACTTGTTCTACATACAGCTTGCTCATTTGGTTCCAAAACAGGCACCCCCATTCCTACAGGTGTTCATGCATGAGGAAGACAGCAGCCACACTGCAAAAACGATATAAAAATAGGTAAAAATGTCTTAAATTAAGTGTATTCACCCTTAATCTGAGTAGGTAAATGAGATAGTTTGCCAATGGAATGAGTATTTTAACACTTAAATTAAGATAATTAGATAATATGCACTTGAAATAAGACAATGCAATTGTTTTTTCTTATTTTAAGTGTATATTGTCTTGTTCCTTTGGCAAAATGTCTCAACTCCTCAATTCAAGAACAATTGCACTTATTTTAAGAAAAAAAATGACTTATCTAGATTTAGATTTTTTGCAGTGCAGACGTGTGTAACTGTTGTCGGAAAATTTTATTTTTGTTCTTTCCTTCTCAGTATATTGTTGTATGCCATGTACTCTCTAAAAACAATTTTTTTTCTCAGCTAGTTTGTCTCACTTGCAAGGCCACAAAATGTCTGAGAGCAAGATTGTTATAGACAAGACATACCTTTTTCCCATACAAAAAATACGTACTTTTTCAAGGTACCTGTTTAACCAAAGTGCCTGTTATTGTTTTGCCTTAAAAGTAAGGGAACAACTTTGTCTAGGTTAGAACTGGGCAGACCATCATGCTGTGAATGTGAATGTCTTGTTCTCCTTTACTTTGCAAAGGAAATAAAGTGCCGACTGAGTAAATCCATCGATCTCCTTTATTTAACTGGACTAAACAGTTGAAAACTTTTTTTCACACAACAGTAACCAATCACATCAGTCAGGTTTTCCTCAGGAATTGTGATTTTTATCTCTGCCAAAGCTGGATTTTGCACTGAAGCATCCACGCATGTTGGAACCTAATGTCAAAGAGAAAATACAGAAGCAATAATCCAAGGATCGAAAGTGCTGCTGTTTCTTGGAAGAATTGTGGGATAATTTTAAAATAATTTATAAGCTTTTTTTTTTGTGGTGAAATATCGTCCCTCCTCAAATGTATCTTAAGAGATTCAGGTTTTGAATACACTGCAAAAAAATCTAAATCTAGATAAGTCAATTTTTTCTTAAAATAAGTGTATTTGTTCTTGAATTGAGGAGGTAAAAGAGACATTTTGCCAATGGAACAAGACCATTTACGCTTAAAATAAGAAAACACAATTCCATTGTCTTATTTCAAGTGCATATTATCTAATTATCTTAATTTAAGAGTAAAATGACTCATTCCATTGGCAAACTATCTCATTTACCTACTCAAATTAAGGGTGAATACACTTAATTTAAGAATTTTTTACTTATTTCTAAATCATTTTTGCAGCGTAAGGTCTGAAAAAAAAAAAAAAATGTGACTTTGCTGCGTTCAGTCAGCACACTGCAAAAATGATCTCAAAATGAGTAAAAATTTCTTAAATTAAGGCTATTTACCCTTAATTTGAGCAGATAAATTAGATGTTTTGCACATGGAATTAGTATTTTTACTCTTGAAATAAGGTATCTAGATATTATGCACTTGAAACAAGACAATGCAGTTGTTTTTTCTTATTTTAAGTGTAAATTATCTTGTTCCATTGGCAAAGTGTCTCACTTAAATCCCTGATTCAAGAAAAAATGCACTTATTATAAGAAGAAATGACTTATTTAGATTTAATTTTTTTGCAGTGCATGTTCGATGCTGGAGCTCATTAAATAGGACAATAAAAACAACCTGTTCATTTATTATTAGTCATGTCCCACAGCATTACTTTATATTTATTATTCAGTATTTTTGTCAGTGTTTTCTTAAATTCTGTGGCAGAGCAAGAAATTTAAATTTCCACTAGTCTGAGCTCTTTTTTATACAGTGGTGTTATATCACTATACAATAGGGGGAGCCAAAGAGGAGAAGTGCAGCAAGAAGTTATTTTAAATTGAACATCTAAAGTAGTATATAAGGTTAGGATGCTTTTGCAGTCCTCTGTCTTATTTCTGCATTCTGGTTAGAAAGAAAGGCTGTTTTTGATTAAATAGAGAGGGAATATTAAAGGAGTCCTAACCGGGTGGGTTATATAATACAATGAAAATATTGTATTTATATTCATGTTTAATCATATATAGGAGATAAAATTGAACAGAGCTCATTTGGACCCTTTTTATACCTCTTTTGTTTCATGCAAAAGAATTTGACCTGTGTCCAAAGCAGTGGCGGGCGGTGCATCTGATACCTACGCCCTGAACTTCTACTTCTTAACCACTTAACATCCAAATTTATAATTTAAATGATTTATGATAGTAAATGATTATAGCTTTCAACCAACTTGATGATTAAATAATCTCTTAAATAATCCCAATAATGGATTAAAAACAATAAATATTTGTCCGCTATACTTATGTTTATTTATTCATTAATTTAGGAGCAAAAAGGAAAATGTGTTTTATTTTGTTGGATTAGATTAGATTAGCTTTATTGATCTCAGAGCGGAGAAATTCACTGGTCACATATTGGTGTAGTTGTCAAAGGATAGGATTGGTGTTTATCGGGCAGAGTTAAATTACCTGTAGATAATGGGAAAGGTTTTGCAGTTCTATGGTAGTAGAACAAAAGGCAAGGTTCTGGGGAATTGCCCAAGGAGAAATGTTTGATCAAATGCTAACAGCTTTAAAGATAATTAGAAATCAAATACTGGAAAATTAGCTCAAACAAAGTCCTCTTCTCCATAAAAAAAAGATCAAATAAATAAATGTAATCTAACAAAAACTTCCAATTGTTTTTTTTGTTTCTGCATTTTTTGTTTTATTTTATTTATTTTTTTTCCTACTTGCTTTGATTCTGTTTTATCTTCCTGTATTTTAATCATGTAAAGCACTTTGCATTGCCTCACCTTGCCGGGTTCATAAAATGTAGGTTTTTGGGAAAGAAGAATGGAAATACACAATTATGGATACAATTTCTGCTGAAAGGAGAGACAGTTGAACCCAGACTCAAACACACTGTCTCCCAGTGAACCTCCTCCGCAGAGCGTTTTATTAACAGAACATGACGCATGGTTACAAACAGATTATTGTTCTGACAGAACAATTGATCAGTTCATAAAGACAGAATGCTCCATCAGAATGACAAGGCAGGATGGTCTCCTGACTGAATCATGAGACACAAGTGGAGCATCCCCTCGCACAAATGTTTTATAAGCACACATTAATGTTATAATCATCACTGAATAAACCTAACAATCGTAATTAAAGAAGGTGCAAACAAGGAGGAAAAGGTGCATTAAGAATAAACAAGCAATCACTGTATATACAGTATATCAAGATAAGAATAAGAATTAAGGTGCAGGTGTACATGTATCACACACATTGATGAATTAATTACACACTCTGTAATTAGCTCAATTAATTTTTTTTTATCAAGTCTCACCACTAGTTTTAACAGGAAGAATCTAGATCTCCAGGCGATGAGAACAGGCCTGAGAGCCGGTTTCTCTGACGCCGTGTTGACATCTCTGTGAAACTTCACCTTTTATAACATTCCCAGATCTGATTGTTTACTTTCTGTTTCATTTTTTAACATTGACTAATCCACAATTATACTGACCGGATGACTATTATCCTTTAAACTTTTATTTACATCTTTAAAGAAACGTTTGCATTATTTGACTTTTTACCAGGATGTTTCTCTATACATAAAATAAATCAAAAATAAAATAAAAGGTTTTGAAACTGACATAATTCTCTCTTTTTTTTCCCACCACCTTTATGTCCCTTTTATACTGTTGCAACCTATCCATTCTGTTTAATGGTTTGAGAAGACAAACAAAGAAAAAAGGGAAATTATGCTCCGGCTCTGCTCTGCTTTACATCACTTCATAGCCTATAGGCTCCAAGGGTGGAAATTTCTTTTCATTGTTTGGAGAAACAATAAACAGAGATATTTTTTCAAAGCAATGTCTTCAGGGTGGACAACAAAGGTACAGACATTTTGAGTGCTTTAGTTTTTTTTTTCGCTCTCTTTCTTTATCTGCTGTCACATTCTCTGCTCTTTTTTCTCTCCTCTCTGTCTAACCTCTCTCACCGTGCTACGTATCGCTTAGAGGCCTAGATATACACATATCTGTTACCATCAACAGAACAAGCTCAAATCCGTCAAAGAACTTAAAGGTATAGTGGAGGATGTTCTTTTTCCGGAGTGGATCGTCAAAATAAGCGGTCCTGCTAATTCTCAATCATTCTGGTGACATGTTTACGTAAGGCCGTCCTACGTGCACATCCCCATTTTAATTTATCGATTCTAACAAGTGGAAAAATTGTAAATTTTCTTTGGTAAAGTAAGCTTGTATGAGCGATGCAAACAGCAGCTTTTAAACAGAGCGTGCATGGGGAGAGATAGGCTTGTGCACGCTCTCGCACGCATTCAATAGGCGCTATCTCTCGGGTTTGGGTTGCGCATGTGCTTTTGTTTTTTAAGTGGAGAGGTTGGGTCTTTTCAAAAATTCATGAAAATCCTTCACTATACCTTTAAGCTAGCTGTGATTATAGTGTTTTTCCTACGGTTCTCATTGTGGGTAAACGCCCCCTATGGGGAGCTCAGTATAACTGCAGAGCTGAATGATCCATTTTCAATTCTTCTTATTTAAAATGTATCAAATGAAAAGTTTGGTGAGCAACAAATAAGCAATGGGTCATTATTTACGGTATATATAAAACTAGTATGTTTGTGGTGACTTCATGAATTTAGAGTTAATCAGTAAAGAAATGAAAACAATAAGTTTTG
>NW_015150510.1:534441-537459 GCF_000732505.1 Cyprinodon variegatus
TAGTTTCATCAGCTGAAGCGGCAATGTTCTTCAGACTGAACGGTTGCGCTTCTCGTTGCGTCAAACCTCAACCCGCCTCAAAGCCAACGCTGATTGGACGTTTTTACAAAGAAGCTGGAAGTTGACTGAGTTTTTTATCCTTAAATGCTTTTTAAGTTGAAAATGAAAGAATTTGAAGCAGCCTCAATTATCTGCAGTTGTTTTACTTGATGTTTTTTTTAATGTACCTGTCATTTAATTTAATATACCTTTGTTTATTATGTAACTCTGCTGCCTCTTAGCCGGGACTCCCTTGAAAAAGAGTTTTCCTGGTTAAATAAAAGTTTAAAAAAAAATACTAAAAGTTAATTAGGATCCTTTTGTTTCGCACCTCCTGCACTGAGGTGCACGTCCTACTGGGTGCTAGAATCTAAAAATCTACTCCCAGCTTTCTAAATAAATATTTCTGTTTTTAATGAAGTGATCACTCAGCAGCATGGATAAAGATTTGAAAATCAACCATTTATTTCTATGGCGTGTTATTGCAACAAGCTGAGCGAGTAAACAACCCTTTACCCTTCAGTATGGTCAGTAATCCTTAGAGTGGAGATGGCATTGTGTTGTGAAGGCAAAACAAAAAGGAAACAAGTGAAAAAAGGAAAACAAATCAATAAAAAAAGAAAATGTTAAGAAAAAAATAATTTTACTTTTCCAAACTGACAAACTTTGTGAAATCCAGCAAGCATTGGGCCACCAGGAACAGCAGATTGCTGCCCAGGAAATCATTTTACGATCTTCTTGAGAATGCCCTTCAGTACCCATCGTTAAAATGATAATGAACATCTGTGGCTCTTATTCGCTTTAGTCTAGTAAAACCTGCAATGAAGCAGGATGTAGGACAAAGTGATGCTGCCCCTTTTCCATTCTGGCAGAAGAAATTAAAGTCAGATTCTCTGCAAAAAAAAAAAGAAAAAAAAAAAGAAAGCAGCTGAATTATGGATGATGTCACCATGAAGTCTATGAGCAAAGAGTAATGTTTAAACATTTGTAATGCACCAGCAGCACATTTTATCAATAGTATGCATATATTTTTAGACCAAGTCGTCATGAATCTGGCCTGGCCTCTATCATGCTGCGATGTATTCTGTAATACAGGCTGAGGTTCACAGACAGTAAAACGGTTTCCATAGAGTCTTTTTTACCGAACCGACGATGAGCAAACAGTTTTTTTTAGTTTACTTCTGTGGCTTTTAAGCCAACAATAGTGTCTTAAACTCAAATTTCTACTCGGAAGATCGCAAAATTTACAGTTGAATGCAGTAAGCAGCATTTAACCTTCAGTTTTATTGTCAGAAATTGTGATTTTTCATTGTCTTCTAGCTGCTGTTTTGCACTCCATTAATATTTATTGTTTGGCTCTTTCAGTTCATATTAGCTAGGTAATAGTCTTTTTATTTATTTATTTTTCTGTCATATTATTTAAGGTCAGATGAAAATAGGTAACTCAAAAAAAAAGATTACTTTAAACCTAAATCTACCAGTAGACATAATAATTCTAAGCTTAACTTTAACCTGTTTTGACTGATTAAAAACAGACTAAACCTTTCCTGCTTCAGGTCAGTTAAATGGAAAAATGTCAGGTCAATTTGTTAATTATCAGAAAAATGTGTGAGATTAAAAAAAAGTTTATTACTTTATTCAAATTCATACATTTACTTACAGTGAGACACCTCCATACGCATCTGTAAGCTGATGATTCATCTGAGGCCTACAGTACCAGTGGAACAATGTTACAGAAACACGTCAGGCAAACTGCTTCCTCATCTGAAATCAAGACAGAAATATCAGAAAGAAAATGTCCCTGATGTTCGTCTGGGAATGATCAATTTCAATAAATCCGGTTTGTCATTAGGGTACAATTTCCAGATGCTTTTGGGTGTCACTTCCATCAATTCAAACAACAAAATATAGGTGTAAACACACTGGTAATGTCCAGCAGCAAATCGCCGAGGATAGTACGGAAGAGGATTAGGGCCACTAACAAAAAAAAAAAAAAAGTTAACCGATTTTTGAATTTTATTTCAGTTTAACATGGGAATTCCGACTTTTTTTCTTAGAATTCTGACTTTTTCTCAGAATTCTGACTTTTTTCTCTGAATTCTGACTGAATTCTGACAATAAAAAAAGTCAGAATTCTGAGAAAAAAAATCAGAATTCTGACTTTAATCTTAGAATTCTGAGATTAAAGTCAGAATTCTGACTTTTTTCCCCATACTATACTGAAATAAAATAAAAAAAAAACAGTTAACTTTTTTTTTTTTCAGTGGCCCTAATCCTCTTCTGTAGGATAAAGACCAGTTTTGTGAGCCAGAAATGAAACAATGAAGATACAGAATAGTTTAAAAAATGCGCACACACAAAAAAAGAAGAAATCTAAATACATTTTTACTTAAAATTAAGTCATTTTTTTCTGGAGACACTTTGCCAATGTTATAAGACAATTTGCATTAAAAAAAAGAAAAATAGAGCTACAGTCTCTTATTTCAAAGGCATAATATGTATTTTATTTGATGGTATAAATACTCTTGCAATTGGCATATCATCTTATTTATCTACTCAAATTTAGGGTAAATACACTTATTTTAAGAATTTCAGACATTTGTTTTTGTTTTTGCAGGCTATCAACAGATAAAAAAGCCTGAGCCTTCATGGCTTAAAATGCATCTCTCAGAGAAAAAGGCAATTACTTCATAAGCACACATTTAAACATTCACAAATTGGAAAGATGTCAAATTATCAGGTGCAGAGATGGAAAGAGTACAAAAAAAATTGTAATTGAGTAAAAGTATCTTTACTTTGCCTAAATTCTACTCAGAGTAAAAGTAAAATTACCCATCTCAAAATTTACTCAAGTAAAAGTACAAAATTACTTCATTTAAAATTGTAATTGAGTAAAAGTATCTTTACTTTGCCTAAATTCTACTCAGAGTAAAAGTAAAATTACCCATCTCAAAATTTACTCAAGTAAAAGTACAAAAT
>NW_015150510.1:539156-540812 GCF_000732505.1 Cyprinodon variegatus
AAAAAGTACTCAATTACAGTAACTTGAGTAAATGTAATTCATTACTTTCCACCCCTGATCCGGTGAAACTTTAACCAAACAGTTTGGTCGTATTCAACACAGTTGTATTTGCTGCAGAAGGGACTGGTGGCAAACATTAAGAGAAAATATCAAAGCATCTTAACGTCAATGAGGAAGTACAAAGTTTATTATTTGTTCTTTCTAATGTGCAATGCTCCTGAACATATCGAAAAATTTTCAGAAAGTATCTTAAGAGTAAAATAGTCACTGTTTGGTGGTGTGGTAATCACAAAACCCTGATTTTAGTCTCACAGAAACATTTTTGGGAAGCTAAGAAGCCATAGGTTAGCAACGAGGCCTAGAAAAGTGATTGTTACATCTGTTCAGATTTAAAGAGCAGATGTTTCAGTGGAAAGCCTGTGCAGGAAAACCTAAAAGGTCTGAATTATAAAATTTAAAACAGAATTCTACCAAATGTTAAAGTCTGACTCTGAGTTTAAAGCAATCATGTATAACCTTTAGCCAGCCGCGGTCTTTCTGCATGGAGTTTGCAGGATGTTTCTTTCTGTGCATGCGTGGGTTCTTTCCGGGTACTTCAGCTTCCTCCCACAGTCCAAAAACATGACTACTGGGTTAATTGGCTTCTTTTTTCTCTTCTTCTAATTGGTCTTAGGTGTGTGTGTGCATGATTTTGCATCTTTGTTTGTCTGTGTTGCCCTGTGACAGACTGGCAACCTGTCTGTGTATCCTGTCTCTCCCCGTTGACAACTGGAGATAGTCAACGGCCTCACCACGACTCTGATAGCAATAAAGGCTGATTTATACCCAGAAACCAGGTCGTCTGCATATGCGTCGCAGTCAACGCAAAAATGCCCCCACCCCTTCCGCAGACCCTCTACTGCACCTCTCCATAATTGTAGGTGACTGCAAACAGTGCCGCAGATAGGCCTCTGATTGGTCAAATCTACATCCGCTCTACACTATCCGTTTTTCCTGTTTGTTGCCTTACCTGTTTTATTTTTATAACCGCCATTGTGGAAATCGACATGCGAAGTTGGACCAGCTAGAAGAGCGAGGTGCGCGAGAACGATAGGACACTTTCTCCACCTGTATCTCTGCTCTTTTTCACCCTCATATCCCTCTGTTGTCGCACAAACTTGGCCCCACTTCCTCACCGCCTGAAACGTATCTAGACCCACGGCTAGTACTCAATTGTGGTCTGCACTATGTCCAATAACATAGCGCAGACCACGCTTCGATATTGGGTAAATATCAAAAATGTCTGCAACAAGCTCACTGCGCCACGCTGCTGCGGGACGACGACCAGCCCTTAAAGGAGTCATAGGATGCAAAACTGAGTTTCCATTGTCATAGATGAACAACGATAGTTCAGTGGGTGAAATGGACGTACAGAGAAGTTAAAACCTCCTTTCTCTGCAAATCTCACAATTCTAAACCTCCACCATAAAACGGGCTCATCATTTCGGTACTTTAAACGAAGCACCAAAATGACGTCCATTCGGGGATGTTGCCTTATTTGGTTCTGTCCGCAAATTTTGTCACGCCAGAAATTGACATACAGACCAGCCTACTGGTTCACCGGCCGACAAACACGAATAGAGGGAGATTTAAGCTGTTTAGCCAACAGTTGGGTTT
>NW_015150510.1:541242-543925 GCF_000732505.1 Cyprinodon variegatus
TGGAAGGATGATTCTGTTGCTAAGCTCTTGATAGCAATGCTAGCATATCTATGGTGACCAGATTTGGAATTCTGAAAAGGAGGACCCATTTTTCTGCTACAACTTTATTCTCATAATTTTATAACTTTATTCTCGAAATAGTAAAAAACCATCTCTATCCTGGCTCTAATACTTCGTTGTATCTTTGGGGCGGATCTTTCTACCTGCACCACAAAGTGTTTGTATAGTTTCATAGTTGGTATTTAGTTCCACATTTAGTTTGGTATTTCATTTATATGTATATTTTCTAATGGGTGCACACTTTAGTTAATGACTAAATGGTTTAACTTACTTTTTCTTCCACCTCCTACTGTTCTGCAAATGCAGATCAGCTGGAGGTGGAAGCAGCCAGGAACAAACAACTTTTCCAAGAACACGGGGGGATTTTGTTTAAGTTTACTGTAGTCATATTGTCACCTTAAAATAAAATTATTTCGGCTAAGTTAAAGAGTTGTTTTATTTAAGTTTTCCGCTTTGTATGGACTTTTATTTATTTATTGCTTCTGTTAAATAAAAAAAACAGAAGCAATAATGTGGCAAATTTGGGATATTTAAACAGCCTCTGCTCTTTATCAGTAGGTCAGTTAGTTACTGTTCATTTGTCCTCAATTGAGTTTGGTCCAAATCCATGTTATTTATTATTTAAGCTATTTTTTTTATTGCTTTTGAGCCTTTGTTAAATATTTTTGACCCCTCAAATAAACATTTTTTTTTTTCAATTTTTGAACACCTTTTTTTCCCCATTTAAGTTCGGTCCCTCACAGTCATGCAATGCAAAGGATTGTGGGAAACTGTTTAACTTGTAGCGGCTTTTAGGAATTTGTAAGCACTGTGATTTAAGGAATTCAAAACAATATGATTTATATTTCAAACAATCAATGGGGTCTAATAGAAAGAACTTGAAGTAGTCTCCCAAGGAGTGAATGAACATGGTTAACAATAAAATCTTTATTCCTATTTTCTGTTGTGTTTCTTAAACCTTTAAAGCAGCTCTAAAGACAAACAAAAACACGGAGTGTGTGGTCCACTCAGAAGCCACCGGAGAACTGTATATTCGATGAGACAGTGGACACTTCAGCAAGCCCTCCATCCAGCGAGAGCGCCATGAAGGCATGCTGCTGCGACTGCACAGCCTCATCAGGGGACATAAAAGAAAGAGGCTGCTCTGGCAGCCTTTTGAATAAACGAGCTTATTGAGAAGTCCAAACACACACACACACACACACACACACACATGCAGGTGCGTTGCTCTTACATCCAAGAGACTTGATTTTCTTTGATGTTAGATCTGCCGCATTTGTTGTTGCAAAACTGTACACGTGTACTCCGCTACGGGATAATATAAAGACCTTTCATCACTGGCTCTCTGTAGCTAAATAAAGATCAAGACATTTTTATTCCAGTGAAGAACGAACGATGTGAGGTCACGGGTGTTTCCAAGGTTGCAGCTTTGCAGCACCCACTGCTGCGGGATCTTAAGAACCAAGGTTCTAATTGAGCTTTTAAGAAACAGCATGCATTAATTATGGAATGTTGTAGTATTCCTACCTCAGTTTGTTTTAAATGGGATGAAAGAAGAATTAGAAGGCAATGATTCTGGAGAATTACCAAACAACCCCGCTAACTCTGATACCCCTGAATAAAATCCATCACAGCTCCTGATATTTTTCTTTAAGATCAAAAAGTAGGAAACCAGGACTTGTATGGAGCAGGTAGGAGGAAAGGAGACCTTTATATACCATAGAGGGTTTGATCAATGTTCTTATGTTCTTATGACCAGATGGCACTAATAAACACTATTGATTGATTAGTTTGTGAAGATTCTCAGTCATCCAGGTCATAGTCATTCCAAAAAATTTAGAAAACAATCCACTGGACTTTGTTTCCAAGTTTTAAGACGTTTCACTCCCCATCCAGGAATGTTTTTCAATTCAAAATGTCAGAAATAGTGTTTTGGCTTAGGAAACATGCAACTTGAACTGGACGAATGGGTCCGCCCTTTTGAAGTGGGGATCGTTTGGGTTCTTTGTTAGCCTGAGATGCCCTATACCTGTCTATGACTCCCTGAAAGGGGGTTCAGTAGAAGGAACTGTTGGCCGGACTGATTAGGCGAGGTGTTCTATTCCCTTGAATGGGGTGGGGTTGCAAAGGGGCGGACCCATTCATCCGGTTCAATTTGCATGTTTTCTAAGCCAAAACAAGGTTTTGTTTTTGGTTCACTCTAAAAAGTCTTGAACTCAACCATATTTCTGACTTTTTTTTTTCTGAATGTGTAAAGATTTTACTATATTAACAGTAATGGAGATAATATTGCCTTTTCAAAATTCAAAGTACCCTGGGCAAAATAAATAAAATCAAAGAAGTGTCCTGCCATGATTATGAAGCTGATCCCAGTGGAAATGAGTCCCTAACTATGTAGGGGCAGCGATAGCCATACTAACTATGGAGGGGCAGTGCTAGCCATGCTAACTATGTTCGGGGCAGTGATAGCCATGCCAACTATGATCGGGGCAGTGATAGCCATGCTAACTATGTAGGGGCAGTGCTAGCCATCCTTACTATATAGGGGCAGAGATAGCCATGCTAACTATGTAGGGGCAGTGCTAGCCATCCTTACTATATAGGGGCAGAGATAGCCATGCTA
>NW_015150510.1:547471-549940 GCF_000732505.1 Cyprinodon variegatus
CCCGTTACTAGTACCTAATAAAGTGGCCGGTGAGTGTATTAGCTGCGTTTCCTTCAAATCTGGCCTTTATGGATGATGGAAGGCTGTGTTGAAAGGAAGCAACAAGTGTATGTAGATTATTACAAAACACAGGCATTGAATAAAAAGCTCTCCATGATTATAGCCTTGAAGGGACCTCACATGTAATCTGCAACAAACTCATTCTCACTCCCAACTCAAGCGGCAATATGTGACGAGTTGGGAGTGAGAATATGTTGCGTCAACAGCTACGATTTATAATGGCCTGATAATGCAAGATTCACTATAATAACATAAAAATACAATCTTATAATATCAGGTACAACTTTGTTAATTAAGTGAGATTTCAGGCAAAAACCAAAATATCAACCTTTCTGTTGATTTACAGAGATATATGAATAAGATGGTCACATATGCATAAGGTCGACTGCTGCCTATTTGCTGAAGTAAGATATTTCAGATGAAAACAGATGTTTGCTCGTTGAGAGTTTGACATGAAATGACAGGAAATGGGTCCGTGGAGATTGATTTGCCCCAGAAGGATGCTTATAAGGCTGGTCAAAAGCAAAACTATACACTGTGCATGCTCACTATGCACATTCATGCAGCAGATACAGGGTCAAAGCATCTCAACTTTCAATTTTACTGCAGCACCGTACTTTCTGCCATGGTGGTAAAACTAATAGATGGCGAGATTGGCGCATCTGTGGGTTAACATACTATGTGGGTGTGTGGGTGTGTGCCAGATGGATAAAGAGAGAAAAGAAAAGAAGCAGGTATGAGAAATTAGAAAAAAAGGACAGAGAGTGAACAAAGCAAGTAAGTAACAGAGAGAGGGGGAGGGAGAGATGGAGAGAGAGAGAGAAGAAAAAGAGATGGGCTGAACATCAGCCGTCACAGAGGAAATCAAAGCAGCAGTAAAACTGGAGCTCCAGAGTAAAAAAAAACAACTACTTTAAATATAAAGGGACCTGATCAGATCTTTAAAAACATTTGACTTTTTATCATTTTATCCACAAGTTCCACGATCCACAGGTGAGTTTCTTTGATTTTCTTCTTCACATTAATCTTAATGACTTCTGCATGTTAAGTGTAGATATACAGATCCACTGTGGGAATCCAAACAAACGCCTCTCTGGAGTCTTTACTAAACTGAACACGCATTCTTTAAAAGACAACAATCTGACAGCACTTCAAGTAATAAACGATCCTTAAAATGAAACAAACATACTTATTTTGTTTTTCTTTTAGAGAAAAAGATCGATGTTAGAATTATTAGACCTCTTCTGCTGAGACTGACGCAAAGTTGTGTTGATTACTTTTCCATGTAATCGATCATCTGGTTGAAACGCTTTTTATCTGACCGGTACTGCTATAAATAAATAAATAGCCACTTCAAAGGCTTAAGAGGCAACAGTTTGCTCTAAGGAAAGAGGGTGTAAGACACTGGGATCAATTAGAAAAAAAATAAAATATGCAGTTTTTATCATGATATTTCAATTACAATGAAAAAACATCACTAATTAAGGTCGTTTTAATGATAAAATTCAAGTTCCCAAAGTAGAGGTAGTGAGAAACCAAGTAGGGGGTCTTTCACAATCATTTTGATGGTAAATAGAGAACCAAAATGTATCATAAGATAAATAAATGTACCGCAAAATGAGCAGATGGAATATTTATTGATTCAAATATCTAACACATGATTAGAAAATTTAATATGCCAGGAAATTTTTATTAAATTAGATAAATAAATGTCCCATTAAGTAATAAAAACTTTAAAATGTATCAATTAAATACTTAAATGTTTTAAAAACTGTATTTAAAGATTAATGATAATTATAGATAAATAAAGCATTAGGTAGTTATATTTTTTTAGGGAGTCCCCAGTCAGTTTCAGTTTTCATTTTGGGGTCACAAATGTAAGGAAATACCAGATATAATGTATGAGTCGACTGAAAAATGTGTTTTCCACAGAGGTGGGTCTTTAAGGAACTCAAAGATAATTTTTGATTAAAGCAAACAAAATAGTGGATTCATGTAGATAATAATTCACTGGAAAACAATCTAAATCTAGATAAGTCATTTTTTCTTAAAATAAATGCATTTATTCTTGGATTGAGGAGTTAAAAGTGACATTTTGCCAATGGAACGAGACAATTTACTCTTAAAATAGGAAAACACAACTGCATTGTCTTATTTCAAGTGCATTTTATCTAATTATCTTATTTTAAGAGTAAAAATACTCATTCCATTGGCAAACTACCTCATTTACTTACTGAAATTAAGGGTAAATACACTTAATTTAAGACATTTTTACTTATTTCTAGATCGTTTTTCCAGTGTACCTTTTTTTTCTTGACTTTTTAGCTTTTTAATTAATTTTTTTACCTTTTTTCTTGACTTTTAAATTAGCTTTTAACTTTTTAATGAAGTTTTACCTTTTTTTAACTT
>NW_015150510.1:551440-557857 GCF_000732505.1 Cyprinodon variegatus
GAGGCTTCTGGCCAAAATAAAACCAAATCTTTCAAGGCAACAGTTTGAAATGGTTATTACTGAGATAACGGATTAATCCAGGTGTGTCTGGCCATGGTTACTGAGGTCAGACACACCTGGATTAATCAGTTCACCCAGAAGAAAAAGAGAAGAAACAAAAGAGCTGCTTGAAGTTCAGGAAGTAGTGGAGTTGTGCATAGAGCCCATTAATTTCATTTTGGATATAGAAAGTGATTTTTCAATGCTTTTTCAGGTCAATATTCAGGAATTTGGGCGTACTGATGCTCAGTGTGAAAACTCCCCTATGTAACATGAGAGGGTTGGATCCATCACTGTATGAGTCATGTGATGCAAAAAAAGGTTTTACAGCAGTCTGAGCTCCCCTTAAACACCAGAGCTAACTAAGATAATCCCAATCTGTTGGTCCAAAGTGGTCTGCTATCAGATTCCAAAACACAGAGACCGTTTCTCAATTCACTAGAACACGTAAGGACTTGTGTCCTCGCCATGTACGTTCTTGACAAGAACACAGTAAAGTCTGGACTTGGGGAGAACGGGAGCACGTAGTATAAATATGGGTCAGTTGCAACAGAGACGTAGTTGCAGCTTAATTTCACCTCCTGTTATTAAAGGGGAACACCGTTTTTTTACATTGGGCCCTTGATTTTACGTTATTACATCATGTTCTACTCACCAATATTAATTTTGTGTCATTTGGAGCCGTTCTGAAGTAACGTCTTCCTATTGGCAACAGTTGAAGGCACAAACTAAACTGTTCATAATTTATTCTTTATGGTACGCCAGCATTCATAACATTTATGCGAATCACTGTCCCCCAGACATCCGCGGTTATATTTTTTAGATTTTTATTTTTTAAAACAAAGTGGAGTGTGTATGACGTCATCCGCGTGCCGGACTGGAGTTTTGACAGGCAGCCCGGGCCACAGGCAGCTACGCCCTACTCCTTATATTCATTCGGCTAGCTAATCTGAATCGTTCAATTCCATTTAGAGAGATAGATCATCTGTGGTAGCAGCACTAGACATCTTCCAGGCATGTAAGTTAAACTAGCGGCAGTTCAGCGAACAGGATGAATGAACGGTAGCCAGCGCGTGTGTCAGGTTGGGTGGAGATTTTTTGAGGATGAAAATGCAGAGATAAGGAGGCAGAGATGAGTTTGTAGATTTAATGAGGAAAAACTGAGATAAACATCTAAAAATACTTAGAACCAAAAACTAGCAGACATCAGTGAAAAACTCTTGTGGGGAGTCGGGAATGAAGGAGCAACAAGACAACAACAAGGAACGAGCAAACAGTGACTCAACACGAGGTGTATAAATGGGAGACTGAACAAAGACCAGACTAATCAGCAGATTGGGAGCAGGTGCAGACAGAGGAGACTAGAAGGGAGCTAGGGAAGAAGAGACTGACACAAGAGGGCAGCAGAGGGCAAACAAGAACTCAAATACAATAAAAAATAACTAGAAAAACACAAAAAGCTTAAATGAAACCAATAAACTTGAAAACACAGAAAGACATGAAATAAAGTATAACTGAAAACTCAAAAAAGAAAACTTAAACGGAACCAGAAAGTGCGGAGTCATGACAATGAGGCTTAGACCAGAGAAAAAGGCTAGAATCCACCATCCCTGCATTCTGGATTTATTTCCAAATAGGAATTTAAATAAACTACATTCATAGAGAAATACCAATTGATCACAATCACATTTAACGCCGCCACCTTCAAATGTTACCTTACTAAAAAGTGTGCACATCAAGTATGCCAACTTTAAATACTGGTACATACAGTAGTACAGAAGTGTGTAAAGCTTCATGATGCAAGAAGAAGAAAAAATAGGCAAAAAAATTTAACTATTTTAGAACTAGTCTGAAATGCAAAAAAAAGTTAGCCACAAAATTAGCCACAAAAAGTTAAATTCCACATATGGCCTTTGTGTAGTTTTCTGTCGGGTATTTGCCATTTTCTGACTCTCTGACTGCATAAACAAACACTATGTCTTTCTGACCAATGAGATGCCATAGAAAGGCCTTTTACAACATGCCATTGCTGCAGAGGTTAGAGCAGCAAAACAGTCACTCCAGCTGTTCTCAAAGTCTTTGGTTGAGAAGTCCAACAGGTTGCTAATGACTCCTGAGGAAGTTTGTTAAACCCAAATTAAGGCATGCATTGATGCCAGCTGAAGCTATAGTTATACTGTTGGACAGCATCTGTTAGGAAAGGTCATAAAGTATATCAGAATACGTTTATGAGCCAGAGCTCTTTCCTCTCCAGCAATCACCCTTATGCAAGGTTAGAGCAAAGGTGGGAAACAGAAAGGTGGAAGGTTTTTTTTCCCCCCCTTTCTCGTTTGAGAAAGGCTTTCATTTATACCATCTACCGTAAATCCTCTAATATAGGCCGGGGCTTTTATTTCACTCAGGTACATCTTGGTCCAGGCCATTATTGGAAGGAGGCCAGGCCTCTATTTCTATTTGATCAGAACTGACTACCAGTGGAATTAATAAAAAAAAAAGATTTTGTGTCTCTTTGAACCTATAAAATACTAGGTTCATTTATTGAAAAAGTACAGTTACCATAACGGTATACAGAACATTATTCAGACATCTTCCAGCAGCTGCAATTTTTCTGAACGGCAATACAAAAAAAAGGGACAGAATGGAACCTTGGCCAAACTGACTTGCGAAACAAAGTTTTAAAAAAGATGAATGGAAACTGTTCTGCCATCACAGCGAAATTTTATTTGAGGCAGGCTAAGTGGAAGTAGGCTACCAGTATTTTAACGCTGCCTGGTTACCAGACCTACCGTTAGCAAACATTGCCCCCCTGTGGTACTTGTATGTTACTATCACAAGTTGTTGAGGACTGCCCAGGAACATCGTTGGTTTTAATTATAGCCCCGGCCTGTATAAGAGTCCGGCCATTATTTACTTCCGCCAACATCCAGACAGGCCATTATTAGAGACCAGGCCGCTTATGGAATACAGGCCAATATTAGAGAATTTACGGTAGATTACTTTAATATTACTGTAAAGAAAAGGAGCAAAGCTAGAGGAAAACTAGAGGATGCACTGCATCTTTTGGATCCTATTCATGAATCAATCAACAGGATATGGAGCAGCATTTTTACCAGATGAATGAAAACTAACACATCAAGTGGTCAACAAAACCAGCGGGGCAATTGACCAATCGGCTGATTTTTAGACACAGTTTATTATTAAGGCTTAGCTTTAAAACTTTAATCATGACTGGTGTGTTTTAACGTGTTGCAGTTATAGTGATGCAATAGAGGACTGTGCAGCATTTAAATGAGCCATGTCAACGGTGTGGGGGTAGCCCCTAGGTGTTAAAAGGTTAAGGAAATTTAATACAGGCAAAATATCGGTTATAAGCGATTACAGACATACTGATGTAGTTACTAATATGAGGCTAGAGCCTTATTAAACATAACATGATGCTTTTTCGCTCTGGTTCATAGACACTAATTTGTAAAAATATCTATGTCTTGGCTCCAAATAAATTAGTCATTGTCTCCCCCTAGTGGTCTGGAGCTTTTTCATTACATCAAGCCAGTTTGCAGTGGAATATTTTTTTGCTTGCAGTTATTTTTGCTACTCGAAGGATTTTCCCTTTGCGTGTGTGTTGTTTGGTAGCATTATTTATGTACAGTATTTGCAGCAAGTTAAAATGAAAGGATTTACTCAAAAACATCCTTTTTTTAATTAAAGGTTTGTTTTTTTTTTACTGACAAATATAGGATATTTTCTTATACATATTTCTGACTTTACAGTGTCATTAATAGGCTTAGTTTAAAGGTTGAAAAAACTTGGTCTGGTTTTTTGACAGGAAATAAAGACTTTAGAGCTTCAAAAAAGTAAGGTGTTCTTTGACAGATTTGGATGACTTTTTAACATTAAATTTTTATTTTTTATTATTATTATTATTATTTATTTTTATTTTTTTTGGGGAAATGTGTAAATTAATCCAAAAAACTAAGATTCCTTCCAGCAGAAATTAGAACTTTTCATTTTCAAAAAGTTGGTTTGTTTTTTCTGGAAAATATGTCAAAATAATTAAGAATTTTAATTTTTTTAATTTTGTTTTATTATTTTGCAGAATTTTCTAATTTTTTTTAACAGGAGAAAGCTTTGTTTTTTATGGAAAATATCTTGAAATCATAAAAAAAAAAAATCTTTTTTTTTTGGTGAAATGTATGACTTTTGAACATCAAGAAGTGCCGAGTACTTTTCTGGACTAACAGTATTTGGTAAAATTGATCACTTTTCAAGTTCCATATATTTGAAATTATTCTAAAAACCTTTTAGAAACCTTTTAAAAAACAATTTTTTGGCAGAAATGTACTCCTTTTTTTCCCTCTCATCCACAATGGCCCTAATACTGTGCTGTACTTTAGCTACTGTAAGAACTCATGCATGAAAAACTTCTGTTTGGAAATGTTTATGACCCTTGCAATTCAACCAGACACTGTGATGAAGGAGGTACCTGGTACTTTGGCTCTTTACCAAATTGAGTCAAAATACATTAAAGTAATTCCTGCCATACTTGATTTACATATTAGTTCTACTCCAAGCACCCCAGCAATTTTCTGATTCCATCGCCACCTACTGGTTCTTTTTGGAAAAAAAAAAAGGTGATTGATTTAATTTAGAGGGAAAGAAGAGAACCCAAAGACACTCTGGATCTCATTGTGACCTGACGATGAAGCAATTAAGTTGACGTGTTTTCCAAAGTTTAAATGTAAGGTTATCTATCAAATGTGATGACTTTTTCTGTCTCCTTTACACCTTTAGATCTAATAAGTGAGAGACCTCTCTTCGGCTGTCAAGATGCCAGAGCTGAACTGCTCTCTCGCTGCTCTCGTCATGACCGCTAACACAGTCTTCAGTGACAGGCGCTGCCCGGAGATTGCTATGATGTGTGGGATGAATATCTCCTGGCTTTTAGCCAATGCTACAGAGAGGGATGTGAGGGAAATGTGCTTGAGCGAGGAACAGTACCTTACCCTGCAATTAGGGCCAGTAAAGTCCCCCTGCTTTCTCCCTGTGTGTATCACCTACCTCCTCATTTTCATGGTAGGCGTCCTGGGAAATTCCCTGACCTGTGCTGTGATTTTGCGCTACAAAGTGATGCAGACGCCCACCAACTACTACCTGCTCAGTCTGGCCATCTCTGACCTGCTGGTGCTGCTGCTGGGCATGCCGCTAGAGCTCTACGAGATGCAACAGAACTACCCATTTCTGCTCGGGACGGGGGGCTGCTACTTCAAGATCTTTTTGTTTGAGACCGTCTGCTTTGCCTCCATCCTGAATGTAACGGCCCTCAGCGTGGAACGTTACATCGCAGTGGTGCACCCCCTTAAGGTCAAGTACCTGGCAACTCGCGCTCACGTCAAGAGGGTCATCTTAGTCCTGTGGGGGCTTTCCATGCTGTGTGCGGTGCCAAACGCCAGTCTGCATGGGATTGTGGTCGTTCCTCCACGGTTTGGACGAGAGTTTCCACAATCTGCTACCTGTAGTACGTCAAGAACTTCGGATGTATATAGTCAATATTTACAGTCTTCTGGACTTGATACCTCACTGGATGGGATTGTTTAACCTCTTATCTCTGTCCTCAGGTCTGGTCAAGCCCCCCTGGATGTACAACCTGATCATCCTGATCTCCACCATAGTTTTCTTTGCCCTCCCTTTGCTGATCATCAGCATTCTTTACCTGCTCATTGGTCTGCAGCTGCACAGGGAGAAGGTCAGAAACATGGCAGGGGCCAACGGCAGCTTAGGACCTGACAGTCTTTCCAAGTCCCACAATCAGAGACTGAGCAAACGCAACCTGCAAGTCACCAAGATGCTCTGTAGGTGTTTTATTTTTATTTTTTTCCTTTATTTAACAAATAATAAAATGGTGGTAGTATAAAAGGAGGCAGAAGATGCTGATAGAAATGTGGAAGATTGTTTGCAGTTTGAAAGAAATCCCTCTCATGTTAAATGTCATTGTTAGGTTCCCATTTTGGGTCAAAGCCTCGGTTCCGGGTTGTTAGACCTGTGGAAAGGTTTAAGCATCTGACTGATTGTCGTTTAAGTCAATTCAATTCAGTTTATTTATAAAGTGCAAATTCACAACACATTTAATCAAAAGGCCATTTACAGGGACAATTCAACCAGATCATCCAGTCAGATTAGGTCAACGTTTTCTAAGGAAAACCAGTTGATTGCATCGACTCATTGACTCAAAGGCAATCCATCACACCAAGCATGCCTGTAGTGACAGTGGAGAGGAAACACTCCCTGTTAACAGGACGAAACCTCCAGCAGAACCAGGCTCAGTGTGAGCGGCTATCTGCGGTCGACTGGGGTTCAAAGACACAGAAGCAGACAAAAAAA
>NW_015150510.1:558985-567825 GCF_000732505.1 Cyprinodon variegatus
ATGATTTGCCAATGGAATGAGTAGATAATATTTACTTGAAATAAGACTATAAAATAGTTTTTTCTTATTTTAAAAGGAAATTGTCTTGTTCCATTGGCAAAGTGTCTTACTTACCTCCTCAAATCAAGGAAAAACACACTTATTTTAAGAAAAAATAACTTATTGAGATTTCTATTTTTTGCAGTGTGTAGGTTCTGTTTTTTTGGTCCTTCAATCCAAAGCAGACATACTAACCTGCACAGCACAGATATTTGTAAAAAACCTTCCAAAGTTTAGAGCAAAATATGTTTTCTGTGGCAGTAAACAGAGTAAATAGCAGGTTCTGTGTGGTTTTATTTTACCTACAATGTTAAGTTTAAGCTCTGTTCTTTGAGTTGGGATTAGGTTTAGAACTAAGGTGTTAATTCAGTTTAGGTTAGGATTAGTAAAGGGTTAGGCTTTATAAAAATAATGCAATTCAATGAAATGTCCCCCATATGACATGAAAATAAAGCTGTGTGTTTGTGTGTGTACTCCAGGCGTGCTGGTTATCGTCTTCAGCCTCTGCTGGGCCCCCTTCCACGTGGACCGCCTGATGTGGAGCTACATCACCTCCAAGCAGCATCAGATGATCTATGAAAAAGTCCACATCATCTCCGGGGTCTGCTTCTACCTGAGCTCCGCCGTCAACCCCATCCTCTACAACCTGATGTCGACCCGGTTCAGGGAGAGGTTTGGCCACATTACATGCCACGCCAAAGGCTGTCCGGCACGTTCACACTTTAAGATGAATCAGCGCAACACCTTGAACGAGGAGGTGCAGAACAGCAAGAATTGGACTAAGAGAGAGACCTTGAATTAATAAAAAAAAAAAAAAAGTTGCCAGAAATAAATTGGCAAAAGAAGTGAAAGAAGGAAGCGGGGGTCGGAATTGGACTTGACAGGGTTCGTTTATATGGTAATTTAATGAGCTCTGAAATCCTCTGGAGGATTCTGGGCTGACCACCACTGTCATCCAGGCTCCAAATTAGAGGATATCTTTTAGAAAGGAAAGTTTTTCCTCATACCAACAATTGGCTTTTAAGTTAAATCCTATTATAAGCATCAAAGCCCTCCTCTGGGCAAAAAAATCCAACCTGCACTGCGATGCATGTCTAATTCTATATCTATTTCTCACAATTATGGTCAAAAACACCCTGAATATGGGACATTAAACTAGTGACTTTTAATCTGACTCTGAATCAGAAGGCCTCAACTTGACTTGGTTTTCTTACACTTCACTTTGTGAAAGTTCTCCATCTCTTCTCAGCTTGAACCACTGATGTTTCTCTGAACTCTGACCTTTACTTTCCTCTCATGCGGTGAACGGTTCACTGCTTTTGGAAGCGTGCTGGGACTCATGCTTCATGACTATGAACGTTTTTAGCAGACACCTGCAGCGTTTCAGCCTAAACCGACTGCTGCTTGTAAATGCATCCACCTCGAGTTTCATCCGAAACCTGAGAGTATGATGTCACCTCTATCCTCTGGTATCCTTGTGTTGATGTGCAGTGCTTTGTTTGTTGTGCCAAACTGCAAAAAGTTAAAGTAGCCCAAGTAATTTTTTCTTGAAATCAATGTATTTTCCCTTGATTTAAAGTTGGAGGGAATTTTGTTCCATTATTTTTGCAAGCAAAAGATATTTTAAAATGGAAATTTAAAAAGAAATGATGAAGAAATGATTTAGAAAAGAAAAATGATGAGTAACTTTGCTGTTTCCTCAAAGTTTAATCTTTTTGCAAAATTATAGTTTTCCCACTTTTTATTTTATTTTTTGCAGATTTTATATTTTCATGTTTTATTAAAATTCCTCTTTCAGATATTACAAATTCCAGTCTTTCCAAATTGCATTTCTAAGCATCCTCTTTACTTCTGGTTGCAGGTTTTCCTCTGGAGTGAGGAGCGAACAGTGTTTCTATTGATCTGCTTTGTATCTGGCTTAAAGTGAAGAGAATATATATATCTGTTGAACTCAACTAAAAAAAAAAAATAACTCAACTTAATTTTAAAAAGAAAAATCTGAAAAACTTAAAATACATTTTGAAATATACAATTTGTAAAATAAATAAATAAAGTTTATAAAAAAGAAAGTTTAAAAATCATTTTTGGAAAAAAAAAATAAAGGAATGGGGAAAAGAAAATGCTATCTAAGGAAACAGCAAAATTTCTGAAAACCTTTAAGTTCATTTCTGGATTCTTCACATTTCCATTAATAAAACTTTTTTTTTTTTCGATTTAGAAAATTATTTACTTGGAATAATAATGAAACAAAATTTACTCCATATTTGAGCAATGGTATAAGATGATTGATGTTTAAAAAAAAAAAAAAGGAAAAAAAAGAACTTCAAGTCAAGTGAAAAAACCCTAGATTCGTTGGCAGATAATGTTATTTACCTGCTGAAATTTAGGGTAAATACACTTATTTTGAGAAATTATATTGCATTTTTCTTAGATCAGTTTTTGCAGTGCATTTCATTTATCACCTAAATGTTTCCGTTTGATAACAAACCATAAAAGACATTCTCCCATGAGGTTTTGGTGTGAATTTTGTCTTGAGTAGTGAAGCCTTCTTTTTCCATCAACTTATTAAGAAATGTGCAGTTGTTGGAACTATATTTAGAAAACTTTAAAATGATTGATCAAAGTCTTAGTTTGTCATTCAGGGTTAGCCCTGGGGGGAATCAATATTCTGCACACTTTTGGGTTTAGGCTTCCTCCAAAACTTTTTTATTTTTATTTGTTTAGTTCTTCCAAACAATTATTTCACAAAACAACACCAAAAATTTTACTAATCTAGAAAAATGGCTTAAAGAAAATGAGGTAAACAAAGACAAACTTAACTGAGGCACCTTCTGAATAGCGCATCGGTTAGGACTCTTTACCCAGAGCAGAAATTAGTCAGCAGGCAGCATGATAAGTGCTATTCGAATGGTTTTAATTCAATTCAGTTTATTTCTAAAGCACCAATTACCAACACATGTCATCTCAAGACACTTTAAAGTTCACCAGCTCATACAGTCAAATTGATTCAAAGATGGTGATGGTGGTGATGATCATGGTGATGTGGTGAGGATGGTGGTGATGGTGATGGTGATGAGGATGGTGATGATAGTGATGGTGGTGATCATGGTGATGGTGATGGTGGTTTTGGTGGTTATGATGGTGGTGATGGTGATGGTAATGGTGGTGATGGTGATGGTGGTGATGATCATGGTGATGTGGTGAGGATGGTGGTGATGGTGATGAGGATGGTGGTGATGGTGGTGATCATGGTGATGGTGGTGAGGATGGTGGTTTTGGTGGTTATGATGGTGGTGATGGTGATGATGATGATAGTAATGGTGGTGATGGTGGTGATCATGGTTATGTGGTGATGATGATGATGATGACGGTGGTGATGATCATGGTGATGATGATGGTGGTGATGGTGGTGATGGTGATGAGGATGGTGGTGATGGTGGTGATGATGATGATAGTGGCGATGGTGGTGATGATGATGATGGTGGTGATGGTGGTGACGATGGTGGTGATGAACGAAATAGTTGTAATATTTATATTATAAAATTACAATTTTTCGGTTTCCTGATATAATATAATCATCAAGGTATGATAGGAGCATAAAAACAGAACAGACTATCACGATTAGTCTGCTTTAAAACAAAGAAGCTTTATTATCATACTACAGAACAGAATGACCTTTATTTTTAGCAGCATTTCCATTTACTAGCATGGTCAATGTAAGGTTTGTTGGTTAATGAACATTCAGTGTAAATGTAAAATAATCTGTGCAGTAGCGTGTGTTTTCTGTGTTCCTACAGCAGTTTATTGACAACCAGTGGTGGAAAAGCTTTGCTTTAGCTGTTTCCTGTCAGCACAGGCTCACCAGACTGTAAGTCTGAACAAAGAGAAGGCTGGTGAAATGAGTGTCCTGAGTGGGCGGGTCATCTTGGATTTCTGTGACCAGTCTGGGGAGATGCATCATGTAAAGTAAGTGTAGGAGTGGGGAGCCAATGATCAACACTTAAGTTGTTCCGTCTCTGATGCAGCTGGTTTATCAGATCGGGTCAGGAGTATGGTGCAAATTTTAAGACATCCTTGGGTCTCAAGAAATATGTTACCCACACTGGGAAAGTCTCAGGAAAAAAAGAAGTTGTCAGGGCTTATGCAAATGGTTGCCAGGTCTAAAAAGTTATCAGTTATCTCCTTGGTTTGTGAAGATTAACTTTGATCTAAAAAGAGGAACCCTTTCCGAAGACCTGGGTACTGAGGCCCACAGGTGAAAAAATACCCAATAAAGTACGAAACAAGTTACAAAAACTTGAGTGATACAAACTCCAAAACATGCAAACACAAAAAAGTATTTCAACAGAAAAATGTTGCCAACAAAAATCGTACAATTGCTGAAATAAAACCAAACGATACAATCAACACAACAAATGAATAAAAAAGAATTCAAGATATTGATGCAAATAATAAAGCAGCAAATTTGCTTCATAAAACAGAAGTGCTCCAGACCACTAGAGGGAGTCAAACATATCGGATCAGAGTATTGCTTACGGCGCTGTCACACCTCGATTTAGCCAGCGTATGCCGACGTCCCAGAATCTTCTAAAACGCTGGAATACGCTTAACATTCTGTGTATTTTTCCAATCTTGGACGTATACATAGAGCATTCATAATAGGTCCAGAACTTCTGTCCAACAAAAACCCAAATTATGCATAAGGCATGGCAGCATAATGCCCATGAAATGATGCACAAGCCAGTGTCTAGAGGGGGGCAGCAATGAATGCGGAGGCGCCAAGCCTGGTGTGCAGTCGCAGCAGATTCAGCGTCACCTCTGCTAAGGTTGTTGGTTGTTGGTGTGAACGCAGGAAGAACACACTCACCTTCTCACTCACCCTACAACTGGAACAGAGTCAAATAGATGAGATCATGCTAATATTGGAGGAGTGCTAGTATGTATTCCTGTCTCCGCCTTGCTGGATCCTCCATCCAGTGTTGGGAAAGTTCTCTTTCTACGTGAACTAGTTCAAAGTTCAGTTCACACATTTTAAAATGAACTAGTTCAGTTCATAGTTCATAATTCAAAATTTTGAACTAAGTTCACAGTTCCAAAAAATGAACTAGTTCATAGTTTTTTTGTTTTTTTTTTCATATATTGCTCAATTACACCATAGCATACTGTAGAATCACAGACAACAATTATTTTATCAGTTGTAACAATGAAACTGTGCATCAGATTTCATCTTCATATCCAGTTTTGAATCCTTATCCAACCAGGGTTTACATTAGCATTGAGGGGACAGCATTTCCCCATTGTTGCTTTAACGCTTTGTTGCTGTCCATTCACTTCACACTAGTAGCAGCTGCAGCTTTCACCCCTACAGTATATTCTCAAAAACATCAGGAAAAATGTGCTGCTTGAATGGTCTTTTTTATGAGGAATTATTAAAAGAAAAACAGGAAAGTAGTCTTTAAGGTGCAAATGTTTTTTTTTTTATTATTATTATTTTTTCCATTTGAAATTTCATTTCAGTACATACTAAAAAGGAATCCTGGAAAATTATACCAGGCAGGTTTAAATGCGGATTTTTTTACTGAAAGCCGGCGGGCAAAGTTTGCAGAGAAATGTAAGATTGTTGCCATCATCCTCACCGACCACCTGGTCATAAAACTGTTTTAAGTGATCATACTGCTGCTTTGTCGCCTCCACGGTCGCCTCCATGCTGCTGTGGCTTCCACTATGCATTTTATTTTGATGACGCATGGGGCTGTAGGCTACGACACTGGTAGCTGGTGTTGCCAGATTGGGTGTTTTTCCCGCTACATATTAAGGCCTTTTTATGGTGTGATTTAGCTGGAGTTTTGCCTGGAGGACTCTATAGAAATCTGGCAACCTATTGAATGGAGTTGAACTGAGAGAGCGTGCCGTTCACAGACACCAGAATGAACGAGTTCACAATAACGTTCATCAGGGAGTAATGCAGTACGTTCAGTTCACGTTCGCCCAAAATATGAACGAGTTCATGAACTTTCGTTCAATGAACGCGTTCAGGCACAACACTGCCTCAATCTCTTGTGAAACGTCTGAAGTTCCTCCTGTGAACCTCCTTTCACACCAAAATGCTGCCAATACAATATACAGTAGCTGTAAGTTAGAAACATGTTCAAAGGTCGTCTGGAACACGGTCTTGATAAATTATGCATAAGTTACTAATAGGTTTTGGATAAGCTAGACGCAATAACTTATGAGTAAGGTACACTTAATGTCAACGTTCAGTTAACTTACCTTTAACTTATGGCCCAAGTATGGCATATGCTGGATTATGTCGGGAAATTTGAGCATCAATACTTACCGTATGTCGATGTGTGCCAGCGTGCTCCTAACTTATCCATTGTATCTCAGCGTTTTTGCCATGTTTAGCTTTTTTCCTTTTTCTAATGATTGCTCCAGCAGTGGATCTTTTTCACCAAGCTGCTTGGCTGTTTCCAACATTTCCAGCCTTGTGAAGATGAACCTTTTTTTTTCTAGTGTCTTTGAACAGCTCTTTGGTCTTGGACATGTTTGTTGGATTCTTACTGATTGTATGTACTGGAGCTAACGGCCTCAAAACACGTGCATCTAATTAAGGATAATAAATGGAGCGGAGGTGGACATTTTGAAGGCGGACTAAGAGGTCTTTGAGGGTCAGAATTCAAATACTTATTTTCAGCTGTATCATACAAATAGTTAAACCATATATTGTGATTTCTCTCACAGTCTCACAGTTGAAATACTTATTTTCCTCACTGTAGTAGACAGCGCTTTGTTGACCTTCCTTATTATAAAGAATACACCGTAGATTATGTGCTTTATTGGAGACGAAGGAAACGTTTTCATAAAGGTTGTTCAACTCCAGTTCTAAGGCAACATGTTCCATTTACCTTATTGGTTTGATCACTGGTTTAACTTGGAAGTCAAGATGCTCTCTGAGCTGCAGAGTGGAACTCAAATGTCTGTTGTAAACATCCCAGTTAATAGGGGCTGGCAACTCTGTCTGAATAATGAGATCTGCCAGGAGTCCTTCCGCTGTGACGTCTCATGAAAAATTCAGATGACAAACCGTGAAGAGGAAAACTAATTTCTCTGGATGGATATGAGAAGAAACTCAGTGAGGAAAGTGTTTCAGTAGGTCAACAATATGGAAAAGAAGAAAATTAAATGCATGGATGATGTCAGATAGGGACGCAGCAAAGATTAGCCAGCCAGCGAATACTGACAAATGGTTCTGTAATGACGGGGCATTATGGGTGTGCCACAGCAACACTAATGAAGACCACTGGTCCCAGTTTTCCATCACTGTAACCAGAGCTGAACACACTGCTCCCACGCTGGCTCTGCTAATAAACTTTTTCACTGTTTGGGTGTATCGCCCCAAGTGATGGTATTCACTGGAGCAGACGACGACATTTACAGCAAGTGCATGAAACAAAAATGGCGATGTGAAAGTAAAGTGACACGTTTAATCTGCTTCATTTCAAAAACGGAAACAAAAAAGCCACAAAAGCCCAGAGCTGGAAACCGTATAACAGTTCATGTGATGTAGAACATCAGCAGCAGTTGGGAGGAACTGGGAACTATGTGGAACTAATGGCGCTCTTTCATCAGAAAGGAATCCATCCTGATAGACCAATATGACGTACGCAGAACAGCTAAATTACCTTTATTTTGAGCATCTAACTTCTTTTTGATTAGTTGTGAACAAGAGCAAATAATAAAATAAACATCGAGGGCTAAGTGCTTTATTTTTTTCCTTTTAGCTAAACTGAGGCTGATACGGCACCTGCAGAGGTCTTTCTTTAAAGAAATATATAAAAAGATTAGTTATATTAACTCTTGATTATCCATCCATCCATCTATTTTCTTACACGCTTAATCCCAAGCGGGGGTCGCAAGAAGAAGCGGGAGTACCCAGGCATGCTCATTGAGAACATGCAAACTCCATGCAGAAAGATCGAACCCGCAACCTTCTTGCTGCAAGGCAGCAGTGCTACCAACTGCGCCACTGAGCAACCCCTTAACACTTCATTAATAAAAAATATACTTTCATACATAATCGTTTTGACACAATGAACCAAAGGGGTTCACAACAGGAGCTTGTCCTGCAACCGCAGGGTTGTCGGTTCAAGCCCTGGCTTTCAGTGTTGTTGTGTCCAAGGGCTGCATCCTACTGATGGTGGTCGGAGGGACTGGTGGGACGCCATTTTTTGGCCCCGATACCTGGCCGTGCAGTATCGGCCGATACCGATACCATACCAATACCATCTGTTTGAAATTGTTGTGTGTGTCTGTGTGTATAAGAAAAACTGCATCCTACTTGGATGTAAATAATCGCCATCATGGCTTTGTCAAGCTGCTGCCTACCTTTGTGAAGCAGGAAAAAGACTAAAACAAAGTGAATCCAGTAGAACTTTTTATTGCCTACCTGGGATGGGTGACAATAATTGAATAAACTTTTGGCTTTCAAAATGGTTATCACTGCCCTCTTAGTTGGTACTCACCAATACTGATACCACCATTTTAGTGCTGAATTGGGGCCCCGCCCAATACTGGTATCGGTGCAACACTACTCCTCATGTCCAATTGAATTTTCACCTGAGAAACATCATCATTCCTCTCTATGAGCTCCTTTAAAGGTATACTATGCAACCGGTGTTGATTTTCCAGCGAGGCTCCCCCCAGAGGGCGAAAGTAAAAGTGCACTCTCGTAAATATGCACAGCTGTTCTCCTGGTTTCTCCGTCAAGCCAGGCGCGGTTGTTTTGAGCTTAGCAGACAGGC
>NW_015150510.1:569334-571983 GCF_000732505.1 Cyprinodon variegatus
CACCAGGGTGGCCGAGAATACCTTCGTTCGATCTGAAATGACTCATTTAATCATCTAAAATGTTATGGAACACATTAATTAACTGAAAAATGTTGCATAGTGTGCCTTTAAAGCAGTTATCATGCCTTTAAATTTATTCACTCTTACTTGGCGTTCCTTTTGCAGATTTTCTATGGTCCAGATCAAAGCCTTTTCAAAGTAGGAAAAGTTTTCCTTTTAACAACATCATTGCTATGAGTGTCATTTACATGTGAATCAGCCTTTGATCCACATATTAATGTCCAGCAAAGAGTGCAACACAAAAATTCAAAAAGCAGGTTTCACAATTCACAACGGAGTTGTGTTTGGGCATAAATCTGCATCCATACATCAACAATCCAATATTGCATCCAGGTCCGCACTTTGATTAAGGCTTAAGCATCAGCAGTAACAGCATCAAATATCCAACTTCTCTTCTTTGATATGCACAAATGAGTGATCCATATTTTCCACAGGTTCATTCAGTCTTGAGTAATCTGGCTGAATAATATCACCAGCAGCCACAGCATCCAAATACGCAGCGGTAACGAGCATCAACTGTGTCCAAAACAAAAATGAACTTCACAGAATGAATAAACTGAATCCAACATGCCACAGGTTGTTTCATTCACATTTACTCACAGTTTGCGTCCAAAATGGCTGAGTGGTCCATTGTCTTACATGCACAGTTCCATCAAAGCATTAAAGTGTTGCCTTTCTGTTGACAATATAAGTGACTATCATCCAAAAAATGAGTCACCGAGAGGAGAGCAGGGATCTGTTCGATGTGCTGGATCCAAGGAGGACAAATAAAGCTCAACTGCAGTTAGGGATGTTTATTGTACTCTTTTTTTTGTAAAGGATTGTAAAATAGACAGACTTGCAGAAGTAATAGGCTTTAAACCTGCGGTCTACAGAAATATTGGTACCCTGTCTTAGCCTCTCTCTGTATCAGACAAACAGAACCCTGAGCAGATCCAGGTGATATTCATTAGACAATCATTCAGCCCCTACACACGCCAACACCCGCTTATAGCTCCACCCCCACACAGCAATACATACCTCTAACACCTGCATCCTACCCCTAGAGACAAGACAAAGAATGCATCCTTGCCTTAATGGTTTTAATAGAGGCCACAGATGCAAGTTAATGTACAGACTGTATTTATGGATTAAAACTGTTTTTCTGTTGTTTTTTGGTTTTTGCTCCTTTAAACATTTAATGAGTTTTACTATATAGTGGGAAAAAAAACAACAGAACACAGTTAAGTCTGAGATTAGTTGAGTATAATGTATGTATAAATATTATTTAAAAATAAAGCAAAGAAAAAACATTACCCAGTACTTTTTATTGAAGTTTTGGAATTGGATAAACTATGAGTTGACTAAAATTATCTAGCAAAACAAAAGTACATCTTTAGTTGATAAAATACATTTGGTAGTAAATCTTTTTTTTTTTTTTTTTTTTTTTTTAGTTTGTTAAAACAATTCTTACTAAGCAACATTAACTTAGGTTTTATTGAGTAAATTTTGTAAAGTGGAAAAAGTTTGTGTGAAGTATGGATCCGCCTTATTAAAGTCATCAGATCTGATGGATTCCAGCAGTGGGTAGGAAGCAGCTGCATTTATTGCGGTACACTAGAGTAACACATATTTCTATAAGTTATACTGAACTTTTTGCAACACTTCAGTATATTTTCTTATTACCTTGTGGGAATTATTTAACTGAATAACAGGCTTAACAAAACAATAAACACAGAGCTAGAGTTTATATTGAAGGGAGAAATGTTTTCATTTAAGAAAAGCTTATTTTGTATTTGTTAAAATTAGTTATTTGGAGGTTAATGATAAAAGTGATATAAATGAACAGCTACAAGTAGAGGTTTCATACCTGAATTTTCTGTTTTGGTCTAAAATAATGTGATTTGCACATAACTGTTTTGTTTTAGAAGATATTTTAACTGTCAGATAATCCAGTAGCCTTCTTATTGAATTTTACATGTGGTAGGCTACTAATGCTGCTCTCACTCGAGTACAATTTTAGCTACTTTACCAACCTCTCATGTACGGAAGAGGATTAGAGCCACTGAAAAAAACAAAAAAAAAAGTAAACTGATTTTTAAATTTTGTTTGTTTTGTATGGGAAAAGAGTCAGAATTCTGACTTTTTTTTCAGAATTCTGACTTTAATCTCAGAATTCTGACCTTTTTTCAGAATTCTGACTTTAATCTCAGAATTCTGACAGCTAACAAACATATTAGCATCAAGCCATAGCCATGTCTGTTCTAGAGACTAGCTCTCTTGTTTTAATGACCTTCTGCTCCTCCATTAATGAGGGGACCCCTCAGGAATGTAAAAAGTTGCCTAATTCCACCATTTTCCACCAATGTGTCACTGGCCACCTCAAACAACTCACATCTTTGTCTCTTCCTTCATGGTGCCCATCTACATTAAGAACCTAAATTCTGAGATTAAAGTCGGAAGTCTCAGAAAAAAGTCGGAATTCTGAGAAAAAAGTCGGAATTCTGAGAGTAAAGTTGGAATTCTGAGAGTAAAGTTGGAATTCTGAGAGTAAAGTCGGAATTCTGAGAGTAAAGTTGGAATTCTGAGAAAAAAGTCGGAATTCTGAGA
>NW_015150510.1:573308-576638 GCF_000732505.1 Cyprinodon variegatus
TATATTTATACTTCATTGACTTAATTGTTTCACCACCAATTACAGCTTACAACTGATGGGAATCATAATTTGGCATAACATTAGAATATATAATGTTCTAATATTTAACAGAAGCCTTTAAAAACCAGATGTTTTAGACCTGAGTGAAGTTGTTCATTCTGAAACTAAATTATAAGTTGCTAACCTATGATTATATAATTTTAAACTGTAAAAAAATGTTAGAGGCACAAACGAAAATTTTTGCTGCACAAACGTAGCACAAATGTTTGACACTAATTTTGTCTGATTTGAAGAAGGATAGGATGGGTTGGAAACATTTTCAGGAACAATAGAGTGAAAGTCTTGTTACATGAAGCCTGTTGACTGAAAATGTTCACAGGTATCACAACATCGAACACAGAAAGAGCCTTTAATTTGTCAGGTAGGCAACATTTTCCGTTGGTCCAAATTAGACCTTAAAGCTCCTCAGGTTTAAACAGACATCCAATAAAACCAGATTAGAGTCTGAAAGAAAAATTCCATGCATTTCTTTTTAAAGTTTATTCTCTGCTAAGAGCAGACTGGGTGGAAGTGGAGAGGTTGATGTTTTAATTACGTTTGCTGAATGACAGCCCCCCCCTCTATAACTGGGCTGACATTCACTTCCTTATATAGACGCACAGCCCCACGTCGGTGTGAGCTTGGAGGAGCACTTCTTCCTTTCATTACATTAATAAACATTAATAATAATTAAATTTAATTTTCAATCGGTCGTGGTTTTAACATGTTAAAACACATTTATGCTGCTTTAAATGCAAGAGGGGTTTAATTCTGGAATAAAGGAGCAGCAGGATATAATGCGTCTACCTGTGGAACTGCATCATTTACAGTCAGAATCTTGAAAGTGAACAGAAAAACAACCAAAATAATCCGTTTGATCCATTTATTGAAAACACAATCCTAAAATCTGTAGAACTCGGGTATAAAAACAACAAAAACAGGAGTGCTGTAACAATGGGTTAGAAGAGGACTCAGCAACACGTTTCTGAAACATCCAAAATGAATATATAAAAACCATCCTGCAAAACCGTTCCCAGGTTGTCGTCGATTAGAGAGAAGAAAAGGTCCCAACATAACATATACTGAATATATCAGAGACAAACATCTACGGTTAAAAAGAAAGACAAGCTCCCTGAGGTAAAATGCCGGAGATGCAGCTCATCAAACACTTCCTCTACGTCCTTCCAAGCAGGCCAGGCTTTCAGGCCGTTTTGGGACGGTACTTCCTCTCAAACCGAGCTACGTCGAACTTCCGAAGGCAGCCTTTGTAGTTCATGTAGCGGATTTTTCCAAAAACCGCTCTCTCAGCCCAGCCCTGGTCGTGGATGCCGCAGATGGACCACATGCAACCTACAGGACGGAAACCCAGCGGAGGAAGGACTGAGGTGAGAAAAGAGCAAACCGAGGATCTGATGGGCAGCGGCGTCTTGGTTCCTTACCTACGAAGCCGTTTGGGTCCTGACCGTCCAGCTCGTAGCGGTCGTTGAGGTAGAGAGCGATGGACAGCGCCTCCTCTGGTGAGCGGGTCCATTCCAGGATCTTCTTGGCCCAGTACATCCTCAGGAAGCCGTGCATCTTCCCCTCCGTTACCATCTGGTACTGAAGGGCAAACAGGCGTTAAACTTGGATTTAAATAATTCAAACTGTCTAAGAAAGTGGAAGGAAACTCTTTGATAGTTTTACTCTAATCATCATCATTGCTGCTAAAAGCATCCAGTTAATTCTCTGTTTAATGTGAAATAATTAAACTTTCCCTCATATTCTACAACTAACGTCAACGCTTCTCATTGGAGTTAAAAATAAGACCATACTTTCATTACATGAAAAATAATCTGAAAAGTGTGGCACGGATTTGTCATCAGACCCCATGAGACCCGAAAAATAGACGTCTAATTTTAAAGTATTAAGAGGTCCACAAAATCTTAAAGCAAATGTTTTTTTAAATAAAAATAATACCGTAAATTCCGGACTATAGAGCGCACCTGATTACAAGTCTAATTTTAGAAACAAAGCCGCACTGGATTTTAACCCGTTTCCCACGTTGTATGAGATATTTACAAATAAAGATATTACACGTCAGCATTTTTTTAACGTTTGATTTAATCCGTATGATAAAACAAACAAATGCGGTACATATTATGAATGCTTTTTTCTTTTAAACTACCTGTAACACATTTAAATATACGTATGTGTCGGTAACACGCAAATAACGCCGCATATACCGGTACTTTTAATTGAACAACGCACAGAACATTGCAGCCGACCAGGAAAAGTCAATCACTTTCTTCTTCCTCCTGCGCACTAAAACCCTCAAAGTCCTCTTCCTCGGTGTCTGAATGGAACAGCTTCAGGATGCCGTCACTGACTTCAGTCTCATCCTTGTCGCTCTCACGGTCCTCTTCATCCCGCAGCAGCCCAGCCTTTCGAAACCCGCCGGTGATGCTGGATGTTTTCACACGGCTCCACGCATTGAGAAAAAAAACATGTATTAGTCGCACTGTATTATAGGCCGCAGTGTTCAAACAGCGGGGAAAAAAAGTAGCGGCTTATAGTCCGGAATTTACGGTAAATAAACCCCATCTTCATTTTTTTTAATTTTAATTACCATCTTAACAGTTAAATGAACTTGCAATATTTAAATGAAACATAGTGTGATTTCTGCAGAAAGGGGATCAATAACAGATGGAAACCGATTCAGATTATTTCGACATCAGCTCTGGTTCTTTTCATTATATCTTTTGAAGCAGATATTTGTCTTTTCTTCCTCCATTTACATGATAAAAATAGCGATTAAAAAATTATTAGAACTGGATGGCAAATGGAGGAAGCGGTACCTTGCAAAATGTAGGGTTTTTGTTTACATGTAAACATAAAGGCTGCCAAACCCTCAGAATGAATAAAAAAAAAAAAGTTTTTTTACAAGTTAAAATCGTGTTAAGGAAACTGAATTTGCACACTTATTCTAATCATAATCAGATTTGAATATCGCGACTATAAGGCACATATAAATGTCTTTTTTTCCCTCAAAATGTGCGGCGCGTCCTATGTGTGTTGATCCTGCGGACGTTGTTGAGACGCCATGAGAACGTTAAAGGGGGAAGTGTGGGCGTGAATTGGCTGCACACAAATGGACAGAAACTGCCGCCTGTGGTGATTTTTAAGAGAAAGACTTTTCCTAAAGAGACTTTTCCAGCTGGAGTCGTTATTAAGGCAAATGAAAAGGGCTGGATGGATGAGGAGATGATGAAAGAGTGGCTGAGGCAGGTGTATTTGTTGTTTTTTTCCACGCAT
>NW_015150510.1:578508-581142 GCF_000732505.1 Cyprinodon variegatus
TACTAATTTAATTTCAAATGTGAAATCACAAAAAACTTCAAATTGGATTTTTAAATCTGATGGAAATGTTAAATTTGATATAGCTGCATCTCTTTTCACCAAATCTTCCCATTCTCCAAAGTATTGAACCTTAAATTGTCTAAATTAATATTTTAAACATTAGAAAAAACTGCAGCCTTAACGTTATAAAAGTGCATCTGCATCAAGCGGCGTCTGTTATTCTGCTGAAGGGCCACTTTGGGCTCCACCGTCCAACCTTCACCGTCCCTGATTAAGAAACGCATCCCTGCCTTCACTCCTCTTCCCTTTACGGTTTGTGGAGAAGAAAATAACTTGGATGCTGATTTGTGAATATTTTTACTGTGAATCACTGGAAAAGTTAACTTGACCTCATTCTGGAAGCCACTGGGACGTTTATCAGGTTTTTTTTGGTACCTGAGCTCCGTTCCATAACTTGTCATGAGTCTTGGCGTTCTCCAGCTGCTCCCGCGTGTAGATGTACTCCCTCTTGTCCTTGGCGTGGTCTTTCAGCGTCTTCTGAGCCCACTCGTAAGCACCTGAGAGCCGCAGAGAAACGTTTAAAGAAGCTGCCGCTGCAGGTCTCCGCTCTGATCGGACCCCCACTGACCTTCCACTTGGTCGTACTTCTCGTTGTAGTAGCAGAAGTTGTCCGTCAGCTCCCGTCGCACCACCAGTTCCTCGATGAAGGCGGCCACCGACTCGCCGGCGTTTTTCCCGCAGCGCCGGACCTGCAGCGCCACACGCTGGGCCGAAAGCTGACCTGATAAGAGGAAGGAGACGGAGAGATGCAGCTGGAGCGGCTGAACGGGACGAGGGAAACGATGCGAGGCTACTGACCGAAGCGGATCCATGGGGAGAGCTGGCTGAGGGCGGCCATGTTGGGGTCGTTGCGCTGGGTGGCGAAGAGCTTCAGGCGGACGTCGATGAAGGACTCCAACATGGCCATTCCTGCTTTGGAGCCCGGCTTGGCCCACTCTGGTTCTCCCACCGTTCTGTCGACGTCCAGAGAGGAAAGCGTTTGCTCCCAGTCCACCGGCTGTGAGGCGGAGAAGCAGAGCAGAGATCAAACCTCATCCATGAAGCAACAGAGGAAGGATGAACAAACTCAGACAATCATCAACACCTGATCCACAAACGGATTCACCTCTTTTCTTAAGTTTTTGCTTTATTTTTTCCAGATCTCAAACGAATTTAAAGGTTAAATGCAGTGTGATGGACGATCCTCCCACCACCACATCGTGTTAGTATTTTCTTTTCTTGCTTTATATTATATTACAGCTTATGTTTAAGTTGGTTATTTCTTTTAGACGGGTATTTTCTAATGGGTGCACACTTTAGTTAATGTCTGTCTGAATGGTTTATTTACACTTGTTGTTTTGTTTGAGGTGCTGCTGATGCAAACCAGCTGGAGGAGGAAACCTGGAGCGTACCATTTTTGAAAGACTGACGGGGGAGACTTGTTTCAAGTTGTTTTCAATTAGTTTTTCACTTAAATACTCACATTGTTTCTGCTAAATAAAAGTCAGTTTTACTTTATTTGTTTCATAGAATGGTTAATTTTGTATTTATTGGTTCTTTTGTTATATTGTGCCTCCCTCATGTGGTAGACTTGGGTTACTCCATCCCTTTTTAAGCAACCTTTAGTTCTTTGTTTGCAGGTCAGTTTTTTTTTTTTGTTTGAGTTAGATCCTCAGTTGATCTCAGTTAAGTTGGGCCCAGATCCAAGTTATTTTGTATTTAATTCAAAGGGAAATGTGTCTTTGTCCCAAACATGAGAAGATTTGGGCATCAACAGCCAGAACACATCAAACTAAGACTTTACAGAAGTAACCACGATACTGCGAAAACTAAACTTTGAAATGAGTCGTTAGCCTAAAGCTTCGTCTGCATTTCACAGAACTTACTTTAGCCGTTCTGGTAGCGGTGTGTGCGTGTTTCTCTACAGGAGGGAAATCAGTGAGAAACTCTGGCAGGAGGTTGGTAATTTTGCCCCTGATGGTCCTGGCAGAGTACTCCAGCTTTGGCGACGCCACCCAGCAGGGGACGATGTTGTGGGCGTCAACCTGCAGATGGAGGACAGAAATGATCAAAACGGTCCACCATGAAGGGAAACCTAAAGCTGCCATTTTTCCTAAACACCTGAAGTTTCTCTTCTATCAGAAGGTCTTTCCGTTCATATTTATTTTTACAATATGCTGAATTTAAAACAAGTTTTTTTTCAAGAATTTATTGCATCAGCTGTATTAAATACTAACAAAGTAAATCAGTGACTTCTTTCACAACATTAAACTTATTTTACAGGATATAATAGGAACTGATTATGTTACTGAATAATGAAAAAGAAGATCAATTAAATATGTGAAACACTGATGATTATCAAAGTACAGAGATGTAAAACTACCACTAAGAGACATGGTATGTCGCTCTGATATACTGTCAGAGTATTGGATTCTTTGTTTCAATTAAATGGATGCTAATTCCGATATAGCTCCCTGTTTTTTCTGTAATCCAGTAATCAGTAGTGGGAGACCTCATGCTGTTAGCAGCACATTTAAAGGAGAATTCCGGTTTTTAACACTTTTAGCCCATTTTCTGTAGTGTCCAGGATGAAAT
>NW_015150510.1:583227-584513 GCF_000732505.1 Cyprinodon variegatus
CAAAAAAGTACTCCAGAGTGTTGTTCAGCATGGGGGTGAGTAGAAAATGAAGGCTAATCATGTTTTGGGTGTACTATTCCTTTAAGAATGAACAACTGTGCCCTCTAGTGGACACTGGTAATATTACATTTAAATAAATTCCTTCTAAGCAGACGTTATGAAATTAACCAGATGGAACAAATTTTAATCTAATAAACCGTTAACTGACAATTAAAGGTGCCGTAGCGGATCTTTTCTGATGCATTTCTTACCGTGTGGCTTAAAGGTCTCCCCACAGCCGCTTAGCAATCAGTGAAATAGAAGGTCTGGAAGTGAAACTAAAATCAATGGGCCCCGCTACAGTGAGAAATCAATCAGTAACCCCAACCAATCACAAAAGACGGTCCGTTGTACACGATTGGTTTCTGACACGTAAATCAGAGTCGTCTGCTTGTCCCTCCCCTGTCCGCATACCCTGACACATGCTCATGCAGGACGCCATGGCTGGAAGCTAGCCACTGTTATTTATTCTACGGAAAACAAATTTTTTTTTTTACCTGTATGAGGGGGATGTCTTTAGAAAGCTTCTTTTTGACCGCGTTCAGCCACTGCTGAGGCTCTCTGAGGGGAGAGAAGTCCGTCACTACGGCCCCAAAGCCCTGATCAGACACAAAGCCGGGGAGCACTTCTCCTGGGGCCCCATGCAGCAGGTGAAACTGGATGTTCAACTTTTTGCAGGCCTGTTGGATAAAGAACAAGTAGCAAGGTTTAAAATTCTTCTACTATTTCTGCTTCATTTCTTTTAATTTAAACTCTTCCAACGGCTAGTCTCTTCCTGCACAACTAAAGGAGTGTTCACACTGAACAGGTTTTACTAAATCACAAACACTCTGCTATGGTTGCTTACGGCGTAGAACAGACGAAGTGTGAATGCAGTCGTTTGTTTCCTGGTGCAGACCTGGTTTTGAATGCAGTCCAAATGTTTTCATAAAGGGTTTAAGCTGGAGCCTCTTATGTATCAAACCTAAGGTGACGTTTACGTCTATATTAGTGGGAGTGCATGAAAATCCAGGAAAAACCAACAGTAAATTCAAACCGATGCACCCGGCTTTTTGTTAGAAGTTTACATGCATGCATCATGGGAATCCGTTTAGTAATAAATTTAAAATCTGACACTGCAGCAGTTTGGAATACAACAGATGAGGAAATTCTAACGAGGCATCCAGGGGAGAACGCATTCCTCAGTCAGACCTGATCTGCATTAAGGTAAAAACAAAAGGCAGCAAAGTTTAAAAGAATAACAGGTT
>NW_015150510.1:584641-586510 GCF_000732505.1 Cyprinodon variegatus
GTTTTATTAATTGCATAATATTCTCCAGTGATCTACAGCTCTCACTGGATCGGTTCGCAGTCGAGTGTGAAGCAGCCGGGATGAGGATCAGTGCCTCCAAATCAGAGACCATGGCCTTGAGCCGGAAAAGGGTAGAGTGCCATCTCCGGTTGGGGAGGATGTACTGCCCCTAGTGGAGGAGTTTAAGTATCTTGGGGTCTTCTTCACGAATGAGGGGGAAGATGGAGTGGGAGATTGATAGGCGGATTGGTGCGGCGTCTGCTGTGAAGCGGACCCCGTACCGGTTTGTTGTGGTGAAAAGAGAGCTGAGCCAAAAAGCAAAGCTCTCGATTTACCGATCGATCAAGTTCCTACCCTCATCTATGGTCATGAAATCTCGATCATGACTTAAAGAACGAGACCCCGGATACAAGCGGCTGAAATGAGTTTTCTCCGTAGTGTGTCTGTGCTCTCCCTTAGAGATAGAGGGAGGAGCTCAGTCATCCAAGTAGAGCCGCTGCTCCTCCACATCGAGAGGACCCAGTTGAGGTGTCTCGGGCATCTGGTTAGGATGCCTCCTGGACGTCTCCCTGGTGAGGTGTTCCAGGCACGTCCCACCGGGAGGAGGTCCAGGGGGAGACCCAGGACACGCTGGAGGGACAATGTTTCTCCGCCTTGGGGTTCCCCTGGAGGCCCAAGTGGATGGGGGAGAGGGACGTCTGGAACCCCTACTGAAGCTGCTACCCCTGCGACCCGACCCCGGATAAGCGGAAGAAGATTGAAGGATATCATAATATTCTATCTGTGATTGTTTTTTTTGTGGCTGCAGCATTCTATGTTTGCATTCATTTGTTGTGGAGTTTGCATTGCACGTTTCTGCAGCTCAATCTGTCGTTTCCTGCAGGTTTACACCTGTTGGCCACATAGATATTACAGCATTGGGACATTCCCAGTAAAACCCAAACGTTACCTTAGCAACCTGTTCCAGCCCCTTCAGCAGGAAGGCGTAATGTCTCAGAGTGGACAGCTCAGATTTAGGGACCAGCAGGCAGTAACAGACATGCAGGGGAACCTCCTCCTTAGCAGCCAGCTGCTGGGCGCGGATCAGAGCCCAGTTATCTGATGGAAACAAAGGAGAGATGATGAAGCAGAAGATGAAGCAGGTCTATATCCCAGGTGTGGAGCAGCTCTCACCCTGCACCCTCTGGTCTCTCAGCATCCAGTACAGCACCCCCTCTGAGCCCTGCTTCATCTTCTGGCTGTCAGTCAGGAACCTCTGCCGCTTCTTGTTGAACTTCATGTCCTTCTTCTCCTCCCTCTGCTGCTTCACCTGGCTCTCCAGCCAGCCTGCAGCCTTCTCCTCCTTGGGCTGCTTGGCGCTGGGCCCCTGCTCTGCTGCAGACGGAGCTTTGCGCTTCTTATCAGACATGTTGCCTCCGATAAATAAAGAGCTGGATGGGAGGAAGAGGAGCGATGCTGAGCGAAGCTGGGTCTGAACTTTGGAGAACCGCTGAGCTGCGAGGAGAGGAAACCTGCGAGGAAACGTTACCTTTAAAAACAAACAGTCCGAGTATCAATGAACCAAACAGCGCAGAGACGCAGACCTTCTGCAAACACCGAGCAGCATACACGGAGTCTACCGGAGGGAAGCTTTGTCTGCAGCTTTCTGTGGGAAACAGCTGTAATGTATGGAAAACAGCAGGAAGCTAACATGAAACAGCCGCATATGTAACCCGCTGCTCTTTACACAACCGCTTACATGAGCACGTTCGCTGAGAGCTTTCGTAACTAGTAAACCCCGCCCACAAGCCCGACACCCACTCACAAACGATCCTGATTGGATAGTTCCTCCCATATCTCAAACCCATTTCCGGTTTAATGCATGCAAAT
>NW_015150510.1:587473-589866 GCF_000732505.1 Cyprinodon variegatus
TTCTCAGAATTCTGACTTTTTTCTCAGAATTCTGACTTTTTTCTCAGAACTCTGACTTTTTTCTCACAATTCTGACTTTCATCTCAGAATTCTGACTTTTTTTCTTAGAATTCGGAATTTAATCACAGAATTCTGACATTTTCTCACAATTCCTAATTTAATTTTGGAATTCTGACTTTTTTCTCAAAATTTCGAATTTAATCTCAGAATTCTGACTTTTTTCTCAGAATTCCTAATTTAATATTCGAATTCTGACTTTTTTCTCAGAATTCTGACTTTTTTCTCAGAATTTTGAATTTAATCTCAGAATTCTGACTTTTTTTCTCAGAATTCCTAATTTAATATTAGAATTCTGACTTTTTTCTCAGAATTCTGACTTTTTTCTCAGAATTTTGAATTTAATCTCAGAATTCTGACTTTTTTTCTCAGAATTCGGAATTTAATCTCAGAATTCTGACATTTTCTCACAATTCCTAATTTAATTTTGGAATTCTGACTTTTTTCTCAAAATTTCGAATTTAATCTCAGAATTCGGACTTTAATCTCAGAATTCTAACTTTACTCTCTTTTAGATCTTAACATAGATGGGCACCATGAAGGAAGGAAGAGATGTGGGAGCACTCAGCTTCACTGACAAAGATCTGTTTATTGGGAGGGCCAGTAACTCCTTGGTGGAAAATGATGGAATTAGTGCCTGAGATTAAAGTCAGAATTCTGACTTTAATCTCAGAATATTACACATGAAACCATAATTTATTAGAGTAATTAAAGTATGTATAACAGAAAACTGACGACATAAACTTTGTTACTGTTTTTTAGTTTGACCTACATTACATAGATTGTCTCCGTAGATAAAAGTAACAATAAAAAAAAGAAAATATTGTATATAAAAGTGAATAGTAATTTTAAGCTTGTCCGCCTGTCTGTTGTATTTTAGGTTTAATTGTGCTGGTTTTCAGTACAGTGAGTAGAGAAGCCAAACATTGTATAGACTTAGACTTAAACAGATTTTATTTTGTCATTTTGTACACACAAGTGTAAACAAAAAGAAATTTCGTTAAGTGCAGCTCTCTAGACTATTTCTTTTATTAAAGTGCAGCCTTGATAAAGGTAAGCAAGAGTGATAAAAAATATTGTGATTTTTTTTGTGCTTTGTTTTTTGGTCTAAGATGTATATGTGTATATAAATGACTCACTAATGTATTTTTTTTAAACTTTTTGATCTTGTGGGTAGACTAGACGCACAGTAATTCAAGAGGTGGAGGTGTAATTTGTAATGTTTTTTTAAAAAAAAAACGTATCTTGATCCAAGAATGTAACTAAGTTTTGCTTTGTGTTTAATAAAAAGAGATTCAAAAAGTGATGGAAAAAGTGATGTAAACATATGACTGTAGTTACAGTTCCAACATTCAGGTTTGCTTTTTTTGTTGGGTTCTTTTTCTAAATAAAAGTGCCGAAAAATCCTGATAATACTACTTGAGTAACAGTAACAAGAATGGTGTAGTAAAACTACTCCTAAAGCAACTTTTTATTTTTTTTATTTTTTTAAAGTTTATCAAGGAAAATTTAAGCGAGCAAATGTTATTACCTCCTCCTTACCAGTTGGTGGCGGTAGTGCTACTTTCAGTTGTTTGCCAACCGCCATTAAAAGAAGGAGAAAGGATGTTTTGTTTTTTCATGAAAGGAGGAGGCGATGGTTGAGCAGCTGGTGGCGGAGCTCTGGAAGTAGAACCTTCCGCTGACTGCTCGTTCATCCGAACAGCGCGTCTCGTTATTCGGCTGATAAAATAACGGGCGAAGGAAAATGGCGGCCGCTCCGGATAAAGTCGACATGTCTTTAGGTAACATTCGCTAGTCACTGCTAACTGGCATCAGCCGGTGGATCTGGCACCTGTGAGAATACAACAATGCTTTCTCATTTCGATAGATGACATAATTCGCTTAAATAACAAAGAGAGACAGATGGGAAGAAGACAAGCCAACGGGAGCCACAGGCCGTTCAGGAAGAAAGGAGCAGCAGCCCGGACAGGTGGGAGCTAAAGCCGGTCTGCTGGGGCCACCAGCTCCCGGTAACTGGCACTAAACGGTCGGTAAATGCTGATCTCACCAGGCGGCGGAGGACCCCGGGGAGGAGCGGCGGTGCTGAGGAACAAGAGGGTTCCGATCCCTGCGGGTCGGCGGAGAGGTCAGGGGGTCATCACCAGGCTGGCGGCCCGGAGGCCGGCGGTTCTACTGAGGCGAGCCGGAGCGCTGAACAGATCCACAGCCGGTCAGAGCCAGGTAGCATTAAAAAATCACACTCATTAAAAATCACACTCATTGAAGAATCACACACAATGAAGAATCACACTCATTAAAAATCACATTCATGAAGAATCACACACAATGAAGAA
>NW_015150510.1:591655-595145 GCF_000732505.1 Cyprinodon variegatus
TGTCGGACAACATGCAGTAATTTATAAAGGTTTTAAATCAGGTTGGGTCCGGATTAGCCAGCAGACTGAAACGTTCCTATTCCTTCTAGGCTGCTTCAAAATTTTTGATAATTTTAATGATAAACTGCAAAAGATGAGACATTTTGTTAGCAGATGCATCATGTTGATAGACGCGCTTTTAAACAGTTTAGTGTGTCAGCCAGTTAGAAACGACTCCTGTATCGGTTAGATGACTTTCTTGAAACGACACACACGCCGATACAGTGTTTTGCTCTACAGGCACCACGCATGCACCAACGCGTCGCTGTTAATGGACCCTATGGCGTAAATATCGGTAAGATTGATAAGCGTCTCCCTGAAATGAGTTTGTGGAACTTGCGATGTCTGTAACATGTGGCGGTGCCACCAAGGCTTCCATTTTTCCGTGTGTGATCAAATACTACTGAGAATTGCATAATTGTATCTTCTTGGCCGATTTATGGACCCGTAGCAGTATCCTCAACCTTTATCACATGTTGTACTTCATATGGAGCTCCCCCAGATAATGTTGCTTACGGACCTATTGTTGTGTCGTTACGCCATTGGCTGGACCCATCACTAGCATCCACTTTTTGAGGACGATTACGGAAGAAACCTTCTGATGAGAATCTCATCTGTTCAGATGCTGCTGCATGAAGCAACCAAAGCCTGTGTTTTTATGCAGAAAACCCGACAGAAGCCAAGGCCCTTCGCTCAGCGCTCAGATGCTCGCTTCTGGAGGACGGAGGTTCAGAGGCGCCTCTACCTGCAGCCGGGCTCACAGAGAGGCCAGAACGCTGCAACATCCAGGAGGCCTTTTCAGCCTCGGTGGCGGTAAGACCGACGGCCGCTCAAACGCACGCTAATTGACCTTCTGTGGTAGACGGGGACGCTCTCAGTTTGGGTTTCTTCCTGCAGACCGCCGCTCCAGCAGGCGCAGAGGGAGGCCCGCCAGGCCACCTTCCTTCTTCGCAGAGGTCTCAAGGTTGGTGCGCTTCCCAGCTAGTTTTTAAGATCGCTAACGTGCCTCAGTGAGTCATGTCAGCCGTTTGCTCGTGTCCTTCAGGTTCAAGCTCAGGTCCCACAGCCAAATCCTACCTCTCCTTCATCCGAAACACACCAGTAAGCATCCTCGCCCCCCCCAGCGGATTCACACAAGGATCTGTGAGCTCTGTAGGTGTGAGACGGACTTCCCTCTTTGTCCATTAGGTGGCGCACGTCCGCAGCAGGCAGCGGAATCCTGACCGTTTCCATCGACAACCCAAAAGCCAGGACCCAACCCGAGTGAGCCTCCAGCACATCGGCTCCAAGCAGAAAAGGTCTGTGGAGTCATGATGCTTCATCTACGCCTCCGTCTCTTTTTAGGCCCCCCACTGCGTGGACTCTACACCCCCAACACGTCGCCTCCGCTCCCGTTAAAACAGAGACGGTGGAAAGGAAGGACCCCAAAGGAGTAGCGCTGCAGTTTGACATCAACAGCGTCGGGAAGCCGGTAAGAAGAATTTACAACGGTTCCAGAAACTACAAACATTGGAGAGAAAAGACTAAACCTGAAACAATCGGATTAAATGTTTATTGAAATAATCGTCTACTAATTTAGTAATTGATTAATCGTTAACTGGAATATAGAGACTGTAAAACATGCCTTTAGCTGACAGAGCGACCCACTTCATTTTACCAAGATTGTAAAATAATAAAAAGGTATAAACATTTGGCATTTAAGACAAAAAATAAAATCTGTCAATCTTCTCTCTCAGGGCTCCAGAAGTGGAAAAGTTTTATTTCACCTGGTTTCATTTCATAAAAAGTCTTTTTTAACCCTTTATAGGGAACTACTATAAAGTAAAATACTTGGAAAATCTAATTTTCAAGCTGATGGCGTTATTGGAATGCAGAACAAGACCTTATTACCTTTGTAACATTCAAAAAATCTGGATATTTTGATGGCAAAAATGAAAGTCAATGTAATAACAAGAAACGCCAACTTGCCTGAATATATTAAGAAAAATAACAAAAGTGCTTCAATAAGAAATTCATGAAAAACACTCAGAGTGAAAGAAACACACTTTAATTGGTCCAACATAACTTTAGAGGCATTAATGCTGATACTGGTACTTACATTTTTAGTTTATTAGCCTAAATATATAATTGTTAACTAGGCTTATTATCTTTTTAAGTTTACTTTTTAACTTTCCAATTAGCTTTTTTTCTTCTTTTTTTTCTTCACTTGTTAACTTTTATTTTCAACTTAATTTCCAGTAGGTAATATATCGTTCAAGGGCTCATCTAATTCGTCAAATGCCAAAATAAGATGTACAGCCATGTAGCAGCTGAATGGCTGGATATAGATCTTGTGCTTCTAAACCTCACTGAGGAACGGGGGGTTGGGCTCCATTTGCAAAATCAAAAACGGTAGCTTGTCCTAGAAAGGGAATTAAGGAACCTTTTGCTATCCGATTGTTAATCGACGGAATAATCGATTTGAAAAATAATCTTTAGTTGCAGCCCTAGAAAGAACAGCTCTTAGCTTATGTACGCCATATATAACCACAGCGCCTCTCCTTTTTCCAGCAAACGTCGATGACTCTAAGTGAGCGTTTCCGTATCCTCAAAGATCAGCGCGCCGCCTCGGCCAGAAGCGAAGGTGGCAGGTTTGTTACCGTGGGTACAACCCTCTCCAAGCAGAGCAGTGTGTGGCGTGTTGGACGCGCCTCGGCTTCCTACAGCGTCTGTGTTCTTCCTGTCTGCAGTGGTCGGTGGAGTCTGAGGACGGCGGCGCAGAAGGTCCCCCAAGGAGCGGCTCTGCAGTTTGACATAAACGGCGTCGGGGAGCCGGTAAGAACGGCATCTGATTGGTTCCCGCAGATGATTTACTCTTTAAGGATTTATGGAGTGAATTTGGTTCCATTATTGTTGTAGGAAAAAAAAAAAGAACTTGTAAATTGAATAAAAAAAAAAAAAAGGATATTTAGAAATGAATTCTTTTTTTCCCTTTACTGTTTACTAAATTTTTTCTTTTCAATTTCAGCTTTTCAGATTAAGTTTTAAAAATCACATTTTTTAAAATGCTTTTTTTACAGGTCACATTCTCTTATGCTCCTGTCAAACCTTCACGTTTTAGCACGCGTATGCCTGACGTACGTAAAATCTTGCAAAAACGGTGAAACGCGCTGGCACACATCGACATACGCCCGTACATCAATTAGAGCAGGCTCAAAATTCCCCGACGTATGCCAGCGTCATACGTTACAGGTCAGTTCTCAGATCGTTGACATACGTTAAATGTAAGTTACTCATTAGTCGTGGCGTCTAGCTAATCCAAAACCTCTGAGTAACTTCTGCACAGCTTATGCCGAATTTATCAAGAACTTCTCTCCAACGCATCTTAACATATCTGACATCTACGGAAGAGGATTAGGGCCACTGGGAAAAAAAAAAAGTTAACTGATTTTTAAATTTTATTTCAGTTTAA